>NC_141780.1:15613573-15918965 GCF_054643075.1 Acanthaster planci | reverse complement strand
CCAGTGTACTGGTACATGTACATTTAATGTGTACCAATACGTACATGTACACTGTACAAAGTATGGTACGTGCTAATTAATGGATAAGTTTTTCTGTCCATCGTCCATTATTTGCCAGGCTGGGGACAGGGTGTTCTTTTATTCATATCCGCCGGCATTTGGGCACAAGTTCATGCTTGAGGGAACCCATCGATAGGACACAGCTGAACCAATAACATCCATTAGGCATACCTTTGGTGAGCTGTATACATGTACATGTACAATATGTGCCTTCACTAATTCAGCCCTGGCTGCTACGGTTCGTACACGATGCAGGCTCAGCAGCGGCGGCCCTAGTTAAAGGGATCTGTCTAGCGTGCTGTGAACGCACGCATGAATTGTTCATAACTTTAGAAGGAATGATATTTAAGGTGGGTGCTCATGAACATGCACTGATACAAGTAGACACGTACATGTACATGCATGCACCAGCAGTGCGATACATGTATACATATGTAAGTTGGAGCATTTATGATGTACATGTGTATATACCGGGTAGCTATCATAACATTTGCATGCACTGGTTCATGCGCATGTATGGTGACACGAACTGGCCAAATTATCAAGATTTGATGCAGTGCGATACAAGTCGAAGCATTGATGATGTTCATGTATGTACATGTATGTTACATGTACATGTGTAACTATCATAACATTTACATGTTCTGGTTCATGCGTGTGTATGGTGACACGAACTGGCCAAATTATCAAGATTTAACCACTTCGTGCCGGGGCATTTTTCAACGTTGAGGATGCTGGGCCGGCATGACTATCATTTTTTCCGTTTTCAAAATCCTTCAACAATTCATCATTCCGTTTAACAGTCGTTTATAGCTGCACGGAGTAATCTTTAGGCACTACTCTAAGTTGACAGGTGACCTTCATTGACACCCGAATATTTCAGCCAGGCCTGCAGCCTTGTAAACAGAGCCCAGATTGTGCGGTGTTATACAACTGTCTTTTGTTCACGAACCTGGCTCAGTGCACTGCTGACCTCTTTTCAATAGGGGCCAGATTAGCATGCAGCGGTGCTGTGTGGCTCATCGCTGCGGTGGTGGAGAGCTTTTGTCCCCGGTGGTAATCCGCTTGCTCTAAATACCCTAAACCCTGGTATACGGTTTCAAAATAACGCTGGATTATCACCACTTTTGAGAGTGAAAAATGCCGGTAATGCCTAGCAGCCTGGTCTTTTGTTTGGAGTACGGTCTTTTGTTACAGGGCCCTGTTTCCTTTGTCCGAGTTCGGAGACCCCGGCCACACATATAAACCATACGGCTCCGATTTCGGAGTCCCTGGCTGGTAGTGGTTAATGGTTGTTTACTCAAGAAAGCAGTGCTTAGCTAAATTGAGATACGTGTGCATGTAAAACTTGAAACCAGGGTAAATTCTGCTCTGAATTAGGTACCACAGTGATAAACATGCCGGCATGTGTGTGCATGCATACATGTACATGTACATGTGTGCATGTGCTAACTGCACCCAGTATCACAAACATATTTTGGTTGTGACAAATTGAGGTAAAATTTACAAAAGAACACAATTCCTGTACACACATGTACATGTACGATGTTCATTAAAATTCTCAATTAAATTCCCAAGAAACAACACCTTTTGTACATGTACCAGTCCCATTCATGTCATTCATTCCGTCCAAACACTTTTGTCCATGTACCCCTACACTCTACCTGGACATACATGTACAGTGTCAAATCAAAGTGAGGCTCGTTGTCGGTCTTGAAGTCATGCACTCTGTGCGTAGTCATGTCACAAGGTTTGGGTTTAAAAATGAACTCTGATGAAGCCCTTCAAGCCTTAATCGGTGTTCATTCCTCTTTGCCATTGGCCAGACCTGTGACTGAATAAGTTGTGTCAACTGAGACAGGACTCTGGTTATACCGCTCAGCTTCCTGTCAAGCAGTCTCTGGTGAAAGACTGAGTAAAGTTTGACTCAGCATACGTGGACATGTAACTACCGGTACATTATTGACTGTACAGTGTACACTCAAACTGCAGTGTGTCAAAAAGGCAATCCAAACAGTGCATGGGCCCCGAAGGGTGGACTGGTTTGTTTTGCCGTAATTATGTGAATTCATTCGTTACTATTAAGGCCGTGGCCCTATGTATAATTGACAATCGGAAGTACGGGAGACATTTTTCAATATTTTGTACTCACCTCTCAGCTATGTACATGTACCTTAATCACTCAGGCCTGTTACTCCAATTTCTCAGCCCCTATTGCCTATTACTCATTGGTATGCTTCATTGTAATTAAGTGATCAATACAGTTTTAGTTGGATTGGGTTTTATTACCTTCCAGCAAAAATAAAATGACAGTAATTTAAATACAAAAATACTATGAACAAGAATTGCACGTTATACACACAAATCAGGTAATACCAGGGATAGCCCATGAAAGTTTTGCAACTTATTTCCAGTGGGGTCCCTATTATTGCACTAAAACCAATTGTAAAAATTCAGGAAAAAGAACAATCAGAACAAAAACGAACTGACGTCAAGGAAACCAAAATATGACAACAGTGACTGTGACGACGACGACAATGAAAACAACAAGAAAAACATGACAACGGCACAGGAAGCACGCAGCAATCTGCTCCTTCCCCCGCAATGGAGGTTTGTGGAGCTGATTGCCCCCAAATGACAATTTTCTGATCTCTACATTTATGACTTTTTACCAAGTGGGGGGGTGTTGTTCTTGGAGAGATAAATTGGGCCAGCTTGATTGGCCTGAAATTTCTAAATCTATTAACAGAGAGCTTACGTACATGTACATGGATTTATGGTACGTGTACATGTACATGCCGCTCTCACTGATAAAAGTGGAACATGGATCAGTTCAAACAATTATTATTACAAGGAATGTACGTGAACAGCATGTTTATAGAATTTATGCCGGCCAGTATTAAACCATGCATGTAGCAGCAGAGTACATATACATGTACATGTTGTAAATGTACACCAGTACATGTACATATACATGTGTACATGATACTGGTACAACTTCGTACATGTATGTATATGTTCACATGTACATGATATGGTATCAATCCTCATGTTATGTACTACCTGGTACATTAATGTTGACAGCATCCTGTAAGGTTTACTTAGCTGTACTGGCAGCCATCAGTCAATCCAATAGCAATATACTAGTAGCAGCTAGGCGATGTTCCCAGGGCTTCCTTAATTTCATTAGGGATTTTAATCGTTTAGGAACATGCCATGTGGCACTCGGGCTCAATGTGAGCATCCTCATGTAATGTACTCAGGCTGGGGAATTGTCGTTAATCCGCCCCCGTGCACGCCTGAGAGTAATTGCGCGCCGCGATCGGCTTGCTTTAATTCGAGTGGACTCATATGGCCCATGCTTCTCTCTGCTCCACCTGCCGGTGGAGTTAATGGATTGGATGCATGACTGTTCTAGTCAATTCAAGAAGTACATGTACCCATACATGTAAGAGGAACCCAATTTGTTGGGACCAGCTCCGGCATACACTTTTGTATTCCCAGTAATATGACAGGCTTTCAGTTCTTTCCTGTTTAAAATTCTGAGCACATGCTGCCTACCGTACCCTTACTTCTAAGATGCCTAAAGAGTCTCGCATAACAAATGTATTCTGTGCACTATGTACACAGGGTAAATGCACTACTGTTGCATTAAACAGACATGTACATGTACAGTTACCAGAACACAGTTACCCTCTCCATCGACCGTATCCATCAAGCCCTATGTACATGTACATGTATGTACGTGTGTGCAGTACATGTAGATCAACATGTACATGTACCGTACCTGTATGGTACATGTAACTCAGTTTTGCTACCCAGATAATCCATTTAATCTTGACAATCTGTGCCTGAACCCAATGGCACATTCCCTGTACCTGGGTTAATTTTGTCAGTAGGTGGTGTGACTGTTGATAGAGTTCAACCAGTACATATACATGTAGCATGTAACTTAGAATTAAGTGTGCTGTCTTCCACATGCAGATTCAAAACGGCTTACCAGCTTTACAGATTTACAAGAGTGGAACGCTGATTGGAAACTTTGTCAGGTTATCGGACCAACTTGGGGAAGACTTCTATGCTGGTGACCTGGAGACTTTTTTGCAAGAGTGAGTATTGTTTTAGATATCATGGAAATTAGGAAATATTCCCTTCTCCCCCCCCCAAAAAAGTGACCCCTACCCTGCAACATGCATCATTACACTGATGTTTGGGGGGCCTAAAACCTTCTGAGGACAGAAATATCCCCACAATTCGGTCCCAGTTTGTCTAACAAAAGCAATTGCCCCTTTAGTGTGGGGAAGGCCTGCAACTATTTTGTAATTGTAGGGACTACGAGTGTGTTGAAAACAGATGTTACTGAGACAAAAATTTGTCCCGAGAACTCAGTTTTTAATTTCCTAACAAAAGAAATTGTTTCCTCAGTACAGCAACAGCCTGAGCACATTTCACGTCCCAGCCTCTCTGTACATGTACATGTACATGTATAAAGATTTTTTTTTCACTCTTGGCAGATGTGCGGTTCAGTTTTGATCCTGTTCCCAAATGTTTGCACCTGCCTAATTTCAATAATATCTGGCAGACTCACAAAAGATGTCCAAAGATCACCCTGTGTAGCCCGCAACCACCGCCCGAGACCACCACCCACACATCTTTATCGCCGCTGTCCTCAAGGTGACAATAAATCTCACCTCTCAAAAGAAAAATTGCAAATCCTCGAAGAACGAAGAGTGCTATTAGTGGCAATTTTTCACATGGGGGCCCCTTCAGAATTGCCCGGTGACAAGCCCACCGGCAAAAGAGGTTTTTACCACGCATTGCAATTGGGGCAATTAAAAAGTCGTCATTTCTGGTTGAAGTGCACTGTGTGCTTAGTGCGGAATTGGAAAGCTCGGAATTTGAAAACATGACATTCTGTTCAGGATTGCAGGCTTGCAACTTTTCGTCAGATCCACCGTGTTCTCACTTATGTTTTCCCATGTCGATCATTCAAAATTGGAAAACACTGTGTCTCCTTCAGCTCAGGATTGGTTGCGCGACTTGAAATGGCAGCATGTGAAGCCCAATGGAATACACTATACCGGTACCCGGCCATGCACATACATGTGCTGTCAAGCTGTTGGGACAGAGAAATGCCCTCACAACTCGTTCCTCATTGCCTAACAAAAGAAACTGCCCTCTTTAGCCTTGAATGCCTGCTCACATGTGCCACATGCATGTACATGTTTGCCAAAAGAAATTCAAGGAATCAAACTGAAGTTTCTCTGGACTTGGAAGATTTAAAGGCTCTTTCTGCATGCATGCCATAAGCCAAGCGAAACTGTGTGTAGGCATTTGGTGCATGGCCAGTCCAGCTACATGTGTACAGGTGGCATTTATGGCGTTTTGTTATAGCAGCATCACAGCAGCCAAAAAGGCTGAATTTGAACATGATTTTCACAAGATACATGACAAAACAAGCAAAAGTTTAAATTAGTATAAAGTAAATAAACCAAATACAATGTAATAGCAAAGACATTGGCCTATACTGTACAAACACGAAAACCTTTGTTTGAAACCATGAAACAAGTGCGCCCTACCTCCCCTCCCCCTGCTCACGATTTTCACAAAATACATTACGAGAGAGCACCAATATAAATTAATATAAATAAATCAGATATAATTCAAAGACATATACTGTACAAGCAGAAAAAAAAACAAGTGCATGCCCCTCCCCTATGCAGGAATTTTCACTTGATATATTACAAAACAGGCAAAAATTTAAAATAATCGTAAAGTATAAAATAAACCAATTATACTTACAAAAACATATATGTACACATGGACAAGTGCCACCATTTAAAATTGTCCAGCCCCCTCAAGAGGTCATTGTTACAATGTAGGTAAGTCAGTCTAAGACAGGATGAGTACATGTATATAAAATATATATTTTAGTACTATACTAAAAGTACTAGTATACAGGTATATGTACATGTACATGTGTATACATGTATCTGATCAGCAGAGAAGCACAAAGAGACGCCACCAATTGATTAGAAGGTGAACAATTTTGATTGCTTCTTGAACTCATTCACATTGCAGCCTGAACAATGGGACCTGCTTGGTTTCTTGTTTGGTGCCTTATCACGTCACCCTACAAGCTACCTGTATACTAGCCAGGAATTTGGAAATTTTTAAAATACATACATGTATATATTATACACATGTACATGTACGTACTTCAGAAATTCTAGATACAAAGAAGAACCTAATTTGCAAATGCATGCTGTATTCAGCTGCTACAGACTTGTCAAGTGCAAAGACGAATGCAGCTGAAAACATGATCGGCATTTAGGGGAAAGAATTCTTTTTCTGTCTGCATTGCAAGGGTAATGTTGAAGAGCACACAGTACATTTACCGTAGCTACACTCAGGAAAGTTTTGAATGTCTAGAATGAGAACAAGATGGCAACAACTTTTCATGAACTGTAATTGAAAATGACAAATTAAACAGACTGATAGTGGAGATGTTTCACCTGCCCCATCCCAACGGTAATAATGTGCTCATGTGCTGGTGTCGACATCCACGATAAGAAAGTTATTACCGATAGCTCCTCGTTATCCAATATCTACACGTACGCGCTGCCCTGGAATACCCATCCAGGAACTGACAGGCTCACATGCAGTACACAGCTACATAGTAGGGCAACCTTTGGCATTTCAGCAACTGGAGTATCCAGGATTGTAGTGCTCTTTCTATTTCTAATCAATTTAGCAAAATGGGGCTTAGAAGGAGACAGAATGGCCAGGGTTAAAATAAGAGAGGGGTTTAAGGTTCTCTGCCGCATCAGGCATTCTAAGGGGATTTGCCAAGGTGCATGTATCACTGTGTCTTGAGTAAAGTGCCACTACCAGGGTTCAAGAGAATCAGAGTGCAATCAATGAACAGAAGTCGCTCAGAACTTTTTAATGGGTAATTTTTGATGTGGAGATGATGACAGTGTGCATGGAAATACATGTCCCTATGGTGCTGCGCATCCACGCAGGCATGTGACTGCTCATCTGGCATTCTCCACACCATTACTTTGGTGAGAGGTAAATCATTCAGCTTCTTTGGGAATTCTGCTGGGAATGCTTATGTGTAATAACCTTGTGCAGACTACAAGTACATTGTACATGTACATGTTTCATCAAGCTGCTCTTCCTACTTTCATACAGGTAGTGCACCTGTCTGGATGTTATTGTAATGTGGCTTGCTTGAGGACACAATCAACAAATGTAGATACTGTTCTCCAGACACACCGGTATCAGTGCATATACCGGTACATATTTATTCAGATACATTGTAGGCCAGAATCTGCATTGCAGATTGATTGACTATAACAACCAGATTGGAGACAAATGTTCTACATGTAAATCTTCTGGTTTTTAGGGTCCAGAATTGAGCCAAATAAGCACATGCAGTAAGAGTGCCTGATTTTCCATTTTTTTTTATGTTTGGCCCAAACTTTATGTTCTTGAATTACGGAACCCGAAAGCATAGACCTTTAAACTAATAAATTCATATTTATGCACAGATGCGCACAAATGGCCTTGGCGCAAGAGCCGTTGAAAATTTAAAGGGGTGCGATTTTGATCATTTTTCTCTCAGGTTTTTTGGCTATAGAGTTGTTCAGGGTTTTATTCACAAAATCCCATTAAATCGTTTTTGCTAAATCAGTTTCTAATCTGAGGGGGATTTTTCCCACATAATCTCATGTGCGCAGGAAACATCACGATTGTAAAGTCTATTTTTTACAGAGCACTAAAAATCCTGCCTACATTAGACACCAATAGGATTTTCTGAAGAAAAAACTAAACAAAGTCAGAAAACCTGAGAGAAAATAATCAAAATTGCACCCCTGTACATTTTCAACGGCCCTTGCCACCAAGGCCATTTGTGCGCATGCATGCATAATTATGAATTTATGAGTGAAAAGGTCTATAAGAAAAAACAAACATTGTATACATGTATGTACATCTATGGGTATACATGTGTACATGTAAAACATTTACATGTCCATGTACCTGTAACCTTTAAGATTGCCAAAAATAAGGAAATCAAAAAATGCCAGAGATGGTGGCTACCATTTGTATCCTTAAATTTATACAGTGTACCAGTACATTTAGATCTGTGTTCAAACTTGTAAATTTGAATAATTTATGCATGGCATAATTGCTCACAAAATGTAAAACTGGGTATCTCTGAAAAAAGTTGAGATGTGTGGAATGTTCACCTCTACATGTGCATGTACATGCAACATGTACCTAGTGCGTTTGATAACCACATGTACATGTACAATACTTGTATGCTTTGTGTGTATATACTGTATCTCCGTCACACATTTGAGCCTGCAGGGTTTAAATTGGTAGAATTTTTGCTCGTTACAGACAAATGTACCCAGATGCTTATCATACTTATGGGATTCTAACCCATCTTTATCTCCACATTACCAGGATGCCACAGTTACTCGTATCTGATCGATATGTAAATAAATCTACAAATCATCTCTCGTTATCATTGATTTAAGCTCGCAAAGTATCCCACACATACCAGAAGCACAGGTCAGTTTAGCATATGCTGTGAGGTTTTAGCTGTTTCTTTCTGCACTTACATGTACAATCAAATCAGTGCACAAAGAGAAATTGCAGAAAATAGAGAGCATACCGGTATTTAGAGATGCTTGGTGATGGGCAAACAGATCCATCCGTTCTGTTTTTTGCATCAAGTTTAAGCTGATGTGTGCATGCTCCAAACAATGCAAAAGGTTGCCTGACCAGTTGCATATACATGTACATGTACGTGGGACTGATCACTCTACATGTATTTGTTGTCATAAAAGTCTTCCATTTTGATTAGTGCTGATATTTTCACATCTTCACTGTTACATTTTGTCGAGACGGTCTGCTAATCTCAACAGAATTTAGTAGTGGCGTAATGGGGGAGTGGATACATTTTGGTATGTACTGGTATATGTTCCCCCCATCTCCTGGTCAATAAATCCTGGGTGCCCTGGCATGTATGCCTGGTGACAGCGTAGATCTATGGAAGACAATGACGACATGTTCTGTTTTAGAGGTCGGAGGAAAACCCTGGATAAACCCTCTAGGGAAAACCCAAGGAATGGGTAGGGATGTAAACCTCCATGTAAAAGACATGCTGACCTACAGGTGCATGTACATTGTGCATGTAGATGGGATTTGAATCCAGGCCACAGAGGTAGAAGGGGGCAGCCACTACACCAGCCTTACTCTCCTAATTTACATATATTAATGTAGTTTTTCCCTCCAGAAACTCAAAGCTTAAAGACCTTTTTCCCATATTTGCCATTTTCAACAGTCTGCAGTTTTGATAACCTACAGGAATACAATTTCAAAACACCTAGCAGAATTTGAAATAGAGAGCTCAATATTTTCCCAATTACTCAAGATTGACATCTTGGACAAATGTGCCTGAGTCCGATATATATAGAGGATCGAAGTGAATGTCACATGCACAATTATGTGTTTAAAAAGGCATTAATTAGCATGAGAACCAGTGTGGGTTTGTATGGCGTTTACACTTCGGTACGATACGGTACTGAAACTGTGTACAATCGCCACACTCCACGTCACATGTTCAGGGGAGTATTCCTTTGCATGCTCACAGCCCGCTTCAATGCTGCAAAATCCTCCAAACTCCCAGGTGAATTTGGAGTGATCTCCGAGGGTTGGGGTTCAGGGAATATGGGGAGTCGAGAGAGGTTCTCTTTCAGGAGTCTAAACCAAAGATGTCTCTTTGCACAAAATGTCCAATTTTGAGGTGGGCGGGGGGAGGGGAAGGGAAGGAGGAGAGTTCCCTATGCTCTTGGACTGTGTACATGTACACTTTTGGTGAGTGTAAAGACGAACTGAATCCTGAATCCCTTTATCAGGCTGGTGAGTTCACCGAAAGCCAGGTTACCAATCAAGGTACTAATGATGAGAAATGGGATGTGCAGTGGACAGCCTAAGTACGCATGTAGTTGATGTCTGTCTTTCTGTCATACCAGGAGTCCATGCGTGCATGTCACATGAATCACACACTGCTTAATGTGACTGCAGATGTCCCACTTAATGCCCGAGGCAAAAAAAATCCATGAAACATCATTTGAATACATACATGAAGGAAATTCAACACAGTCTCACATAGAACTGCATCCATGCCAGTGGATCTTATTGAAGTGTACACATTGTGTTATGTTAACCGCAAAGATGGCTAATGCGATAATGCTGTAGTGGTTTATTCCCAGACTTCTCAGAGTGCTTTTCAATTACCATGCTCATCTCTAGGCCAAGATGGATTCAGTTAGGTGCAGTACAGTTAATGGGGATCTGCCTATATCTGTCCTTCCCCTTGGGTCTATTGACTGCCATTTACATTGTATACATACATACATGTACAGTACATGTACACATGTACATGTATGGTACTTCTGGGCAGGCAGAGGCAGTTGTAGGTTATGGTAAAGGTGTCTTGCTTGGAAATACAAGCACCATGATATCTCCCTGGGGGTGTATCCACATCGTGGCACATGAATTAAACACGGGATAACCACTTTGGTTTAAATATACATGACAACCTAAAACGTGTACGGTCAGATAGTGCTGTGCATGCGTACATGGACTGGCACATCTTACACTGCCAAAAAAAGGCCATTCTTGAAAATAGAAAATGAATTTTGTTTAAAGAAAATGTTTAAGATACGTTTTGGTAAGACAAAAATTTCTTGAAATTTTGAGCAATTAATACTGCAAGAAACTTTGTCTTCTTTTAAAAAATTACCGGTATCTGCTGTAATATAAGAAAGCAGTACTCAGAGGAATCTAATCTTGTTTTAAGAAACATTTAAGAAAGTAAAGTTTTGGCAAGAAAGTATTTTTCAAAATATGGAGCTTTGAATACTACGAGTATTATGATTCCTCTTATGAAAATTACATTTTTTGTAATAGATTTCTTCTTTAAATAATAAAGGAAATCTTGCTTCAAGAAAATATTAGAAAAAGTCTTCAGTCAGACTAGAAGGCACTGTTTGGCACTCTTTCTAAAGTTGTTCAGCATGTTCAGTTGCCAAGCACAAACATTTTCTCATTGAATTTTGTTATTTTTATTCTGCACAGGTACACGCACATAAAGCTCAGAAGTTATGTTCACTGCCATGTTTGAATTTGATTACCATAGATTTAGGATGGCTATGTTTTTGAATCTAATTGTTTCAGATGTTTTAGGATTGGAAAGATTAAAAAATGTGTAAGATTCAGATCTGCTGTTGCAAACTTGGTAGATGTGTTTATGTATGTTTTATGACACACATTGAATTGTACATGTACATGCAAGCTTCACTAGGCATGTCCAAGAGAACAGCTCCTGTGCTCTTGTTGACAGCTGCACACTAAATTTGATACAAACCTAGACCTTTCAAGAAAAGAAAGCACCTTTTCTTGTGTCACTTCCTTGAAAATTTCAATAAGAAAATTATTCTAGCAGACTTTCTTGATACAAGAAAATTATAAGAAAATTGAATCTTGGACCAGATTTTTTTCTTGCACCATAAGAAAAGGCATTGTGACAGTTTATCTTTATTTGAGAAAAGGGTGGAAAAATTCTTACTTCAGAGTTCTTAAATCAAGAAGATACCGGTAGGAATATAAGAAACAACAGTTTCTGAAAACAAGAACTGATCAAACCAAAATATTTCCTTGTGTCACTCCCTGGGAAAAAAGACTTGTTTAAAGGTTTTTTTGTCCAAATAAGAAAACCATTTTGGTAGTGTATTGAATGGGTGTATTGGCAAAGCTACAGCTGAACTGTAAATGTTTTAATGTGCACAAATGACAGTGACTGCGAGAGCACTTCACCCCCTCTCCCCCCCGTTGTCAACTTTAATATGTATATTATCCACAACTGTGGATTATCCATGTGGTGCCAGACAGTATATACATGTAAATAATCCGTACAGAGTAATTAATATTTACTCCCAGGCATGCGTGGAGATAGATTTCATCCGGCTAGTGCTGTCTCCTGGATGTTCAATTACATGCATGATACTGGAGGAAGTCATTCGTTTCGGAGGGCTGCGAGAAATATTGTACAGCTGAGTTCCACTTTACAAACATACTTACCGGTGCACATGTTCATGTACATGTAGGATCTGTGCATACATGTAATCATCTGCCGGCAAGGTCCTGTCGTCATACACATGCAGTACATTACTGTACTGCACATGTACATGTTTACATGTACTGGTACATGATCTACATGTATGTACATGTACTGGTACCTGTATGTGACATTTAAAACCTTGTGTGTACAATGTACAGTGTACATACAGTGTATGCATGTGTCAAATGTACCTGTGGACAAACCAGATTCACATTGATAAAGAGCCCCCACTGGCCAAAGTGTCCACAATGGGCGGATGTACATGTACGTGTAGTTATTCACATACATGAGGAAATGTGAGTTGGGGGGGGATTCTAGTGGAAAATCTAAGTTCATTATAATGATGGAATGTAAATGAACTGAGAGGGCCGTGACTCTCCATGTTTGATTGTGTTCAAGTAGAGTATCGTGGCCTCGTGGTTGAGAGCATTCGATTGGTAGTCTGTGGGTAAGCTACAGGTTATGGGTTTGGAATCCAGCCTGGGGTCATTGTGCGGGTGCTCTTGGGCAAGGCACTTTGTCACTCGTTGCCCCTCTCCACCAAGGAGTCATTGAGTACCTGTAGGGGCGGAGATGGTTATTGTGGTTGATTTAGCTGCTTTG
The DNA here is from genome assembly GCF_054643075.1 of Acanthaster planci. Classification (NCBI taxonomy): domain Eukaryota; kingdom Metazoa; phylum Echinodermata; class Asteroidea; order Valvatida; family Acanthasteridae; genus Acanthaster; species Acanthaster planci. The sequence continues at coordinate 15,906,103 of NC_141780.1, read as the reverse complement.
TCCCCAAATGGCTACATCAAGCTGTATACATGTACTCCCATGGAGCTGAGATACAAGGTACATGTAGTACCGGCAGTGTGACATTTGGAATGTATCATGGCCCGGTAAGCAGGGGTAATAATGATGGAAAGCACTTTGTTCTTAGTTAAAAGCTCTATGTAGAAAAACACCTGTTATTATTATTGTGTTCTGTACTATATTCAATTAAACGACCTGCCCTTGGAGAAAGCTAGGGCTGGATTTGTGTTGCCTTGACTCTGGCAGCTTAACCTCTTTTCCGAAATTAGCCCCCAAAAAGTCATAAAATTGGTGCCCCGATGATTGTGGGCCAAATTGTACATGTACGTTAGGGGCCTTCTGAAAAGACTCTTGAAGATTTGGCCTGGAGAAATGCATTGCAATGATCGTGGAGAAAATGTTGAGGGGGTGGAAGTTCTGCCCATCCTCACAGTTCATACAGGGTGAAATGTACATGCACCACATATTACAGTAATATTACCATATTGGGTTACATGTAAATGTATCCATTCTGCTTATGCCGCACTTTGGCATTTAGTTTGCGCATGATGGCCACGTGCAAAGTTATTACTGACTTTCCCCCACATACTGCACGTATGCTGTGCTACAAACAAGTATGTCTGAGAATTGCCTGTTTGCAGACTACTACATGTACATGTCCTCTTCCGCTCGCCGCCACTCCATCATCTTGAACTTGTGCCAACCTTCTGCAAGATGATGGCCCACAAACTCAGTTTGAAAGGGCAATTGGGAGACAGACGCGAAGTTCTTGGCTGATTTATTGGAATTCAGTGGGTGTTTTTTTCTTTTTTTCTTTCTCCCGGACTGGTTAATGACTTGTTGGCCAGGCCACTCCATCACAGTGTAGGGGAAAATGGGCTGCCTTCGGGCAGCGTCCTCCGACTTGCTTATAAAAACCTACATGTAGGTTTCTTCTTCTCCCAGCTCTTTCTTTCTCCGTGTTGTCAAGTCTCGTAAACCACTGGAGATGAGCCCCAAACGCATCTGGCCTTGCCAGTCCAGACCAAATTGGCTAGTAAGTGAAGTACAAAGCGGAAAGAGCGATCCGTTGGAAATTAGCGAAGGGGAGGGGGGGAATCAGCCTTTTGTTTTGGTATGGGACACTTTTTACAACAAACAACCTGTCAGTGGGAATTGCACTAATGCATCTGTGCCAACGTGTACCGGTAGGCATGCCAAATATTAGATTGACTTCGGGCTTGTTTGTTTCACTTGGTTCAGACTCTCACTCAGTAGTGTGTTGTCGGTTCACCTACGCCAGAACCTGCCAAGTGGACGGAGCAAAGCAGCATTGGGACCGAGATCCAGATCCATGTGAAACAAACAAGCCCTCCGAGGAATATTAACAAAAGATTATTTTGAGTACATTTTGTCAGTGAAATCTTGAGGTCCAAACATCTCTTTGATTGTGTTACTGGTGCCGATGTTTAAGATCAACTGCAAGGCAGGTGTCATTTGCACAAGACCATGTGCTGTGAAGTACATTTTTTTGTTGAAGCTCTTCCCTGTAGTCTCTTGAATGCATCAGACAGAATTATACTCATCTATCTTTATGGGTTGCCATTTGGGAATAAATAACGGTATGTGCTTGGCCGGTCTTAAACATGCATCTGAGACTGGCTAAGGAGAATGAACGTGACTAATGCCGAGCCACAAGCAAGGGCAGTATCAACGTTCAGTCTCCTGAACTGGTCTTAAACTACTTTAACATTTTAAGACTGGCAAAGTACATATTTATTCCCATTGATAATTATTTTTTTTTAGTCAGAGAGTCAAAAGAAGATGTGATGTGATTTCCAAAGATTTTGTTCCAGAATTTGGCTTTCATTTTCCCAAACACCCCCGCCCATTTTATTTTATACCTGCCAAGAAGAATCTCCTTATGGACTTGGCGCATGCGTGGCGAGCCAGGTGCGCGCAGACTCTTGACCAATCAGAATTGATTAAACTGTCTCATGTCCAGGTGCCAGCGCATGAATACGCAGCAGGCATTATCACCTGTCAGCGGGCATCATCAAATATTAACCCTAACCCTCCTCAATCCTCCAACAGGTGAAGGATTGAGGAGGGTTAGGGTTAATACATTGTACATGGTCAAGATGCATGTTCTTGAATACATGCAGATAGACTTTAAATAATTGATAGGAGTGAAGGGGGGGGAATGGGACATACAAAAACGGGAATACAAACAGAACGGTCCACTTTCCTGAGCTTCAGAGGCACTTCATGTATTTTAGTGTTTTATTTCCTGTGTGCCAAATGCACTTTATGGAGTTGCTCAAGTACATGTTTTACATGTACTATACATGTTATATTGTTTATGTGTATAGCATTGAAGGATGGCAGGTACATGTACATTCACAATTTTGATTGATTTTTTTGGGGGGGTGGGATGAGAGAAGATCAGTTCTTTGGCTTACTTGCTACTTAACCCTAGTTTGGCAACTTCACTGCCTCATATCAGGCAGTAATGGGCTACACATAGAGTAACATGGCAGGAGACTGGTATGAATGTGCTTGAAAGTTTACTGGTGGTGTTATTAACCAGGCATCAGTGTGAGCTTTACTGTATGAAGGCCAGGGACGTCAGTGTTGTAGCCCAGTCTGTCTCAAAAGTCCTCTCCCTGAGAAGTCAGAAGCAGAGTGAACAGTGACTGAGGCATGACGTTGTAGCCCATTCTGTCACAAAAGTCCTCTCCTAAGATCAATGACAGAAGCAGCAGGGTGAATAGTGACAGAGGAAGATGCGGTTGCCACAGTTTATTTGAACAGTATGGCTTGGCTCAAGACGGAATGACTTGTTGATTGACTAGCAGGGACTTGTGATGGACTTGACTCGGCCCCTTCCCGTAGGGCTACACATGTACTAGTACTTGTGTGCGTGCCAAACCTGGCCACAGCCAGATAATACCGACATAGCCAGTGGCTCGGTGTGAGCCATGAGTAGTAATCCATTTATTCAGAAGGTCAGGATGTAATATACGGAGGATGGATTATTGGGAAATTGGAATGGTGCCAGCGGCCTACGAGACGGCAGTGTTGTTGTTGCTCCATAGTGCGTACACGTATTTGTGACATCACTGGTTGCCAGCAGCATTAGGGCCTGTTTGTGTCACACAAAACCCGATCTCGATCAGTGATCTCAACACTGGTTTGCTCCATCAATTAGGCGGGTTTTGGGTCGGCGAGCAACAATGGATCACTGATCAAGATTCGGATCCAAGTGAAACAAACTGCCTCATAATAAAAGCTGTATGTGAGGACTATTGTTGGCTTTTGGGTGTAGGTGATGTATTGAATTTGTTGGGCTCCGAACCAGATGGATTTTATTCTCTGTTCAATTTCTTCATATTTCTGTTAACTGCAGAGGGGAAGGTTAGAGTGTACACGTGCATACATGTACATGTAAATACAGCATTGTAGTACTGGCTGGTACATGTTTGTGTACATACACGTATGTAGCTCAAAAATAACCATTCGTCATACGTGTTCTTGGACAGCCCAACTCTCATTGGTCCATTCATCGTTACTTGCCACTTGCTAGTTTTACAGTTTCCCAGGCACCCTAGAAAGGATCCCCGTTCAAGCCAAATACACTAGTGCACTGAACTGTTCTCTTTTAAATGGTTCGGCGCAACTTTCACCCAGATGAAGTACATATGCGCGAGCATTGCCCTAGATATGCCACATACATGTACATGTGCACACTACTCACGCACAGATAGAGATCACACACCGGTAGTGGTTGTCCAAGCTCCCTTACTCCTGAAATTTTAACAGCAACTGAATGTGTTTGAGGCACATGTACAAATATATAACATGGTTTATTTTGGGCGGATAGTTGACTTTTACTCCCATGAGCTATTGGAAGTTTGTCAACTCCCAATACAGAGGGAACTCAAGCTATTACTCCACCCTCACACCAAAATATATGTGATAGTTGTACTGATCACTTGAGAAAATACTCTTAGGCAACATCAAATACTGAATTTACATGATTTATGTAGGTCTCATCCGCAACTTTCACTTCGATTTCTGTGGGAATTCTGAATTCTCTCCCACTGTCATAGCATATATCGTCAGACCAACATCTCCCAATAAGGCCTACCACGGGGAACCACTCACAGTGCCACACATTGAGGCCCATCTAGACCACTGTAAAGCAGGTCGTGTTGTCCCGGTGTTCACAGCTTGGAAAGCAGGTCATGCAATTAATTCACATCCCTCCGATATCATGCCGTGCCAGTTTCGCAGTCTTTTTCCTGCCCCGTACTGCAGATAATAAGCGGAAGCTACTTTGCCCGTTTGCCAGATCTGCTAAAGTTGCCGTGGGAGTTTATTATGAGTTTCGCTTTGGAATGAGTTTTTCTAGGACGATGCTCTTGATACGTGTACATTGTTTCTGTTAGCGCGTGTCATTCATCAATTCTTCTTAGCCTGTCTGGGCTATATGCACATGCAGGTACATGTTCTTCACGGAGCTCGGCTAAGTAAAGAAACTTGCTCTGGGCTGAAGTCATTGAGATATACTGACTTACTATAGGGCTAACAACTAGTCATTTCTGCACGGAGAAGCTCTGATGCCTGCTGGGTACAGACATATTTAATTCATGCTGGTATTCCTTGAACATAAGGCAATAAGATGGAATGAATTCTGACTTCTGCAAAGTGTAAGTACAGCATTCATAGATAACACCACTCTTCATTTGGTATCTGCGGCCGATTTATGCACACATTTATGTGTAGTTTGTGCAGAACAAAATCAAACACTCATTTACTGATCATGTGTTTATGTACGTTTTTGGCATTGGCTTTGTTGCCTCATTTTAGATTACAGATCTATGCAGAATCAAATAGCAGTACAAAACTCATACAAAATTTTAAAGGTTTCCATCAGTTTGTGAAAGCCATACAAAATTTGGAGGTTTCTGTAGGTTTGTGCACAAACATGGATATGCCCAGCAGGCATCACTCTTTACATGAGTCAGTGTTCTAGCTATTACGTGCCTGTACATGTACATGTGTCAGCTCTGTGGCATGAATAGACCTTTCTCCTTTCAAACAACATTGAGCACTTTTATTTTTTTTTAACTGGTGGCCGCTTGTACATGAATTTCAATCATCTAATTGTGGTTGTTTGGCAAAATGGCATATTTTGTCCATTCTATGTTAAAAGATACAGTCTTGCATCTTGGCTTTTGCGTGCATATTGAATAGTTTAATTTGGCCCAGCATGCAGCCATTCATACCGCTACACTCAAGTTGGCAAAAGAAGAGCGGCTGTTTTCACATTTGTCACATTGTACCTAGAAAGGGCTATGAACCATGGTTTGTGTGATGATGAAGGGCTGGGGTGGGGAAATGCTAACTCCTATACGTACATGTAATGCATGCCACCTGAGATGGACGATACAGTGAACGGATGTGAGTTATCAGAGGCGGTGCAGTTAATTGGAACTTAGGCGCAGGGTTATTTGGTATACGTCAGTGCACTGTGTATCGTACGTGATCCTGGGTAATGGTCTATTATTTCAAGTCATCAATCGTGCCTGACATTTGCTTCATTTATGTGCAGTTGCCACATAAATGCAGATGTCTTGCTAATGAACTGAGTCAGTTTTTGTAACATCTGTCACATGGGTACTGTACCACGTATGGCTTGTACATACACAGTGTATATGTATGAAGCCTTCCTTGAAAGGTGCACTAGCAAGCCCAAGCATAGGCATACACCGTATACACCTTTGGGGTGTCCTCAATCACGGAATATAACAGACTTGTAAAAAGCTGCATAATGTGAGAAAAAAATTGGGTAATTAACTCATCAGTCCCATTGTCATTTGACTACATGTACATGTAGTAGGAATTTATAAGGAAATGTGCTTTGAGTTTGTCAAGTTCTTCATGCCAAGGAATGCGTGTACTGTACTTTGCTGTGTTGCTCGGTAACATACCTGGATGTGTGCTTGTAACACAAGGTGCACATATACACGTATGTGCACCTGGTACCTATGATTCTGGCTGAAGAACAATCCAGCAAGCTGCTTGTGAGGATCTGTATGTAGTGGCCGCGTCCAAAAGGTCTTGGCTGTGGTGGCAGTAGCACACACTTCTATGGGAAGCGGCGGGAGCCGCAAGGCAGCGGGTATTTGGGGCTGGCTGTAGCAAAAAGCAGTTACACTGTAAGTGCACCAAATACAGCTGCAAGTGCATGCCTGTCTACCAGTACATATATGTACATGTTTGTGCACCCTTTTGTACAGTTTACTCGTACATGTACTTTTTTACATGCACATGACATTAGTGCGCTTGAAATATAATTGTTGTAAGAGAATCGACAGAGGTGCATGTATACCACTCACCTTGACTCATCTTAGCTTCCAACTCCAACCCTGTGTCTCATGCACAGCCACTCACTTAGAGCAAGAGGACTGAGCACTCATCATCATGCACAATGTACTGTACTTGTTACTTCATTTTTCACTCCAACTGTACCACTGAAGACAGAATGGACTACCAAAGACCAAGAGGGATTTATGTTCTGGTTGTGTTTTTGACCTTGTCAGTGGTAATATAGCTTATGCACATGCACAACACACCCCTCTTGATGCAAAAATGGCATCCCCGCCCTTTGTCTTTCCTCCTACATGTCTGCATGTATGTACCGTATTTATACCACAACCGTTCATTGCAGCATCGTAGTCCATGTACACGTATTTGCTGGCGGGCCATTCTGGCGGGCCATTCATGAGACTTGCTTCATCATACATACTGTGAGCCGTACATGTACCTCAATGCATGGTTTGTGCAATCTGTCATTACCAGATCCGACAGCAATTAAGCACAGGTTGCGCCACCCTTCTTTATGCTTCACTAAATGGCACAGTTTCTGTATGTTTATCCAGTGAAATAAACATTTTGAGATGGGCATGGAAATATTTTCTTCTGTGAAGAGTGTGTTTTCATCTGGGCAGTTTCAAGTGCACAAATATATGCCAAGTGGCCTTTCATCATTAACCGCGTGGTATCGACAGTGTTGAGTCAGTCAATTTAATATAGAACTCCCCCTCCTATACAAATAACATTCCATCCTCTGAAGGCATTATGGCCTCTCACTGTCTTCAACACTTCATGAATTCCCCCTTTAGTTTTTCCTTTTAATAGAATTGCGCCAGTGTCTGTATCCTGACACCTGCACTAACAGTCTGGCTGAGTTCACCCCCTCACTGCAAAGCGTCAATATTTAGTCCCGGAAGTGCCCAAGAACCTCTTCCCCTTTATTAAAATTCAGCACTGGTCATTCCTCGGGACCTGGCCGTGCTGTGCATTGTACAGTAACACGTGCATCCAGTTGTTGGGGATGATAACGTTGGCAATAAAAACCGGTGTCAAGTTTTTGCACTGAAATCATGTACATTTATGAGATCCGACCCAATGAAAATAAGCCCCAAGGTACCATTACCTGAGCCACTTTTTTGAGATGAAATACCGGCAGGCCAAATGAAGAGAATCTTGCACAGTGTAAGTTATTGGGAACCCTCCACACTTCACCCACAATTAGACTTCCCTTTTCATCAGCATTCTAAACCTAGCGATACATGCCCATCCAAACATCTGGAGCTGACTTTGCTCTAACCCCAACAGTCCCTATCCTCCAATTTCAATATGAATTTATATACTTCCTAGGGGGTTAGGACAAAAGTACGGGATAAAAGGTTGTTCAGACTCATTTTGTAATATTGGTCACATACATATACAGATAGCTAGACACACGTACACGTGTATGTATGTGCGTACTCCATCCTCCCACACCATCAATGTGGGGACATGCACTCAACATTTCACCCATTTTGTGGGGACCGAAAACGTTATGGAGATAACGAAGAGGTCCCCACAACTCGGTCCAAATTTCCCTAACAAAAGAACTTGTCCCCTTGAAGCGGTGAATGCCTACCCATGCATATATATTACATTAGGCACCTTCCTCTCATCAAGGGAGTCGTGTGAATCTGCCTCTCATTGTTTTACATATGTAATGAAAAAAAGAGTGTGTCATTCCTCCTTAACACTTGATCCTCTTTTCAGCGATAACCTCCAAACATGTACATCCACGTTAATGTGTATGCACTGTGCACCAACAGCGTGGTCTGGGTCACAGCTGACCCTTCCTAATGCCAGGGACCTTGTTAGGGAATGTCCCGTCCCTCCCTCAAACCCTCCTCATCAGCTAGCTCTCAGTTTCCCTCCGGATGTTGTCTCCACCGGTCGCTGTTATCTACAATGGCACAAGTGCAAGCCCACTGTGCAGACTCCCTCGGCATTCGTCTGATGCGCCTCGAACCTCAATTTCATGCTTCGATGGAACTGATCACACAGCAGCCAGTGTGCTGGATCAGATAATGTCAGGTCAAGAAAACTTTTGTGTGTGTGTGCTTTCAGGCTGTGTCCGACTTGCGACTGCGACGTGGCAGTTGCCTTGAGTGCAAATGCAAATTTGGTTTTCAGTAATAGAGGATGTGACAAGTTTTAAGTTGTACATGTACCTTGTGGGTTTCTTTTAGCCTTCAGTACAAATGTATATGTAAGTGTAGATCGGGGTTTTCATTTATAGACTGTGGCAAGTCTTTGCCATGTTGAAGTTGTAGCTTGATGTTTTGGCTTGAGTTCCAGTGCATACAAGTAAATTTGATTTTCATAAATAGATGATGTGCAAGTGTCAACAAGCTATGGCAACTGCTTGGCTGCCTTAGTTGAGTATGTATACATGTACTCAATTCCAAGAATACAGTCTGACCTCGTTAATACCAGTGCGAGCACTCTTGATATAACATTCTGCTTATAACAAGGGAATTTTCAGGTCCTAATCCTTTGTTCTTCACTGCTTTCGCTCCTGGTTCATGTAATAGAGGGAGTTCCTGTTAAAGCAAAATAATCTGCCCAAGTTTGAAGGACATGTTTTAATGAGGTTCAACTGTATAGTGATTGTGTTAATGAAGTACTTTCAGAATCGTGCACTTGAGTAACAACTGTCCACATACAAAAGCACACCAGTTTCATGGTTATCACTGGAAATACAACACCTACAGTGTTGGTAGTAAACTGTACATGTAATATACATGTATCATACATGTACATTTACAAGTCATTTTGATGCAGTTTGTTGGTCAGCATAAGGCAAATGAGCTACGTGTAAGCCTAACTTTGCCAAATGGTATCACATGCACTCACACTGCCGGGCAAAATGTCGCAGGGCATTATTGTACATGTTCACGTCATAAAATATGTCAGTATACATTACATATGATGCCATGCGGACTCCTGAAAAGTGCGAAGGGAAGTACACAGTTGTTTTTCTGCTGTATGATTGGTTTGCTATATGTATAAGGTAAACCGAACTTTTATTTACTTGTGCATGTTTACATAGTCTACAAGAAAACATGACATGTTTAATTTCATACACTAACGATACCTTTACGGCCACATAGAAATGTGTGAAACAGTTTAATATACATGTATCTACAAAAATTAAAGGGGTAGTAGACAAATACAGGTAACTTTATAACCTCTCCCCAAACTGGCAAGTAATTTTAAAAAGAGTGTGCTTTGAAGTAGTCTTTGTGGCTCCGTACAAGTTGAGATCTGGAAGTGGAACCCATCATTAATGAACCGGGATCAGTGGATGGAGGAATGGAATGGGACATGTAGGTTGGAAAAGCATGCTTGAAAAAAACCCAAAAAGAGAGGAAGAACGCAGAATCCCTGTCCAAAAACCCATAGACTTAAACTCAGGCCCAAGGCCCTGCGCGTTTTGTGTTCATACCAGTTTGTTTTGTGTTCATACCCACCCGCCCAGGCACAGCCACCTTCCGAGCAAGGAGGAGCAGCTCCTTGTCCGAGGTCCCCACCAGGAGGACAGTGATGACAGCGACCTGGAACTGGACTGACGAGGCTTTGCCGGGGGGTATGGGTGCTGCCAGATATGGCTGACACACGGCAGCCTGTTACAGCTTTTAGGTTGGCCCAACTGGCCTTAACAGAGTGGACATTTTTAATTTGCCCAGTTATGGCTCAGGATTGCCTGTAAATGCAGTTTTAATATGGGCCTACCGGTACAGTGGAGGTCCTTGCCATTGAAATGTGGGAATATTCAAGAATTCCAACCAACCTCTGCCCCCAGATATCGCAGATATTTTGGGCAGCTTATTACGACCTTTAGATTAGCCCAGTTGGCACAAATGACCTCCCTTTTTTTTATTTCACTGGAATACAGCTCAGGATGGCCTGTGCATGTATGTGCAGTTTCAATATGGGCCTACTAGGTATGTCCTAACTGGATGACGGTCTCATTGGACGGCATTTTATTAGGTCAGCCACAGCAGGTGGTGTTGATTACAAACGGCTCATTCCCGATTCCGGCCGTGTTTTTGTGATTTCCACCATGAAGAGGTTCCTCATTGTGTTTGCGTGCTCTGTAACCACAGATGCACTTTACGAGATGTCACCGAGTGGCTGGTGCATATTTGTTTAAAGTTAAGTTGTCTTTGCTTCTTGGAAAGAAAAATCTCTGGAAGCACCAATGATACTGCACTTGCTATCAGTGTAATTGGGTTTGTACTGCTAAGCGTCTTTTGCCAATATTCTTGCAATTTGTGCTTAAATGGTTTTCACGTATTTTGAACAAGTTGAAGGCCTCTTTCCGTTTTCAATATTGAAAAAAGAAGAGGCCTTTTATTTGTTTAGAATACAGAAAAAAAAGATTTTTAGCACAAATTTCATGAATAAGTGCAAAAACAGAGTGCACATTAGTTCACTTTGTTACTATTATGTGTTAAATGTGGTCAAGCATTCCTCTTGGCTTATTTATAATGGCAGATTACAACTCGTATCAAAAGTTGACCCCCAAAATAGGCAGTTTTATTGACCGAGTTCTAAACGAAAAACAAGAAATGATGAATTTGCAGGCATGTTTAATTTATTTCATTTGACATTTTCTTTTTATTCATTTCTTACGGTTAATACAAAATGCACGTGACTCAGCCCTGCAAATAGTGCTCTCTCTAAGAAGAAGAATGAACATGCCCTTTGTTGTGTTCCCCGCTGAGATATCTTTGGCTCGTAAAGGTACATGTACATCTCCACATCCCCCTCTGCCTTTACCCAGGATTAGACCCTGCCCACTCCACTCACAGCAGAGTCGCAGTTCTAATCTTTCTGTATGGTACTGCATTCCAATATGTAATTATTCTAAAAAAAAATCACTTGAAAATAATTTATATCTTGCTTGATGAATGTATTTTGACTGGAGTTGAGGATATTCATGCAGGAATACACTCACAAACATCACATCCGCAGCTCCAATTTACATGATTCAGAGCATACAGTGGAGATTTTAGTACATAGTATCATCTGTCCTTCCATTAGTGCCCTTCAGTGCAGTTTTTTTTCTCGAACTTTTACCAGAAAGTTTCGTTACCGTCCGCAGTTTTTGGTTTGTTTGTTTTGTTTTGTTTGTTTATGCATGGCTTGTTCAGTTGTATTATGCTGTTTTGGGTATGCACCTAACATGGTTGATCCGCTGTTGCATGGAATCTGCGTGATGCTGTGTTTATGTTGGTCACATAAAAAGAGAAAAATATCAAGACTTTCTGATTTTTAATAAAGACAAACAAAAAATAGTGTACATACATGCACATCTAAGCGGACGTGGGAATCAGTCAAGATATATTTTTCTTGCAGAAAACATTTTATGGACTTTGGAGGTAATGTAAAATGTTATCATGTGCCAACCCACATGTTTATTTTATTAACCAAAGTAATCATGAGATAGCCACCCGTATGTGTGATGAATATTCAAAGAGTCACGCTTGTGTGTATGAAGTGCTTACAGTGTACCATACATGTACATATTATTATGGTTTGTGTATACATTCATGTCAGTGTTGTGTAGGTAGTGTTCGTAATGTACCCTGTAGGTGTAAGGACGTACAGGTGTCTTATATTGATGTAGTGTCGCCTGTTGACACTTTCTTTGCAGCCTCAAGGGCGTTGTGGAAACAGTATACGTGGTCCCATTTTGGTCAGTGTCAGAATATTTTTGATTTCAAAAGATGTGCAGACCGTAGAGAGTCCTCCAAACTTGGCGTAGTTCAAAAACTGAGAAAAAACGGACGATTGCACAAAAGTCTACTTCCAAATTAGAGGGCGGGTTTCCTTAAAGGCAGTGTTTAGGATTTCCAAGATCTCTCAAACGGAACTGTCGATTAGTCCAAGATCCAAGAGCCGTTCCTTCGAAGCTCCGTACCGGAGTCAGTGGTTTCTCGAACAGATTTTCCAATTTCGAGCCATTTAGCTCTCAGTTTTTCCAACAACAGTATAGCTCTCATGCCCAAAATAGAAGGATAGTTACCGTATTTGTTGATTTATAAAGTGTTTATGATGGGCACTGACGGTGTGTAGACGGTTTTTGACCGACGCTCGTGTAAAGAGCTACATACGATGTGTGCAGGCGTGGCATACACAGTGTGGACCTGTGCATAAAAGAAGTCCACATAATGTAGGGTATGACAGCGTTGTGTGGACTCGCACACGTCCACACAATGTTTTCTCCTCTCTGAAAAACGTTCCAGAGGCATTTTGGGGTCAAGGTTATCCGTTGCAAAATACAGAGGAACAGTCCAGGAAATTATCATAAAAAAACCAGCTCGAAGGAGTTATCCTAGTTGGAGAAAAACGGAGAATTTTCCTCAAGTTTCCTTAACCACAGGAGAACAAAGGAATGTCCACGCTTTGTATGTAAAACAGGTATATACATGTATATGTGTGTGTGCGCATGCACACTCATACATGTAGGGTCGCACAGTCACTTCAGTGCTCTATGAAACGTTTATTATTACATAAATTCTCCGCGCTGCATTGTTGAAAAGGAATCACAAAATTGAAAGGTAAATTTGCTAACCACTAGTCTGACGCGAAGCATGGAAAAATGCATTTCGAGGGCCATTGTGTACAGGCCCTCCAGAACGTCCTGTGGCCCATGGATTTTTGCGAGACAAATTACACAAGCTGCGCTTCGAGGGTTAAAAATGATGAGTTTTTTTTTTCTTTTGATTTTTCTCAGAGCTGTGTTCTCAAAAAATGAAACAAGTTCGTGGAATGATACACAAAGTAAATCACAACCCCCCCCATCGGCCAATTTTGACAAATTGCAATATATGGAAATTGCAGTATATGGAACTGCTATAGGCCTACACTACCTTTTATGATCTGCAGTATATGTATCTGAAAAACTGGATCTTTAGAAAACCAAACAAAAGATGTTCAAGCGAAAGGTGCGTAGATCAAGACAAGCAGGTGTTTTGTAAGGGAAAGGTGCGATTGGATGTTTGGTTGTAATTTCCCCGTTTTCCCGGGGGGGGGTCGCGGTATTGTCACTTGGCCATCTGCTATGGTCCCCGCGACAATGGCCGACTGAGAGATGCTTTGGCAAATTGCGCCGTACGAGGGGAATGCGCTTTTTTTTTTCTGCGTCAGTAGGGCAGGTGTACCAAACTAGCGATGAATTATAGTTGGGACCAAGTGTGATGCATCGCCTTTGTGCATTAAACGCTTCAGTGTTCAGTCTGCGCACTTTCATGTACGTGCATGTTGTGCCGAATGCGATTTTCTGCCCTTGAAGTGGCAATTCTGACCCTTCGTAGTCAAATAGCTGCCGATGTCTGCTGAGATGATCATCAGTGTCATCAATAATTCTTCCCGTTTCCGAAAATGTCCGAATAATTGTTCCCATTGCGTCTTCGTTAACAGCCGGAAACAATCGGTGATATGTTTGCGATGACCGATCGTTATCCAGACGTATACTTTCTTATATACATGTATATGATCATCGAATATTGAGCTTTTATCAGTTTTGCATTGCTGTTATTTGATTTCGGTAATTGCCTCTCGTATCATAAACTGTCTTTAATTGTATATGGCGCTTAAATCGACTTTCAAGTGCAATGGAAATAAACTACATGAACCCGAAGTTACTTTTGCTGGATTCTTGCTTGTCATTTTTTCGATAGTAATATCTCTGTATGCTTCCTTCCCCCTTCTCTGTGAGACGCAAAAATCTTTGGATTATTTTTATTCACCTGTAAATAAACTAAACCAGCCCAGAGCCGATTGTGAGTAACACCGATGGGTCATGGCCGCATGCGATGAAATTTCTGATCACCGGGGTTCTCCAGTGAAGTGGAATCACCCCGTCACAGTAATGTCACAGTGGCCACATTTACGCGCTAGTGGGGGCAGATTCAGTTAATTCGTTCGTTACACCGCGTTTGTCACTCTCGTTGGCTAGAGCTTGTTTAGAGCCAAGTTGGACGGCCAAAGGCTGACAGGGACCGTTGATGATAATCACCAATAAATATGTGTCACTCTAAGTACCCTGATCGATGTGCGGGCCACGGTAAACTGAATTATTTGTCGTATTTACCGTAAAATCTTACCTATTTTATACCTGAAAATAAGGGGGTTGTTAATTGAAATGTCCCCGATTGTAGGGATTTAAAGAACCGTCACCTGCACACTGACTTTGTAAGCGTACGGCCGTGGAAACGAATAAAATTTAAATCGCGTTCGTGCTAACATTCCAAATACCAGGCATGGTTTGGTTGGATGGTAACGCAAGCTTTAGAACCCCCATAACATCATTGCAACAGCAGGACGGATGCGTTATTTGCAAAATCATTGGTAAAGTTTAAACGTGGCCATACACCTGTGTTCAAGAATTCAAGGATTATGTCGTGAATAGTAGGCACAGTTACCAGGATTTCTAAACGTCAGAAGATAACGACGAAGTGCTGTATCCTTCAATAGACGAATCTGAAAACTGCACTGGATGGCACAAAGAATACGGAACCCTTTTTATTCCTGGCTGAAAAGCTGTCAAAGCTGCACAATAGGTGCCCGCAATGACGGGCTGTGGCTAATTAAATTCTAGGCCATCTGGAAGAGGCAATAACACATCACATGCAGTAACAGGAGCATACGAGGAACGGTGAAGAATTGAATGGTCATACAATATTGCAGATGATTTGAGACGATCATACGTCGCTGAAACTAAGGTCATGAAACCCATAAAGGTTTTAAACGGTGGCGCAGAAGTATATCGTCGTCATTCCATCGTTCTCAGTCTTGATGTTTTTATGAGACGGGTTCGTGGTGTTCTGAGTGAACCCTTTGCGAAATTTGGCAGTAAGGGGAAACGTCCAGGCAAACCGCTCAACCCTTATTGACGCTTGCAGCATTGTCGCTTGTGTTGCAAAATTGGTTTGCATCTAGAATATGTACCTTTCAATTTTGTTCTCTTTAGATATTTTAGATGGTTTTGATGGATAAGGACTCTTTATAAAGTTGCAGCCCACAAGTAATTTGTGTGTGTGTGTGTATACCAACTCAACCCTACCACCGACAAGTAACACCCCCCCTGGAGGGTCGCACGAATTGCATTCTGATTATCGCAACGTCCACTACAGTTATTTTCGCAGACGACCAATTCCCAGCGAGCCTCAGCAGTCATGATGTGCTCAAGTCCACGGTCATCAAAAATGCCTTACTATCATGATCATGCACCGGAGAATTATGTCGCACATGCCTCGTCTATTTTGGGGGATTTGAATGGGTATCCATGGTAACGCTGATACTCCAAATAGCTGCATGCATGTAAGGTGTGCATTTTGTGTACGGCGAAGGACGGCCGGCTGCATCACGCAGTATTGCCGACTCAACGAACGGTACAGTTGAGCTGCGTGTTTTCTTACCGAGCGACAGAACGTGGAGGCATTATGCGCGGCTTTTCTGAAAAAAATGCATCTGTTGGCACTCATAATGCAGGTTTTAAAGTTAGTCACCCCATAATGTTGGCCAAGGCTTACCCTGTTAAGTATGCCTTATCCGTTTGCATTGGAACCCGCTACTGACTGTTTCCTTGCTGTTCGTGACGTGATTATATTATATAAAGTGATTTGTATGGCGTAGAATGAAACTAGCTCCTTTGTAAACAATATTTCCTTTGTTTTGAAAATATTTCCTTTGTTTTGGGGGTGAGGAAGCGGCAAAATAGACATGGGACGGAGGGGTACCCCCTTACCTGTCCAATCCTTATATACACTCTAGACTATTGTTACCTAACACATCCCCCCTAGAAGTCTGTAAAGAATTCCTGAGATTCTGATCAAACAATGACCAACACAAAGGCGGGGGGGGGTTCTCTCCGTCCCAGATCTTGCTTCAAATGACCCCCATCCACCCAGATATATCTGCATCAGACCCGAGGCCGATTGCCACCGTTACCGATGGCAAATTCCCTCGTGGACATTGGAGTGAACGCCTGTGGTGGGAATGACCTATCTTTTGATTTAAAACAAATAACGGTTTTCCAGCAAAGAATCTTGAATTCGCCACAGCATTCCAAATGGCCTGAACCCACATAAACTTTTATACTCCAATTATACCCTCTGTAGTCCTTTGGCAAACTCTGCCAACTCCCAAACGCAGAATACTCGACGTAAGACTCTGCCAGCCCTAGATGGAGGGGGCGGGCGGAGTAACACGTCAGAACTGAGAGGCGTACCACGTCACAAGTCTGATGTTCTGCAAAGTGATCCTAAGTGGAAAAAAAAATGGGCCGACTACATTACTATTCACTAGAAACAGGGTTACAGGAAGCTTTTATTTGATAGGTCTTTGGTTGTGCAACTTTGCTGTCTCCGTCGCTCCAACGGCAACATTATAACATTTGCAATATGATTGGTAAGTGGTTGACTCTGTCCAGTATGGACTGTGGTGCGTGATCAAATGGCATGGTGATTCTGAATTCCTTTCCCGTTCTGAATCTCCAAGGCACTTGACCCATTTGAAAGGCGTCTTGGAGTCTTTGTAGAAAGGGGGTTAAAGCTTTTTTTTTCATTCGTTGCAAATCCCTCTTGCTTCTTCCCGATCGAAATCTTGCAACAGTCATCCTGCAGAGTAATACCTGGTGGCGTTCCCTGCGAAATAATCGACCTCCAAATCGAATCGGATTGCACAAAAACTGGTTGATATCCGTTGAGCTCGTACCATTTGTCCACGTGAGTCTTCGTTTTTCGATTGCGAGTCACGTTCACTGGTCGCCTTCTTCACTCCGTCCGTCAGGCAGACGGAAACCTTGAGTCTCGGGGCTCAAGGGGAATTTGCCCTCATTGCCCCAAAACTTGGCGGCAGGCTCCCTCGGGGGGGGGAGTAACTTTTCTCATTTACCGCCTCTCTGTCCCAGGGCATAACTCGGTCCTTGTACGTGGCTCTGGATAAACACGACGGGGGGTGGCTGAACTTGTAAGTTCCCACACTTGCCGAGATGAATGTTAAGTTCCGTTCAACTGTATCCTGGTCTCTCGTGTGAAAGCTTTAGTTGGCATGGTTGTTCTGGTCTGCCAAAAATATAGAAAAGAGCAGAATTTTTCATCTTTGGGGTGTTAGCTGTATGTTATACCGCCTCGGGCTTTGTATCACGTCTGTGACCAGAAAACTAGGCACCCGTTCTGTTTTTGCCTGAATCGTGTTGTGTGAAAAGGCGAGACGACTTAACACCAAATGCTGCAATAAGCACACCGGTGTGTGGTGACGTGTGTGGCAATTGTAGCAGGTGCCGGTAGATGAATGTGGCAGGTATGGATCCATCCATTGCTCTGACTATGGAACCAAACGAACGTAAAGAACGTTCTTGTGGAACTTAAACGAGGAAGAAAATAGTGTGCAACTTTTAAAAAGCGGTGTCAGTACAACAGTATAAATTTATTGGAGTGCACTGAAAAAAATAAATTAAAAATCAGTGTTATTGCCGAAACCCTCTCTACTGCTTTTCTGTCTGGTTTTCGATGAGTTTTTTATACAGAGAGGTATTGTCGGCCTGACAATGAAACGTGTCTCTCTACAATCGGCGCACAAAAATGTCGCATAATGGTTTTTATTTCCGATGCTTGTTTTGTTTATAAGTCAGTCACGTGAATTTCCTCCTTGCTAAGGTTTGACAATTTAGCATTATGAAGCATGACAGAGATGAAATACGTCTGGCCTGGAAGTGTGTACGGATTCTGGGAACTGAAGACCTGATTTTAGGCAGTCTAAGACCATTTGAAATGTTCAATTATTTTATTTGGGAAATTTCATCTGCTTTTGATTTAGGAGATAAACTTGCATGACGAAATACTTATTCCTGCATTTCAAATGCTCAAGGTTTCATTTGAAAAAAAGGGTGCTTATAAGTTTGGTTTTAATGCGTAAATAACTTTATTTTTTGGTGGTTCTTATTTTAGTGTGAAATGCGCCCATCGCCTACTTCGCAGCGTAGATGAGTCTTCACCACAGAAGATGACCCAAATAATCCATGCTGGTTCATGCATTACTTGACATCAGCCACACGAGCCGCTTGCCGGTAGCGTGTATACACTTCCCCTATCCTGACGGACGTTGGTGTGTCTTTAAAGGTCCCTCAACCTTCTGTTTTTTTCTTTCTCTTGATATTCACCTTAATCCAGAGCCTGTTATATTTGTGTTGGTCCGATTATTTGTCTCTGTAGCTGTTGTCGTGTTGTCAAGGCACCTCCAGAGAAGCCCCTTGGCTTCGGAAGATGCCAACGGATTTATTGTTCTTTCTTTATTCCCAACATATTATGTTTTTATTAAATCACTGCGTTGCGTTTTATTGCAAACGTGTGGCAGTGTGGAAATGAATGTTGATTGAATAAATGAGTGGTTGGATGAACCTGCGCTTACATATTTTTCTGCATGTTATTCTAGAGTTTTGTTCAGTATAATCTGGAAGTTGTGGCGTGCATGGAGACGGCTAAGAAGATATTTTAGAGGGAAAACAATACTAATTAGGATGGAAAAAGCGCGGGCTTCAAAATTTTAGCAGGGGTTGCAGCTTTGGTTTAAAATTGAACATCTTAAATTTAGCATCCAGTCGAACTTGTTTTGCCGATCGACCTGGTCGATGTTCGCCTGCTGAGGATTTTGTGGCTTTTTATCGAGCTGTTCAAAGCACAGCTGAGTATCGAAGGGAGTGGGACGGCGCGCAGTGACCGGGAACTGTCTTTCGATTCCCGGGCAGGGGGGACTGCGTCATTACCATCAAATGCCAACATTATTATCACCGTCAGTCACATTCGGGTCTCGACAGTCGACCTATAGTAGCGTCATTAAAAATTCAGTGCGTTTGCATTTTTTGTTTAACAGGTCTGCCTGCATTTCGGGTAACTTGGCTTGCCCAAAAAAAAAACCACGACGTGTATTGCATCCTCAAAATTCTTCGAAGTAGACCGAGTTAAGCCCATGTTGATATCTTTGAGAGGTCTGCTTTGGGATCCTCGCTAAGATTCTCTAGAGGGGCATTTCATAGGTTTGACCACAGTTGTTTTTTCTCACTTCAAAGTCGGCTGTAGAGAGAGTGTCAAAGGCCTACAGCTAGATTGGACCGACCATTCCTCCTTGGGGACGCAAATTGCTCGTTACAGTCGCCTCCTGTTCTATTCTTGCGCTGCACTGCGTGAAACTCCTCACTATTTCAGCAGTTTTTGGCCAACGCTTTCCCGTCACCTACAGTGGCTCACCCAAGGGGGTCTCGGGGGCTTAAGCCCCCCTCCCCTTTCTAGGCTTTCATGTTTCTTTCACTTTCTTGACAGATGAAGATATGTATGCACCTACAATTCCAGATAGCTCTGATAGCCGTACATCCCAGTCCCCTATTTGGGCCAAGGGGGGAGGAGTTTGAGCCGGCATAAGAGTTTTTTTTTTTGGAGGGGGGATTCCAGTTGGAGACCCCCACGACAAATATTGGATGTACCTTTTACGTTCCGTATTGCATGTCCATTCTCTAAGTTGAACTCTTGTCAAAGGGGTCTTTTTGGCCTTTTTTCAGTTAGGGTCTTTTTCGGCCTTGTTAGCCGATCACAATCGTGATTTCCCGTATGCTCCACACTGAGACGAGTCTTGCGGCTTGATCATGACTGATTCATCGCATAAAAGCTGACCAGAGCCCCTCTGACAGAGATCGACCTCTGTAATCTAGACGTCATTTATCTGGCAAGAAAACACACACTGACACGGGCACTATACACAACAACCTCTCTCTCTCGCTTTGTGTATACTGCTCTCCACGTGTGATTCCATCCACCGGCAGGATGATTTGCACTAATCCGTCAGGCGACCGGTGCTGTCTCAAAAGTAAACAACGACCCGCAAATTAGCCGTATCGGCACTTGATATTGCACTTGTGGAGCGTAAGTCGCGGATTGAGGAGATTGCGCGCATCACGCAGGCCGGCGTTCCTCTGGAAATAAGATGGGCTCTTTCACGCTGGTAGACCTTGTTTTGGTTCTTTGTCGACTGTGAAAAAACTGCCTGCAGCGTTAATTTGGAGAAATATGCGCTCAACAGAATTACAAACTCTAAAGTAACACAGTGAGGTGCCTGTGCAAATGGTAAACTGTGTATCACCTTGTTTCATTGAAGTCTTGCTCGTCATCCCCATTCCTTCCTTACAAATGTATACGCCACTGTCGATGCCATCCGGTAATTCGGCGCTAGTAACCCAAACTTGGTTTCGCCAAGAACATAGATTATCGCGGATAAGGAAAAATTCCATGAGGCGATGGGACAAGTAATGACCGACACACCTGCATTCAACTTGTGGTTGCACCTACATGTGCAACTGGTATACATTTTGGAGGATTGCAAGGAAAATCTGTCGAGGAACGTGATCGTTGCTGCTGGGAATTGACTTTTTGTATACCTGGTTGGGTCTGTTAGGCTTTTTATGTGACATAGTTTTACATCAGTAGATTTAGACGTCAAGAACATCATTTTACACTGCCTACCTGTTCTACATAAAATACTGAAAATGCATAAATATCATTTGACTGTATACGTTGCGAGCATGTCGGGTGCCAATTTCCAAAGCTTGGCAAAGCACATCTTCCTGTAGGCACCGGGCAAATGACTTTACCCTCATGCAAATTTCGCCGCTCGTAGTCCGCTCACGGATGGTAAATAAACGCTTGACGCATTGAGGTCTTAATCAGGCGCCCAGTTCACTGCATCAGCATCTTCATCCGATATGTAAAGATATAGCTCCCCTGTTTGTGTGTCAACCGCCATGAGAGCTAGGCAACAGCTTCCCTATGCTTTGTGTATTGTGCGAAAGCGAACGCAAACGTGAATTCGCAACAGTTGAAAACATTTCAACTCGATCGAAATTTTGCTGCAAATCTTTAGCCACGTCAAAGTCGCCTCGCTTTCACATTCGCCTGCTCTATGAACTGGCATTTAAGGCCAGCTCTAGAAATTTGACATCACGAAACATTTGCTCTGAAATTCGCCTTGTTGAAATGTTTTGAACTTCGACGAATTTGCAGCGCAAATATTTCATAGGATGTCACAATTTGCACTTGTGTTCGTTTTTGAGCCAAGTACGCTAGCTGGTCAGTCTGAACTGTGCGCCGGTGTCTACGGATTGGTACCATAGCCACATCGAAAGGGGGAACTAAAGCCATAGCCAAATGCAGACGTACTAAGCAACGGCAACCTCCAAGTCACATCACGATGTGAATATTGACTTGATGTGATGCCACCCTGGGCGGATCGTGGGAGAGATAAATCAGTATATTGTATATATGTTATGGCCAAGAAAACGTCCGAAACGTATGCAAACCACACCGTTATTAAATTGTGGCTCTAAGTCAGTAGAAACTGTAACCCGGCAATAGTTCCCAGTGTCCCCTCCCAGCCTCTCATTCAGGATGACAATCAAAAGTCCTGACGCACAACGGTCAAGTACTAACTTTTACATTAACCTGTCGGGAGCAATGCAATAATTGGTAAATCATATCGGTATTTTTTTTCTGAGGAAATTGCTCCATAAAGTGCAACACTGGTTTCATGTCCATCACATATTAATACATATTATAGTAGATGTGATCATAATTATATTTTGCTTTTATGTACTGCATTAGGCAGGCCCGCAATACAGTGGGGGTTTTTTCTGAGGAAGGCATGACGCATTACAATAACATGACAGAAAGTTAATTATACTTCTAAACAGTGTAAGGACAGAAGACAACACTTTATTATGCATAATTATGGACCGTACTTTGAACGACCCATCAAGTTCCAGCTCAAACAAATTTTTTATGCAATAATTAGGTTTACTATTTTTTTTGTTTGCCTTTTTAGTCATATACCATAATGTAAATCAGAGGAAATGCACCTTCCTCGAACAACTAAAGGGATGTTGAGATTATGTTGTGCCGCGCGAGACCCAGTTCAGAGGCACAGATTACTGTCAGCATCAAAGACAATAGCTGTCTAATCATGGTACTCAAGGTGTTCAGTGCCACACTCAACCGTTTTGTGAAAAAAAAAACGGCCGAACGAGAATGCTTATGGCGACCAGGTGGTTACTCGAGGATGTAAGGCCACATTAGGCTTAGTGGGCAGAAAGCTGAGAATGAACAGGGCAGTGTTGCAACCTCGGCGTGAAAGGATAACAGCAAGAGGGAGGGAAAGAATCTCATCGATCGGTACTGTAGTGACCTGCCTTAAGTGTAGAGAGGGGTTCCTATATAAGTTAGCCCTGTAAGCACCGTGATGAGCCGTCGAAATTGTTTGGCTCGAATGCTTGTCTCAGAATTGGCTATTTCTGTAGCTTCGAATTGCTTAAAATTCTGAGTCAGATTTTCCCTCAGAGGATGCGTACAGGGGCCAGATTGAAATTGATCCTTTCCACGGACCATCGTTCTTTTCTTCATCGGGAGAAAGCGACGGAGAACAGAATGGCACCGATATCAGTGTGTAGTGCCAGTGCGCTTGGCGTCGATTTCCGACATGAATATTCATCGGCGTGCAGTATGACATCACTGTCATGTAAGCCAGTGACGGCTGAACGGACGGGTGGGTACGAGGCATATTCAGGCAAAGAAGGCAGGTGATGGCTTCGGGTTGATGCTGAGGGTGGTACGCCGGGTTTCGATAACGATGCGCAGAAGAACGGTGGCAGCCCCGTATACGCTGGAGCGCTTCATTTTGCTCGTCGTGTGTGGGGATGAAGGCAGCTTAAAGATTGAGTACCTCCGTTAGTAACATCGCAAGGTTTAATCTATATCCATAGACAAAGCACCAAATGCACATGCAGCACCGTGGTGATATATTTCAAGTGTTTTAATCATGGATGCAATGTTTGCATGGATTGAAACTTGGGAGTAGGGGCAGCGTTGCCAGTGGGAACAAGGAATGCAAAATCAATGGAGCAAGTCAGTGTTTGTCAACCCAGCCGCTGTGCGTGATCATGGGTCCATTACCTAAACAGCAGGGTAGCTGAACGATGGTCGATCATCAGATGCACATTAGATTCGTCATACCGAACAGTGGGATATAATTGAAAATTCTAAATGATGCGGGTTCAGTTACATGGGAAGACGACGAGGTACTCGAAATCGTGTGTGTTACGGTGAGTCGTTGGCCACTGCACGTGTAAGTGCTGCACGCAGTGTGTGCTGCATTGGCTGGAGTACAAAGTAGAAGGCGGGAAAAACGCAGCGTGGGGTTTCGTCTACGGTAGATAGCACATGCTTTTCGAAAGCTTCGTAACAATAAACGCAGTCACGGCTCCAAACGATGCGTTTTCATGAACAATGCTGGAAGACCTTGACTCGAGCCAATAGCATTAATTCCCATCCTCTAAGTTCGCTACAAGTGTCTATAATAATATGCAACGACGAATAATATAAAATCGTCTGTAAAAATTGCGCTGTGCTACACAATGTGTCTGCGTAATCACCATTTAAGACTGCATTGGTATTACAAACACGACTACGGTGACTGCTGTGTGATGCATTGAAAGGGAAATGTCATTATGTTTACTGTGCACGTCCACCCAGGAAATTGTTACTCGCATTTTATAACTATACCACCGTCTTCTGGGAGCAACCTTTATGTTCTTCACGCATCATCAATGGATGAAGTATAGCATTACTGCTAACCAACGGAGGGAACGAACTACCTGGGATTTTGTTTTTGTGTCAGATGAGAACGTGTAACCCAGTAAGCAGGTACCTACCGCTTGCGCCATAATATCTTGCCCCTGCTAAGTTGGGTTGCGACTGCGGTGGTGTCCGTGGCATGTCATGTTTGCTAGCTTCGGCAGCAGCGCCCATCGCCACCGCCTTACGCCCGGCTTTCGCGACTTGCACCAGGTATGCTGGTTCCATCCACGGTGCTGCCTCTTACAATGATCCTTGGTCTGCCCCTTATGTCAGCCCGCAGCGACCACCAGCAGCAACAGCAAGGACCACCCTTCGACGAGGCCAGTCTCCTCGAGTGCACGGGAGATCAATTCTGGGTGAACGTTACGCGGCGAGACGATGGCGATGCCTTGACTAGTGCCTGCCCGCGGTGCGGCGATCTGTGCCTGCAGGCCGGGGCGGTCAGACTCCGCTGCGATCTAAGGGAATACCCTTGCACCTGTCGGTGCCCGGAGAACCAGACGTTCAGGACTGACATCAATTTGTGCGTGGACTCCTTTTCAGGTAAGTTCGCTGTCGATGCTAACAGTTTGGTTTTGTAAAATGTTAAAATGTTTGTTTTCTATTGCCGTGACGTAACTACGGGGGACCCGTGCCCCCCCTGGGTGCCCCCCATCTGAAATCCATGAACAACTTCTGCTGCAGCCCATTGTCTTTTGGTGCCCCCTTGATGAAAAAATGTGTTCACTCCGGGTACCCCGAACCTAATAGCCCTAGTTACGCTCTGCTTTCTTGGCTTGCTTTTCTTCCAGCAATTTTAAGCTCTGCTCGAGATTGCTTAACAAAATCAATAAGCAACAGTGTCTTTTTAGTGAGCCTACACATTGTACCAGTGTTCAGTTAGAAACCTTCGGGAGGTGCCACGCGTCCCAATATTTATCGTCTTTGTTGCTGGCCCCTTCTGAGCTTTTTAACAGTCATTTACCTGCATAAAAATAAACTAAATTATTTAAACGTATCATCAGAAAAATCTTGCCACTGTGCTCAGACTGAAATTCATCTAAATCCATCACACCATATAATTGTTTTGATTAGACACCAGAGAAAGTGTTTTGTTGAAAATTCATGGTTTCATATTGATAGGCATTTTAATTTGGGTGTGCAAGATTCAGCGATGCAGTATTGGGGCATAGGAATTGAGGGTAGCGTTTTAAACTATTGATTCTGCCTCTTGATTGACCGAGACCTTATCACGTGGTACTCATTAACAGCCTCCTTTTGTTGAGCTCCGAAAAAGTACTTTACATCGGCTGCCTCGTTTTGATGTAACTTTATTCACGACAACCAACTGCCGTACCTCTTGCAACCTGAGTTCAGCGCCAAGGCGCCTGTAATGCGCGTTTATGTGATCCAAGTGTTGTGCATGCTTTCAAGAGTTGGAACAGTGAAACTAATTCAAAAAGAATAAAAAATAAGGTATAAATTAGCGTGATAATGGGTTTAATAAGTGTCTCTAAGACTGTGCAGAATTTATTGATGAGGTATTCTACAACAAAACATTATTGCTTTATATCGTGATCCATTGAAACCTGCCTTCTGCGTTTATCCATTGAGCGTTCCACTTTCCCTCGGCTCCGCCTCTGGAAAATAGAACGCATAGATCATTTGGAGAGACTCAGACTAGATTTACTATACCATATGAATCTAATATCCACAGATATAGTTGGAATGTAAGATAATGATATAAAACTGTCGGGTTATCACACTGCAATACGTACATGTACATCAACTTGTTTTGCCGTCTCTGATGTGTTCTTGGTATTTAAGGCCTAGCGCAAATCTATTGCTTTGACTGAGCCGCTGAATGTAACAGACACCAAGCTTAGGCCTACCAGGCCCGCACACAGTGCTGATACATGAAAGCCATACGGCATGAAACTCGTGAGATAGGTTACTGACACGGGTGTTCCAGACGTGACATTCATCTATCGTTTAATTACATCAGTTAGGCCACAGCCGGGCCCATCACATTGAAGCCGGCCCGGCTTCGCACTGATCACCAATTAGTACCCTGAATAGCATCGCCTAATGTAAATGTGCCATCCGAGCACACCCGATAACATACTTCCCATATTCCATTTAACAAATATTGACATCTATTTCAAAGGTGGATTTGCGCCGGGGAGATGTGATACACGTCCGGCAGGGCAAAAATCCAAAATTAAATACTGGCACTTTTAATGACAGAAGAAAAGGTTTGCCGAATTTGGATTGTAAGAGGCGATGCCATACCTATTTGTTATGACACTTGTCCATTTCCATGTTATTGCAGGCGTTATTTTTATTTCAATGTGCTCAGGGTAGCGTATATATCCCGCCAAAGGCTGTCATGAAGGTAGATTATACATGATTCATCGATGACGGTCGGTCATCATAATCATGGTCTCAATAGACAGCCTGTTTCTGTTTTATGCGTATATTAATACAATGATGGCTCCAACTGGCGCCATATGGTAAATGTCTCAATAGGAGTGAGTCCTCAAGGAGTAACTCACACCTTAATTAAAGAGTTCTACTACATGGTGATACCGCACACTTGACACCACTGCTTGCTTCATGTAAACCAAATCTTGCACGACTTCGATTGGGTGGTGCGCACCGTATAAATGACCAGGTGTTCACCGCTCATGAGCATTGAACTGTTACAGACGTCGAAAAGTTGCACCGGTGTAAATTAAAGTGAATAGCACAACGGCTTGTTGTCTAGTAAACACCAATGGTACGAGTATTTTGTTCTAAACCTAGAAATGTTCTTACCAGTGAGCAGTAAGTACATTGTAACTGGCCCATTCTAGCCACATTTTAAGCACGCTGTCGGTGATGCTATGTGCATTAGCAGCGGGGGCGTAGTTACTACAGTGAGTGACTACACGCAAAATGATAAAAATGTATGGATGACATCTGCACTTTGTCAGGGCTGGCAATTTTGATGTCAGATATAAACGTCGAATAAGTTGTAAATAACTATTTCATAGTCTCTCAGGGACTTATATTGTTCTGACTAGATCCATGGGACGTTCTTAAAATGTGTAGTCCATTTTTTTTTCTATCCCTGTTACATCTGGCGAATGATTGTTTAAGACTAGGAAACATTCTTTAATTTTACATGTTCAATAGTGCATCCCTGGTTAAACTGGCCACGTGCAGCTATGAAAAATGTCACACGTCGTGCCCTTAGTTTATAAAATAACCCATCCTATCAAACTGTTGGCTATTATCTTGTACCAAAACAGGAAATGTCGGTGAAATAACGTGAATATGCTTTACCCTGTAAGCCATAGGAGTACTGCAGTTGAGAGCATACTGCATTAAGCAATACCACGTTTACGGCAACGAATGGCTTTGCAACTTAGTGTGTGTTATGTCTAGGATCTTCACAGTACGTATGGACATCCGACGTGTCATTGTGGAGAATTATTCGTATTCGTCGGTGTGCGAGGCATTCATTTTTTTTTTTTTTACTGAATAACGTGTCTGTGCAAAACGTTATATCTCCAAGGCCTTTACGTTAAAATGGTAGCACTAAACAGACAGCAAATAAACAGCGGTGCACGCTCTTCTAAAAACACGACGCACCGTCATTGAATCATCCACCAACTCAGGTTGATTTGAGTATGTTGCATACTTTACACACCAATACCCAGGCGCAGTTTT
Source organism: Acanthaster planci (assembly GCF_054643075.1). NCBI lineage: Eukaryota > Metazoa > Echinodermata > Asteroidea > Valvatida > Acanthasteridae > Acanthaster > Acanthaster planci. The sequence continues at coordinate 15,878,312 of NC_141780.1, read as the reverse complement.
TTAGTGCATTTTTCTTTCTTATGGGGAACAGATGTTAATCGTTCATGATGGCCACCGAAAACTCGACTTCAACCAGCAGATATTTGATATGTGTACATTAATTAATACCAATGGCTACTGTTAGGCCCACATGTGGAGGAGTTTCAAAATTCGAGACTTGTAAGGTACAGATTTAGCATTTTTCCCGATGTCACAGATAAATTTCCACAGTTTTCCCTCAAGGGGTAAATGATGTCATTATGAATGACAGCAGAATGTGTAAATGTCTGCGTTGTCTAGTTATCCTTTGTAAGTAAACTGTTACAACAAATCGGTTTGTCAAAGTGGGGGACGATGTCAAACGCGGGACAAGCTAGACTCTCTCATCTCGGCTTGTCAAACTGTAGTTTAAGGGGGGTTCACCCAACCCTCCAACAATGATGATCGATATTGTGTCAAACGGGTGGTCATCACACGCCAGCTCGGTCCCTCCAGGAGACATCAACTGTTCCAGATAACGAACCCCGCAGGCTCCTCCGGCTAAAAGCTTTCCCTCGCCGTCTGCACTGGCAGGTATCTACCCTTCCCACAGCAGACAATAGGCCTAATGGTGGCAACTTCCTGGCTTAATTTTTGGTGCGAACGATTAGCAAGTGACATGTTTGTTTCCACAATTCTGCTGTTGCCCCATAAATATTTGGCGAGACGGGCGGCTGTTTATTGAACTGTCTCTGCCATTTTGAACATGCGCTGAAACCTTGTATCAATTTTAATCGTATAATGCATCGGTTGACTTGCATTGCTTCTCGCTTGTGTTTTTGTATGATAGTTTGTATATTAAGGGAATCCATTAAGTATTGTTTACTTAATAATTGACACAACGCCATTGGTAACAACCAAACTTAGTTGGCTACAGCCTGTTGTCTTTGACAATGAAGTGCAGGAATACATTTTGTGTAAAAATGAAGCTGCTTGCTCATAGGCGCCTTAAGTTCATCGTACGTCTAGTATACAATAATTGTTCCCTTTTGATCATTTCGTATGAAATAATCGTAAAAAGCTTGTTTTCTGCATATAATCAGAACACTGGTATTTTGGGCTTTTGGTATTAACCAAAAGACTTCTCCCCCCTCCCACATCATTGTGTACAATTCGCCAGAGTGATGCAACACCAGCATCTGATAGAGTCAGACAGAAGCCTTTCAGGCCCTGTGTCGTCTCGATGCGACAACGCATTGGATCTCCATGTCACTATCAGGTTCCTGCCTGGATAAGCCACGTGGAAGTAATACATGGAGTTTGCTCCGTCGACAGTGAGGTGAAGGTCTCCAGATTGACGTCATCCGTATTATTTCTTCACCGTAATCGATAACGAGGTTGCAGCAGAAACCTTGATCCGATCAAAATTGAATCAGGCAAACTCCGGATGGGCTTATATATTTCGGGAGCCGTGGGCAAACATGTAAAAAACAGGAGAAAGGGTGGTCGGTTCCATTGGAAATCCCGCTCTTTCTCGTTCCACTTTGCGTGTGACAGAAATCAACCGGGATTGCTTTCCTTGGATGTGCTTAGTTTATACACTATTATGTCGCTGCAAGCCAAAGTCAGCTTTAATTACTGCGAACGATATGATACTAATCAAGCTTAAGCCGTGATCCAAACCAGCAATTTATTATTAGCCTAACTCGTTTACTTTTTTCTTTTAAGATAAGCAAAGCATTGAAAAAACCGGGAGAATGACAGCTTATGAAAACTCTGAAACAGGGTATTAAGGGGGTAAAATATCCAAATTGGGGGTTTTAATTCCACGTAGAAGCACAGTAAACTCGTAACTGTGCCTTTGTATGTAATCCAGTGCGACGTAAAATATAAAAACTCCATATTTATCAGGAGGATTGCAATATAAGTGCGATAGTTGCCATGCATATTCATGGTATTCGTGGTGTTTTTGTACGTTCTCAGTTGTGGTCGTGAGGTAGCGACGACTTGCAGAGATGCTATGCAAACGAAGGCTAAAATATGGCCTTGACCAAGCATGGAATTAAAGTTTAATGAGGAAAATTTCTTTACGTCAAGCGGGAGCGCATGATTCCAGTAATTATGGCTGGTTTTTCATTTCATCCGTAAAACGCTTTCAAATTTGGATAACATTAATTTTTCGAATCACGCATTCTGAGGTTGGCAGTCTTCTTTCTGCATGCATTTTCGAAATTGTTTCATGCCTCGTGCTTCAGGATGAGCCCTCGCAACCAAGAGTACATGTACGTGTTTGCGTGTGACTGTGGGTGCTTTAAGGTAGGTTTATGCTAGGGAACAGGCATACAAAGGGAACGAGGCTATTTTTCCTGTTCTGAGTGGTCAGCTCTTTGTTCAGTTCTGTCCCCTGTGATAAGTGTTAGCGCTTGTCTAAAGGTAGATTGTTAGAGGGACAGTTGGAAATAATACATTATCTTCAGTGGTACGGTAAAAATATGGCTGCGTGTTCTCCAAGCGCATGCTTTTGAATTGAAATTTACAGTGCGTGCTGCATCCGGTAAGACCGAATTACAGCAAATGTGGTAAACGCGGTGGAAACACTAAGTGGATTCCCTGACCCTCCGGGGAATCACCGCTAGACGATCGCACAGACCGAGAAAGCCGACACCGTTACCCCGGATGGAGACAAATATCTTTGAGCCCATGAAAAAAAAATCATATCCTCGCTACTAATATGCTAATCGGTGTACTTAGTGGATTTTAGTGCATCTGGAGCCCCCCGGCGTTGTCGCTAGCCTGGGGATTAACGCAGGTGTTGTTGATGCTAGACGAGAAATGCAAACATCGCCCGAAACGGGATTTGCTTCTTGTATTCTTCGTCAAAACTTCTATTGCTTTTGGACGATGTTCCTGTGAGAGAGTTCAGAGTTGGGTGGTATGATTCTATCATAATTTGTAGTGACAATGAGAACGACAGGCTGGTTCGCTATATTCGCCAGCTAGCTACAAACTAGTTCCCAAGAAATCGCAAGACTTGATAATGGGAATATAGTTGTTGTGTATCATCATTTCCAATAGGGGAGTATCCCCTGAGGAGGCAGACGCACACATCATCAACAGGGCTGCCAGCTTGGCTTTTTCTTCATCTCGGGACACGTGGCGTAGATTATACGCTTTTATTAAATCCATCAAGTAGCCAGTATAGTCACACGAACGATGCCGATGGCCCCTAAATACATCGGAAAGATTTCGCCAGAGTAGTTATACGACGTCTCGGCAGGAAGCCAAAGAGCGTTGGTCCGAGTTCTTCTTGAGTATATAGTCTGGTAGAGTTTCATAGAACTGATTTCGCGTTCATGCTCTTTCATGTAATTCTAAATATGGCGCCACGACGTCGGTGAAGAGCGCGGCCTTTCCTCACAAAAAAAATATCGCGCATTTTCTGTCGTTGTCTCTATCTAGCCACACAAAAGCACCTAAATGCCTGAGCATCAGTTGAAAAGAGCCACGTTAGTCGGGAGCGTTCATTTTGTTGGTAGCGATGCGATTGCTACGCTTGCGTTTAATAGTCGCTTGTGAACCAGCGATGTGCAGTTACTACCAAAGGAGTCTCCGTTGCTAGGAAACTTGTGCTTTCTCGTGATCCAACTCGGAGCCAATTGTGCTCTTAAAAGTGTACATATGGCTGGATGACAATCTCTAATTATTGCAGTTTGACCTATTATTTGATGAGTTCGAAGCTTAGTTCCGTAATGTTAGCACGTGGTAAAACGTGCGTCATAGTCGATCTCCGTCGGTTAAGGGCCTTCAAACTACGGTTGCCTAGCAACCCTGTGTATAATGATTCATCAAATCGCTCTGCATATTGGTGAAACTGTCTACTACTGTCTCAGCTTGGGGCATTAAGTTGATCAGTACGGTGACACGTTTGGCCGCGTTCTGGTTTTCCATCATCCGATCGCGTTTTAGCCGTAAAGTATGCCAATTTGATTTCAACGCAGGGAAGAAACAGAGCCCTTTACGTGAAAAGCAGTCACGGTTGAAACTATCGGCGCTGTAGACAGAAAGTCGTCACTCGCTTCTTATTCCATCGATCGGGTCTTTGTTTCCTTACCTACTTATTTTGCAACCTGAAACTGCGGTTCGATTAGACCGAAGGGACAAAAATTTAAACACTCCTCTACATTTGCCGCACGCACGTTTGCGCAGGATCACTTCACTTTCGTCCATACGGCATAAAGGCGACGATACAACCGATCAATCCAATTCGCCTCCCACTCTTTATTATGCCGCAACCAGACACTGTTTAAATATTGGTTTAAACAGGCGTTTTTCCACACGTAATGGTTTCCGTTTTTTAACAATACCTGTGCACAATTTCTGCCGAAGAGACACGAGAATAACAAAGAGATAGTAAACCAACTTCAGGTCGAAAAATATATCGAATTATATCTGCAGCTTTAAACCAAAAGCCTTGATTACTATTTTGGTACTATCTATAGCAAACACTGAAACCTACGGGAAAATAGCTGGAGATAATTTCAAAATATTCTAGTGTCTGTTTGTGTCTTTAATATTAGAGATGCCACCATTAAGTTAACTGAGAAATATGGAAGGGCTGCGTAGCACCGCGGTCAGAATATCGACCATAATCTAATATCAAATCAGTGCTCTGAAATATGTGATTTCAGAGCACTGATTTGATATTATATTCTCGTATTAAACTGACTCGTGTTGTACCATGCGCTACATCCACCCAGAGTCTTCTCTGCTATTTGCAGCGAGTACCAGGCCTTTGTGATTTGATGGTGTCAACGCTCACTCCTCGAGATACAAGCCCATCCTTTAATAATCCCTCGACTACCTTGCAATTGTGACGTCACAGATCGTCCTCCTTCGCGCTTGTTTGTCCAGGATGGGTCGTCATAGCGTGCCGTATTATACGAGTGGATACGGCTCGCAAACTCAGTTTGTTCGCCTCGGCTGTCAATGGACTTCGGAAGAAACCAAGTCAAGCAGAGACCTCGTGGCTTAGTGTTTGATATGGTAGGGGAGGGGTTGTTGTATATTTGCCCTCCATACGTCATCCCCCTGACTTGGTCTTGATGTCTTAGGCTACAGGGAAACTGGCCTTTTGCAGCGCGGAGAATTCGAGAGTTGATAACGAAGGCAGATAAACTTGACATATTGCCGCGACGACTGAGCGATGACCGGGTGTATATGCACGCCTACGAGTGTGAACTGCATTGCGGCGGGGCCGTCATCGTCTGCCACGGCGATACTAGGCCAATAATGGGATGTTCCCGCCGCGTGGGATGACTTGTTCCTCTTATTGCATTGAGCTTCAATTACGGTTCCCTCTCCTCGCGGTTGGCGCGACGGGCGTGGGGGGTATTGCCTCGCTTCCAGGGGCCCAGATTAGCAATTATCTCTGATGCCTGTGAACTGAGAGCAGGACACATCTCCGCGAAAGGTTGTTTGGGATCTGTGAGAAAATGATTCTTTCTTCTATTTTAGCTCTGGGCGAATTTAATCTAATTGGCCCGGTTTCGTGTCAGAGTCTAACATCGGATATTTGACTTAAGAAGGGGAATCAGACAACATGGAGCTCTGACTCATGTAAAGACAAGGTATTAGGGGCAAACATCTGACTTATTGTCCTCTAATCCACCCACTATGCGTTGTGAATAAAAATCACGCAATAATTACGTTTGACCCCTTCTCGAATCGCGCTGTTTGATATTTGCTTTCCACCTTGGTTTGCTTATCAGAAACAAAGGTTGCATGGATAATCCAAGTTGCCATCAAGGAAATGTTTGTTAATAGTGACGACGATTCGTCAAAATTCTGGCACTGTTCAGGAAAACCATTCGGAGTGATCTTCACGCTGTCGCCTAAAGCTTCCACGACTTAAGCATTTGGTTTGACGATTGCTTAAAGGTAATTGATGTGAGCCATTCTTAGAATGCAGCCCTTTTCAATTAGGCCTTTGCAATACACGTATTGTCTATCAGAACTGCACTGATGACTGTCACTGGCTATGCACACTTAAAGTTTTAAGCCAAACTTTCATTTCAGAGTAATGTTCATTAGAGTGTGCAGAATCAGTGAACTGAAGGGGCTTCATTTGTTTTAAATACAGACTTGAAAAATGTACCTTTGTGCCTCAATTACTATCATTTTGAGTTTTTACTTCGTTATTTCAAGGGATAGTTTGCTGCTGGGGGGTATGCTAATGAGATTCCATATTAGTGAGTGAAAATCTGATGTTATCCCGGGAGGAAACTCACTGTTGGTATATGCCAAAAACAAACACCAAGAATTCTTGCTTTTTAAAAGTTTATTGCTGGTCTGAATTCGTTTCCTTTGTTAGCTCATTGTTGAGTAAGTACGTAGCAATCATCAAGCAAGCAACCCTTTCTAAAAAAATTTCATTGAATAAATTCTGGGTTCAGAGTTGGAACAAAAAACTCTGCACTGAACCACGTTTTCTCGGATGACATCCATAGAGTTATATGTAACGCTATGATGACACCCAGACATGAATTAGGCTCTGGATCTGGGACTCAAACGGCTGTTCATTATGTGTGCAGTACGGCATGCAGCTATATTGCGCTCATTGGCCATGTGCTTAATCTTCTTTGACGTGTAATCCACCATTTCGATTCCAACAATTGAGACTCCTGTCGCAACTCTGTCTATATAGAAACAGCTCTGACGACATCACAGCAACAGCGCCCTCAGATGTTCAAGAGATTATGGATAATGCTATTTTTTATAGACACTTTTCAAAGCATTTAACCTAAAACCTAAGAGGGATACCAGATAGTTTCCCAATACATTGGACCTACATGTTACATCAAATATGAATAACTTGTAGCTACGGATCATTATCTGTGCATTTTATAACACTAAATGTCTGTTTATATCTTTGGCAGTGAGAGCGACGAATGTGGAATTAAGTTGTGACCTCAAATTAATATGTATATATATATTTTGCCGCCAATTTACAAAAAAATAACTCAAACCTACTTGGATTTCAAGGACGTGAATAAAATAGACCAACTGCCGGATCACATTAGCATTCAAATGATTAAGTGCTTAGTCTTTAGCCTTCAAGAAATGGCCTTGACGTCAGAGAACAACTCTAGATCAGAGTGGGGAAAATGGAACCGGAATCGGTAAAGTGCCCAAATGACTCAAAGACACATTCCTGAACAAAAAAAGGCTTCATTTTTCAGTACCTTAATAAAATTATGCCTCACTCTACGACCCATTAATTTGTACATGCGGTTGCTTTCCAGGATCCTGTGACTGGATAAATTGATGAGGGTGCTCTTTGAGAGTGCTCTTAAGGGAGAGACTCCGTCATTCAGTCTCAGAGGATTCGACCATAAAATTCTAATGCTATAATCTCAAGAAACAGTGGTTATGGCAAAGGCAAATAGAAGATTTTTTTCCCGCTGTCTGCAAACTGATAACATTCTCTGCGCCCATTTGTCCAAAGGGTATTCAGATATAGGTGACGTTTTTGTCACCATGGTTACAAAACGGACAATGGGAAATCAAAGAGTTGTTATTGAAGCAGGCAGGCGCACACCTTTTTTGTCATTCGCTTTTCCAGTCAAGTGTTTTTGGCTGCCTTGAAAGTTAACACAGACAGTAACTTAAGTCTTGTGCGTAAATTGTAAAATGCGTCCGGGCAAAGTCAAGAGTTCTGTGTGAGGTAAAATGATAGCTGACTCTTGGGATTGTCACTCCGGATGATGAAGATAGCCATTTTCAAGGTCTGAAAGTCAGCAAAACAAATAGGTTGCCACAAAACAATTGCTGCAGAGTTGGCATCGTTTATACTTTGCTCCGATCTTTTCTTCAAGCTGTGGTAGTCGCGTGCGTTTCATGCTGACAGAATTCAAATAAATTCACGAGTCACTTGAAAGTGCCAAACATCAGAATGGTACTGTACATGGGTTGTATTCACGAATGCATCTATTAAATTAAGCCACATTACTTTTCAAATCCCCGATTTCAGTTCCTCTTTTGCTCGGATTATATTATGGAACAGAATGCATGTATTATTTTAAATTTAAAAACCAATTACGACGAGATGAGACCTTATTTCTTTCTTTCCCTTAAATATATGTACATATTAAACAAATTATTTGAAAAAAAATGACTCTTGGTAAGCTCTATTCTGCACAACTGGATATTTAGCTGTTTCGGGCACCGGCTGAAACAGCTATTGTCTTTGTTAATTTTTTTTTATTTATTTTTTTTCTTCTTTCACATCAAATCCGATTCGATAACATGTGTTTTCGTTCTGAGGAGGACTTCTACCCTTTTGCAATTTTTGATTGACTTCAAACCTAGCAGGTCTTTTGACAATCATCCAAGGATGGTCCTAGAAGGAATTTGTGATGATGACGTCATCACGCAATTTGTTTTTGAATTTTGAATATTTAATTTTTCCCATTAACTTTGTGCACGTTTTCAAGCCATTATTTTCAAACATTTGCAATGTTTGATCACTTTCAAAGTGATAGCCAACAAAGACCCTCATGCAAGAATTATTCTAAAGAAATGACGTCATGATGACGTCATCATGTGTTTTCTTATTGAATTTTCAATATTTAATTCAGCCCATGACTCTGTACACGTTTTCAAGCCGGCATATGGGTTAGTTTGAGAGGTTTGATCAACTTCAAAGTTGGAGACAACAAAGACCCTGATGAAAAAATGTTTCTATGGTTATGACGTAATGATGACGTCATCACCTATTTTAAAATGAATTTTTGGATATTTAATCTTTTGTACACGTTTTCGTCAGCCTGTCCTCGGAACTTTGGTAAATCTGAATTATTTCCTTCAATGTACACTTGAAGTCCTTCACAAAGAGCGGCTCCCAAAGAAAGGGGTCACGTGACATGAGATTAAAGCTGCAGTTTCCCCAGAGGTATCTTACACGTTTTCTTACTACGCAATATTATCGATCTTACTGAGAGTAGTCCTGAACTTCGGCTGAGAATTACTTTGATAACGAAAAAAAATATTTTTTTCGTCTTCATTTGATTACATGTATACCCAAGAGTCTGAATATCAAATAATATTTCAGAATTTTCTTTCAGTTTAAACGCAAATCACATGACATCATAAAAGAGTAGCTTTTTCGCATAGGTGTTTTCAGTCCGTTTACTTGTACACATTTTCAGGCTACTATTTTGAAACCTTTGCGATGTTTGATCGCTATGAAAGTGATATCGAACAAAGACCCTTGTGCAAGAATTCTTCAAAAGAAATGACGTCATGATTACGTCATCATGTGATTTACTAGTAATTTTTCAATATTTATTTTTCAAGCCATCATTTGGGCAATTATCAGAGGTTTGATTAACATCAAAGTTACACACAACAAAGACACTCATGAAAGAATTTTCTTAAAATTATGACGTCATGATGACGTCATCACCAAACAGAAAGTTTTGAAACAGCTCAGTGGTTGTTCACAACCTCATTCATCTTGTTCTTTATTTTGAATTCGCATTGACGTTCGGTCTTTCGTGAATAATTCCAGATGACAAATACATTTTTGTTTAGCTTGCCTTTGATTTATTAAAAATGAAATGAGTAGAAATCTTACATTGCTGGAAAAGGCCTTTTATCGCTACAAGGACAAATTGAGAGAATGAGTTGCGTCTAAATTTGATTGCACGGCATGCAGTAGAAATGAACCTTTGTCTGGACGTACGCCGCCGTGCTTCAAGTAATCAGGGATCGACCGGTTATAACTCGAGTATTCGGCCTTACTTTCGTTTCAGCGTTGTTGGTTGCCTGAGGGCTGCAAACTACATGTTTTTAAGTGGAAATTTTATCAAAAAGGGAAGGCAATGTATTGATCGGTAGAACTGTGACGTATGCGATATGAAACTTGATCATCGCTACCCCGTCGAAGCCTAAATTACCGGTACCCAGTTCGATTTGCCCAATGTACAGAATTTGCCTTGTCGAGTGCATGGAACTGTATTTCATGAAACAACTGAACGCTCGGCTTGATAATATCTTGAACCACTGAAGCAAAATTTGGTCTTGCCAAAAGGCGAGTCATATGCACAATGAAGAAGTCGAACCCTAAGGACATGAAAGTTTCAGCGACTGTCATGTTAATGTGTATGAATTTTAAAAATCCCACTTTTTTAAATACAAATTCAAAAATACAGGGTTTCAATTTTCAATTATATGCAAATATGCTTATGTACTGACTATTGAAGAGTTTTCCCAAATAAGTGGATCCAAAATCTAGCAAAGTTACGGTTTAGAACACTGCATGTAGGCCCTACTTTTCTGCGCTTATAGACTCTCAAAGAATGTTATGTTAACATTTTAATTAATGCTTCGCTGTTGCACAGGGATATCATTAGCAATATACGGTTGTGTACAGTTTCATGTAATAAGTCCACGACAACTGCAGCGTTTATTGCTCTTGTACCAAGCAGCAATTTAAAAAATAAGGCAAGAACCCGATAATTTCAATACCATTCATGCTTGTTGCCGTCTGCGTAATTGAGATTGATATGTCCAGTTTGGTGAAGATTTTCAGTGTAACCCAATCTTTTGTAATCACCGCGGGTAACGTCCAACAGTGAGTTATTAAATGGAATGACATCAGTAACAACATTCAGCCATCCAAGATGGCGTCAGTGTATGAGTTGATTGTATGAATTCCAGTATTTACGAAGCGTTGAACTCGTTCAATGAACGACAGTCGCGTTCATCAAATTCATGGATTCCTCCTAGTCATCTTTTCACTCACGGATTTCGTTTTGTCGTCCTTGACTTGTATCAAAAACACCTTGAAGAAATATATGAGGACACTTTGCGGCTTCAATATTTTATGTAAATCGATTTGTTACATCTATTAAGGTCGGGTCACAGAGTAGCTGCCGATTACATTTCTCATTAACCTGAAATGAAATTTTAAGTAGCATCATCCCCCTTCTTTACTTGGGTCATTTCAAAAGCTTTATTAACTTGGTCGGATACAATCAGTCATGGCCGTACTTACAGCGCAGGAATTCTTTGGAGTCGAAATTGCGCCAAATAAGTCATTTTGCTATGTGTCATTGCACGTACACCTCGGTTTACTCTCGATCACAGGTGAGTTGGACCTCCAGGCTAATCCATGCGTTACAACCGTCATAACAATTTAAGCCTTTGCCAAAAGAAATGTTTGTGGCATAATTCATAGCTGGAAAAAAATTACAGCCTTTCCATTCAGCACATGTATTTATACTCAGCAAAGAGCAAGAAAGCAAGCACATGAGTCGCTTCGTCAGAAAAAAAAACAGCTTCATTTCTCGTGCCCTGTCTGGATGTTTTGAGGCTTGACAGTAGCGACCTCTACCCAAAAGAACCCTGTCTGACTTAATTTCACCTTTTGCGGTGTTATTTTCCTGCGCCAACACAAAGCGTGAGAAATACAATTACTCGGGTGTCTGTTCCCGCATGAGGAAGGCAGTGAAGATGTCACCGAGCCTGAACCTCGGTCAGACTCGAGCCAAAAACACGAGCGCGCGTTATTTTGCACGCTGGCTGTCTCGCGGTCAGTGGTGGCGGTAAAAAATAGCCCAGTGAGCACTTGCTTTGGGGGGAGGGGAGTTGTTTGGTTATTTTTTGGAAAGTGGCCGCCCTCGGGCCAGAGCGCGCGGTTGCTAAGGCATGTATTTCCCCCACGATGGTATTTTGATTTCCAGATAATGCGGGAGAACTGACGGCGTGTTTTTGATTTTCGACAATGTGCTTGGCCATTATAGGTAACTTCCAACAGTGATAAAAATTTCCAGGGGAACACTTTTGTAATTTCCAAAATTTGATCTGCCAGCTGAAAATCTTTTTTGACTAAGAGCATCCAATGCACTTTCACGTCTGGTTTCACTTAACATTACTTGTAAACTAAATTTAACTGTTGATATACTCTATACATGAAGCCTTAAAGGTGGGGAGTAGACTTATTTTTGCCACCGAAGCGTCGCTGAGAGTGGATGCCTCTTGCCGTATCGAGAACGCATTGTGTATATACATACACAATGTATACATCGTCTTAGGGGCAATTCCAACCGTTGAAGTTCGCCGAATCATTGATTTGAAATTTAGAGGGAAAGTCAATATGCATAAATTGGAATTAACACCAGTCTCATTTTTCATACTTGAGCAAATTACCAATTTGCATATCAATTTCTATTTCCCATCTTCTCCTCCACTTACGTCAGTAACGTACGTCACCACTGTCAAGGGACGATCGCGATATCGATCATTAAGAGCATTTTAGAAAACGTATACTTTCCGCTGACGGTAATCCATTCTCTGAGCGCATGGACAGTCTGGAGATTTACATAGAAACTCGCTTGCCTTAATAACCAATTAGTCACAAAGCCATTTACGAGTGTTATAAGGTGTTTATACTTTATTGAATCCTCATATTAAAACGTACATCTGCCCAGTCGTTCATTTTCCTGCATTGGTCACCTGAGTGAAGGCCAGGGTTGTTGATTTTTTTTATTTTGTAAATAAAAATCGATTTTTAATTCTAATCTGTTTTTTTTTATTTAAATAGGATTTTTGTTGTTTTCGTAAAAGTGTGAGACAGGTTGGCTCAAATGTCTATTAAAAAGCAAGAAAGTTTGCTGCATGTTTAACAAGTGAGAAAATTAGCTGTATGTTTAATAGTTTTCTTTTATTTATTTGTTTTGTGACAAAATTAAACAAATTTGGATTTAGATTAATAAATCTAATAATTTGATTAAATTCCCAAACCACCATGTCTTACACTTTGTGAAATGCCTGCAGTATAACACAGTATATATGCATACAGTATATATTTGTTGTACCACGCAGAGCACCATGTCCACCCATATGTCTGATACAGCGAACTCTAGACTGGTTCCCGATGCAGGTGGTGAATTCTTGAGGAATTCCTAATTCAAGTTTATGTTGACGAGGAAATTACCATATTATACGTGCTCCAAAATTTCAATGAGTGATCAGTGGATTATAAAATACTGTTTTTGTTAAGTACAGGCCTACATATTAGGCCTTATTGTTTCTTCATGTGATACTTGGGAAAGGTAAGTACTTAGTCGTTCGAGTAACTTGCCAAGAGATGTGATCCGCAAACCGTCGTTATAGGGGCTAATCACCCTAAAACAGAGGACTGTTACGCGACGCATGGACCGAAGTCATCGACATATAGGAGTAACCAGTACATAAAACGTGCTGATAAATACATGGGTAGATTAAAATAGGAGCTAGCCGGTCTGATGATAATCTAAAATGAAGAGACTAATTGAACCCCATATTGGGAGAATCTTGACTCTTGGTGGCAGCAGACTAGCCTAAGGAAATATAAAATACATGTACGTTGTTTTTCTATGTCATTGCAATACAACAATCGATTGCTGCTCTCGCCACACTCGATTTCCTTACTGCTTTGCGCCTAATTGTACTCAACCATCTCGATATGTGCTTTACGATCATGCGTTAAGCACATCGCGAGATCATACTGATTAGTTTCAAGGCAATATACGCAATGTGTTATTACCAGTCGGGCTAATTGGGTAGTTGTATTCATTTGCTCTGCAACAGCGGCCTCACATTGATTCTATTTTAGGTGGATTTTTCGCTTCATTATCCTCACATGTAAATCCAAATCCAATACTTTCCACTGAAATTAAATTTCACCACTTCTTTCTGGAGTTCTTTACTGCTTTGCGCCTAATTGTACTCAACCATCTCGATATGTGCTTTACGATCATGCGTTAAGCACATCGCGAGATCATACTGATTAGTTTCAAGGCAATATACGCAATGTGTTATTACCAGTCGGGCTAATTGGGTAGTTGTATTCATTTGCTCTGCAACAGCGGCCTCACATTGATTCTATTTCAGGTGGATTTTTCGCTTTATTATCCTCACATGTAAATCCAAATCCAATACTTTCCACTGAAATTAAATTTCACCACTTCTTTCTGGCTTTCCAAGAATGGGGTCTAGGTGTCGACAGCTATTCGTGGGGGAAAAAAAAGAAAAAAAATTACCCCGCGCATACGCCATCCGTTATAAACGAAGTTGCGACGGTGTACAAGTCCATGGAGGTCGGGTCGTTTGAATTTCAAATTTTCCTGTACGTCCAAATGCGTCAAAATGACTGTAATCTAGCACCTAAGATATTCCTGTCTCTGTCTGGCAGTTATGGTTTATGCCCTCAAGAACAGAACTAACCAATTTCACCTTTGCACAATCTAGTAATGGATTTAGTAGAATTGAAAACGACCAACAATTGCATTTTTCGGATTGTGTTCCTCTGTGTATAAGTCCCAACAGCATTCCCTACGTGCCGTATATGGTTATTATACGTGATCCACACCGTCTCCAAACCAGGCTTAAGTACGTAACTTCATTTTCCTGAAAAGTGGAACTTTCACTGTTCATGTCTTCATGGAAGTTTCAGAGCTATCGCTATCCGTATAAACCTTTCTGCAGACAGAATTTAGACTTGACATGGATCACTTTGAGGTCTGAAAAAAAACGGAAGGAGGGGAATTATCAACCATCACAGTTACCCACTTCAGTCTGGTTTGGGAATGATGGGTCGCATGCTTTTCCCACACAGATTTGTTCTCGTGCGCGTTTGTGCGCAAAACACACCCGTTAGATTATAGAGGTTACAGTTGTGCCATTTGTAAAAACAAAAGTGGAATATGATTAATTTTTCTTGTCCGAGGAGAACATTTTCAGACTGTTGAAAATCTTTGTTGCAGAAGTCTGTGCTGTTAGCCTTCCAGTACTCTTGATATTGAATCGAGACTAAAATGTGGGATGAGTTACGGTTGGTGCTAAACTGACTCACTCGTTTGACTGACCAACAAAGGTGTTTGGCCAATGCATCAACCTTTGAATGATGACGCTGGGGTTTATTTGGGGGAAAAAAGAATTTTATTCAAATTATAAATTCAGTTACACTGCAACTGTATAGTTAGCTGGTTTATTGTTGAAAACCAACTTTTCTCACGAAATATGTATGACACGATTTTTAAGGTGGGGTTCACAAGTAAAAGTATGTATTTGTCTCTGTACCCACCGACATTGTTAAAATTCAAAAAGGCCATTTAAATGTCTCGCATTGACTCTTGCATGCATGCTTTATACCGACCTTATGAATAAATCGCCTAAACGTATGCCCGTTAATTTTAACTGAGAAAAAAAACATACAAGCTATACAGATTAGCGTGGTGGCTTCCTCAAGGCCACGTACACAATTTATGGTAACTACAAATGTAATAAAACCATGTACCACTCACACAATGAACATACGGAAAGTATATAAA
The DNA here is from genome assembly GCF_054643075.1 of Acanthaster planci. Classification (NCBI taxonomy): domain Eukaryota; kingdom Metazoa; phylum Echinodermata; class Asteroidea; order Valvatida; family Acanthasteridae; genus Acanthaster; species Acanthaster planci. The sequence continues at coordinate 15,862,980 of NC_141780.1, read as the reverse complement.
AATTAATCTGCCGTGCAGCCTTGAAAATAATCATTTTGTGATGACAGGAATGGCCGGCTTTGTAATTTACGGCGATAATGCTCAAGCAGCAAGCCTTTATGATCCCCTGGCGCGATAATGCTTCGTGAGACCACGGTTCTTACACCGTTAATGACTTTTACTCAGCGTGTAGCGATCGGGCGTCGGAAATGTCCTCAGAGTCTGCAAGAAGCGTACGTCGCTGGTAACCACGTAATCCTAAGTCGGAGCGTGACGCACTTTAGCATGGTTATTTCGTTGGTTCTGCTGCATGCTGCTGCCCCTGCAAGCATTCTTTTGTTGTCTTGCTCCAAGCCTTCTCTCTTGATCCTGCACCTATTATTGGATCATTAGTTAATGATTATTCACTAGCCTGACACAGTTGGAAACATTTCTTACGCTCCCCTACGCGTACCTGAGTCTTGGCTAAAGGGACTGTATCGAAGGCACTATAGCAGCAACATCCACATACGGCACGTACCCTTCACATGATCGTACGCACCCTACCCAGCTTCCGGGGACGTCCTTCTCTTTTGTCCTTGCTTACGTTTCGGCCTCCTTCCGTACTTTTGTTGTTTTGTGGTCTTCTTTGTGAATCGTACATCAGCCCCTTTCCTTCCAGGGGCATCCTCCTTAGACCCCTTGGTATTTGTGCCACACCTGCTGGTCTTGTTGCACACTGTATCCGTTCCTTATAATCTTATTCCCTTCGCTTCATCTTGCTCTGAGCTCCCTGTGTATTCCTGTTATTTCCTCTTTTATCACTCATTCCTACTTCAGTATCCGAAACTGTCCACCCTCATGCATGCACCAGAGTATCTGTAAAGGCCTATTCCTCTTTGTTCCCCTTTACGAACTCTTGGCTTGCCTCTAACTATCAGTCTTCTTTCCCTGGTCTTCCTCTTTCCAAGCTGCCGTAGTCCTGCAGTATTGATATTAACCCTCTACTTATCTCCAGCTCTTTCTCTTCCGGGTCTTTGGGCCAGGCGATGCCATTCTTCCAGCGCCTAAACTTGCTTCTGCTCCTCCTCATGCTCCGTTCCAGTTCCTGCTTCCTATTTCTTGACCTCTGTAGCATTCCAAAGTCCAATGTTCCCCTATTTTACCTCGATCCTTTCATTCTCATTGTTCTTGTCTGTACTTCTTAACCCAGATTGGGCTATCACTTCTCATCTTTGGCACAGCCGTTCTTGCTTCTCGAATTCCTGCCTCTGATTCATGGCGTGGTCACTCTACCGGCTGCAAATTGTACTGGTCCTTCTCCCTCCTTCTTACTCGTCCCCTGCGGTTCCCGCAGTTTACATTTTCATTTTATCTATTCCTTCTGCGTTTTTATGCCAACCTTTCTTTCTCTTTAAGCTGTCTTTTCTCTCCTGACAGACTTGTGGATTATACGTTCATATTCTCGTGAAATGACGTACACTTCGCATTTCCCCAACCTTTTTGGGGCGATATACGACGTAATGTTAAACTGCCGCATCAAGAGACGTCAGGAATACCTTTGAAATTCACGGCAAAATCCGAGGTGAGATTCATCCATCTAGGGTCATTTTGTGCATGCTCTCTTCATGCCGATTCATTCCCACGAGTAGATCAGCCGATATGGAATCTAAGTTTTGCCGACGGGCTAACCTTTAACAGCCAAAGGTACTCTTTACAATATTGTGTGGGATTTATCAATCACATTCATCTTATTCCTAACGAAACATTAATTCGCAAAGTATACTGTTCACTTTCCAACTTGATATCCAATTCCCTGGAATCAATTAAAGTCTAAACAACCTTCTCACTGTTTCTCAAGGATTGGTCAGGATGCAGATGGCAGAGTGCTGGGGGGGCATTGAATGCATTAAGAGTGGGTGCAGGAATTATCGCGATATCACTCGCTCAGTCTTGAACTTCAGCACGCGCCTCTTTCAGTGTCGTCTCTCGCTCATGCATTTTTCTTTGCCCGAAACCACAAGCTGCATCTCCGCTTGCGTAATTGGAAAGCCACTCCAAACGGTCCCAGCACTGTTGATTTCTGCTGGCGATTGTTGATTCCCCGCTCTGATTACACACCCGACGTTCTCATCTATCATAGCGGTATACCTGCCTGGGTTGCCCAGGCCGATGTGTCACCTGGTAAAACTCTATCCCACCAGAGGCTGTAAACCGGTTGCCCAGGAATTTCCGACGATCGAGGGCTGGCAGACTGACACAGTTGGTAGGGGTGATGCTGGAGGAGTACCAATTAGCTAGACACTTCCAACACTTTACGCGACGGCATGTCGGAAATTCGTCGGTCTTACGAGCGCCATTTTTTTCAAGATAATATACCGGTTCGGGGCAAAGATGTAATCCTTCACTTTCAGTATTTGTATACACCCTAAGAAGATTGTGGATCGGAATTGCCCGTGTTTATGGCAGTCTGTGTGATTATATTTCACATCAGCGTCACTGTCAAAGATGTAAAATGGCCTTTGAGGAGAGGTTTACTATTGGCTTAATAAAATAGCATTTTATCTATTGCGGTTTTCCTTGATACTGGTTTCAGATTGAACGTGGATTAAACACATGGACTATGAAGGAGGAACTTTGGCACAAGTGATACATTGTCTGTATACTTTGGCAGGTTCGGTTCAATTTTTTTCTTGCGTTAAGTAAACTTTCCTTTCTCAAGTAGACAGTTTCTTGATAAATGTGCCTTCTGAAAGTGTTCCATTGCTTTCTAGTCAAACAAATACTAAATTCCCTTTCTTCTCACGTAAATGCAAGACCTAAGCGCACGTTGCCGTTGTCTGAAGGCAATTTGGGGTCATTTGGTCTGTTACGTAGTACATCAGCCGAAAGCCGGCCAATTACCGACTACCGCGAGCGCGGTGTGCCTCGCATTTCATCATCGGCACCCGGCAATTTAGACCTTAATCCGGGGGCCGCTGTAATAAGCCCCCTCCATGCACCCGTGCGGCCTTGTTCCCAGGCCGTGTACGGCCATATAGTACTTTCCTGACAGGAGTGACCCCGGGATAACCCACTTTTGTCCGGTAGATGCCAAATCATGACTAATTCAGGGCCGGAGTCGATGAGGCTGCAGTGGCATGTGGAGGAGCTGTGGAGCCTGCTCTTCGTGCTCTTTGTACGGGTTATAAAAGCCGCCTTTACTCGGTCGACCATCACGCGTCAGTCGAATCGTCGATCTGACATGCGTGCCGCTGGATGGTCCAAGTCTCTGATGTGATGATATCTTAGCACTCAGAAAGGCAAAGTGGCTCCTCCAACTATCCACGATGACAATCCAACTTGCTTCGATAACGCCGGCTGAATGCAGATCTCCAACAGGTCATCTGAAACGTCTCTGATGTGCTGTTTTGGTCGTTCAGTTAGCTTGAATACTTGTATCAGAAAATTCCTTATTATCTTGCAAAAAGTACGTCACTCTTAAGGTTTTCTAGTACAGGAATACCAAGTTAAACTGTACGTTCAAGAGAATGAACCCAATTTTTGGTGAGTATCGTCGATTTAAGGTTAAACAGACGAATGATAAGAATCTAATCCTTTGCGAGTGAGCATTACCACATTAACCAACTTCTTCTGTTGGTAAGGCGGTTCATAGCCTGTTCGTGCCGGATTTTCTGATCGGAAAAAACGGCTGGGCCGGGTTTTTTACCCGAAAATTGTTCAACATTGTAATTACGCTTTGACCCAGCCAAGCACGACGCAATTATACGTCAACCGCTGACACGAAAAAAGTAATTCTTAAACACGTGTACACGTCCTCCGTGGAACAAATAAGGAAAATTATGTGTGTTTACACGTCGTCATCCGTCGTCAATTCATAATGCCAGTATAGGGAAGTGGCCAGGGCGAGTACATATGTAGATTGGCTGACACGTGCTAGCATACAGAATGAACTTAAAACTTCAAAATGGCCGTTCGCGGATTTCATGTTTACGGCTGGAACTAAACACACCCATCCAGGCAAGGGGAAAGGAATAAAAGCCAGTAGCTCGCAGCCTCCATCAAGAAAGGCGCGTGTGTCCACGTCATAGTGATTCGGACACGGTGATGTGCAAGATTCGTTTGTGGCGTTATGCAAACCTGCACTGCAGGCGAAGTACGGGGCACGATCCCCCCTAGCACGATTTGCCGATTCTGCGATGTGGGACGGGCAAATTGGTCATTGCACTGAAGACCATAATTATTCCGTGTCTCCTCTCTACGAGAGGCCTTTAAAATTCGTCGTCGGGAATTCTTGGGGAAAGATAGGACCCAGTTTCAAAATTAGTCTCGATGAAGATTTCGCAAGGGTTCTTCTATTCTATTGGCATTCGCACGGTAAATTGCTGTTTGCCAGAACAAGATAGATGTATGGCAGAACATTTGAGAAATTGGTTTTCAGTCAGCGCGAATTGGGAGGAAAACTCGGTCAAGTAGGCCTGGGAGAATTCCCGATCGGTATTCAAACCACCGCAGATGAGGCCTATACGAACCATGCGTGGACAAACTTCACCTGGCTGATTAAGACAAATTCGCTGAGAGAATGAAAATCACCTACAGGGAGACATTTCAGCGGCCTTATGAATGTTGTGTGGTAATGTCTCCTGACTGGTTCTCATCTGGGTGCGTGTGTTTGTATAGGATAAAAGATGTGCAATATTTTGATGCCAAGTAAGGTCTCTGAAAATAGGGGCCCGGGTCAAGGGATTTCCTAATGACCATAGTGTAGACTACCGGTTTTTCCCAAACGGGTGCAAGTTACTACAAACCAACATAGGCTGTTCAAAAAACAACCTTTTAACAACTTGTTAAACGACTTGGGAACTTTTTTTTACTTTTACAAAGAAATCTTTATTTTTCGTTAAAATAAAACAGTGACGTACATACATCCTTTTGCCAGGAATTTTTTTTTTCAGTGATCATGCTTCCAGGCAAAAGGTCGTAAGCGCTTAATTCCTTTATCCAGGCACCTGATCTTATTAATTAAGATAAATGCATGAAGGCATCCTGAGCAATTAAAGGACCAAAGGAGATATTTCCATTAAACTTTAATGTCACTAAGTACTTAGCGGCGTTCCTTAAAACGAGGCGTTGCTAGATCAGTTTCAGTCCTGGCAAATTCATCAACGATATAAACTCTTCAACAACACAGAGTAAATGTCACGATTTTATGTAAATAATATGTGAGCCGATACTTCGCCGCTGAAAAGGCACGCTGGCATTGGATTTCCTCCAATCCTCGTTTAGGGAAAAGGACCAGTGTCCAAATCGGTATACTTTGTCTCCTGAAGTTTTAATCATATTTCGTATAGCGATGTTCATCGAGGGCCGATAATTTGGAAGCTGTACCGCGATGATTCATACAATTATTTCTATGGCATTTCAGCATGCATATCCTCAAGGGCATCCGTATTAAAGGTCAGTGCTCAGGTAGGATTTGCAGGTGTAGGCCTTCTTATACATTCAGTCGTCGTTACTGAATGAAAATATGAGAGATGAAAAGAAACTTTGCAAATTATTGCTGTGTGTAAGGTCAGTTGCGTATCCAGCGGGAGGCGGGGGGGAACTTACCCCCAACGGTTTTTTTTTTCAGTTTTATTTTCATTTTAATACTTATTTATCGAATTTTATTTTAATATTTATGTCTCAAATATTATAGCCAAAAGCCTAAGAAAACGACTCCATGAAATAAACGGTAGGATTTTGGGATCGTATGGCTTTTGATTTTTTGTCTTCCAACATCTTATCAAATAAGCTGAAAGCCGCATTCGCTTTTGAATTTGCCCCATGACACCAAAAGCTTGATACGCTACTGCGTCAGGTCCATAACGCCATCGGCTACATTCAGGCGGTGGACACAAATCCAGGTTAATCTCACATTAAAGGGGTTGTCGTTCCACCTCGGCCTTACTTACCCTGGCGTAAGGGAGGAACATTTATCACATTAAAGGGTAGCTGCAATCAATCTGTCTTGATACAAACCTTTCGGCAAAATGCACCGTTGTGTTTCAGTTATTACCTCAATCGTAACTTTTGTTTCACTATTTTAAGCGGTATTTTACTGTCTTTTGGGTCTTCATGTTAGTGAGTTTTTTCCATATTCAAGCAAAACGTTGGTGTCACTGGAAGAAAACCTCTATGTTACATTGATTTGTGCACAAAAAGTCCTGCATTCTGTAGATTTTGCCGAATTAGATTTTCTTTGCTTTGCCGATTCGTTGTTGATTGTGTATTATAACAATAAGCAAGCCTTTCAATCCCTTTCTCAGAAACGTTCTCCATACGTAAATGTTGGGTTCACACTTTGAAAAGAAAAACCTATACACTGGATGACACTACATCAACAGCGCCCTCATGGCTGTCTGAGGAAGCATGGCTAATTTGAAGTGTTTAAAAAAGTGCACTTTTCAGTCCACTTTACCAAGAATAGGAATGTGTGAAGAGTTTTCGTCCGTCGAAGTGAAAAGAGTTGTAGAGAAAAATGTCGAAGAAAATTCCATTGCATCTGTACTTTAATATCAACCGCTCTGCGAGCCTGACCTTATCCGAATTCTCCAATGAGTTGGATCAATAATGCACTGCGGCACAGGTGGTCTCTCTGCACGTTTTTCATGTGTGCAGCCCGGTGAAGCATAGAGATACTAATTTGCTTCCAGAATATTTTTCGAGGGCAACAGCTTATCCTGCATACCAGACTAGACGAGCTCGCCAACGAGGACAATTCCACTGGATAACCCTGAATAATTCAAGTTTATTTCGCTCCCCTCTCTTCGTGTGTCGAGGATCCATAATGAGAGTTTACATTTCACGTCTTTACTTGCTTGGGAATAAAATGTGGGAAATGGGATATCATTTTATGTCATTTAGAGAGCATTGATAAAAGCAGTAATGAGACAGTAACAACAAGGTGTATAATGTTCCTTCCTTTTCTAGGCAAACAGTTGCTCTGTAAATATCAAGTTGATGCCTCAACATGTTTCTTGTATTCACTTCTTGATGTCGTTGTTTTTCATCAGTCGCTTGCCCGTACCAACGAGTTTAAGTTCTCACCCTTGCCGTTTTGCACGTATTCGGAACACTTTGCCTACTGATCTGATTAACAATTTGAAATGAGCTTCCTTACCTCAGTTTTGAGCTTAAGGCCCACGTTGCCTCAAGCTTTTCGAACTTTAACATTTTTTCGCACCAACTTCTAGTCGTTCTAGCCAGTTTCTGCCCTTATATGACGTGTTTGCAGAATTGTCCTTGTGTCTTTACCGATTTCCTTTTTCGTCTAATTTTTAGTTGCCATTTCCATTCTTGATTTAAATTGGATTTCACTCCCTAGCTTATACAAATGGAAACATGTGTGAGGCTTTGATTGATTCTGCCCAAGGTTTGTCATTTTGGCATCCTAAGAATGGCTATGTCGGGTTCAAGTTCAAATTAGCGTTTTTATATTTAATTTAGAAAACAAAGTTCCTCTCATGAACCATTTAATCCCCATTTTAAAAAAGTGAAAAAAAATTAAAAGGCGAATCTTGAACAGATATCGATGACCGTTAATGACGTTTCAAAGTAAGACCTTACAGGAATAATCAACCAGGCCCCATGTCTAAAATTCCAGCCCTAGACAGGCCCTGCAGGCCTGTATTAATTTCAGGCTACTTGTCACTAGGCATTGAGGGGAAAAAGTTCAAGGTTTGGATAGGGATGATCAGATTATATACGGAGGGACAACATGAATGTTGCTGACGACAGACATTGGTTTCCTGAGGAGAGTCAATGAATAGGGATATTAACAACAACATTGTTAACTTTGGAAGTTCTTTCGTTAAATTTATTTATGTTAATGCATGAATTAAACAGAAATTTCGTCTCAGTCAAAATATTGTTTTTATTATTAGTAGAACAACACAGGGTACTCAAAAACAAGGATTCACACATGTATAATTGAATCACGCAACGACACCCGTCTCGTGTGGAGTGACTTCGATCACTTGTCCTCGGAGGAATGTAAGTAGGCAGCAGTCACAACTTATTCAAAATACTGGTTAAATATTGTTTGGAACGGGCTGTCATCGCACGCTGTCCCCAGCGGATTCTGCTCAGTAGGCAAGTAGCTCCATGGCTTTTTCCCGGTTCACCTGCGGATACGCCGAGGACTTAAGTCAGGACACCGATCGGTGTGAAACTGTTAATTATTTTCAGCTGCAAGATGGGGAAGAGGAACTCGTTTGCCGGTTATTTGAAAGTTTCTCGCCTTACACCGGAGGTGCTCCTAATGAGCCAGCTGACAATTAATCCTTGTTTTGGGTACATCGTTGGTTCGTTGCCTGGTTCTACTTTAGCGATATGTAAAATGTTTCCACTCATTTAACTAAGTTCTGTTTAGCATGGATTTGGATATCACGAGTGTCGCCCTTTGTATTCAAAGGGTCCCGAACCAAAATAACCAGCATACTGCACTGAGCCAGGTACAAACACTAACCCCCAAAACCAAACACCGACCCAAACAGTAACACTGACTCACACCAAAACACAAAACCCAAACCGTATTAGGCAAGCAAAACCAAACCAAACATAATTAACCAAGCCAAACCAAACCAAGCCAAACCAACCAAGCCAAGCCAAACCAAACATAACCAGGCCAAACCAAATCAAACAGAACCAAACTAAATCAAACCAAACAGTAATCCAATCCAAAACTAAGACATTAACCCAATATCACCAAGAACCAACCCAGACCTCAACTTGAACGTGTTGTCCTGGTATCCTGGTTGTAACCTTATATAAAAAGGGCCACTCAGCAGTGTTGATTCCAGCGGCTTGGTTGAGAAGAAATCATTTGAAGTGCTAGTGGAATATTATCAACCGAATCTGGCCGTCATAGCCAAGATATCTCTTAACATGGCTCCAACTATTACAAAATTCCCTCTCTGAACAAAACCCAAGGCACTCGGTCCTGAGAGTGGATTGTGGTGATGTCATCGCAAAGTATCAGAAAAAAGGTGTTCAACTACCCCCCCCTTTCCTGTAGGTTCCGACAAACATAGAGTTTTCGAGACTGGTAATGTCACTCTGCTGTCCGCTAACTATCGTATGGAGAAAAAAACGGGCTCGGCTGGTTAATTTATCGACTCCTAAACCCGGATGTATCGCATCAACCGCCATCAATCCGGGATGACACTGTTCCATTCTCTAGACCCGAGTCTCTGTATCCGGACTGATTGAATTTAATTGAGACATTCATGGGTCGCAAAGATTTCACCTGTCACACTCATTCTGCTCCTTGTTTGCTGCAAAGAGCTCGCCTGTCATCGGAAAGCTTTTAGTCGAGAGGTAGAAGCAAAATTACGCGAAGAGAAAAATCCATCTTCCTTGCGTTGGGCAGTGGACAGAATAAACGGTACGTCCTATTATGGGGATGCATTTCGGGCTTTTGTGCTTCATCGACGGTTTTCATTATGACTAAATTCCAACTGCTTCTGACGGAAACCTTTGCGTGAAGGACGTTGAGAAGAGCCGCAGAATACCAGGCTAATTGTTCCAGTGAGTGTGACCAAAATGGAAGACAGAGTGTCAGGCGTCGGTCACGAACACTGCCGCGCGACGCTGGGCCTGAGATTTACCTGCCTGGGGGAAACCACCTTGGATCACAATCAGAGGCGACATCACGTTCGCGATCCTGAAACGGATATCATGGCGATGCTTTTTGAAAAACGTGACCGAACCAATCATAAGAGGTACTGAAGGCTCCCACAATTTGTCTGCTCTGCAAGAATGGACTACGCAGGCGTGGATTTCTTTTCAAGATATCACAATGCTTCTATTTACCCTTTTGACATTGGAATGCACGTCATCAAAACGAAAACTTTTCGTTGAAAGCATTAATTTTGTATTAATCTAACCATTTCTGGATTAAGCGTTCTATTGACTCAAGTAGATTATCTGCATGCCGGTCTGTTCGTATTGGCCATAAGCCCCCCTTTTTTGGTCTACTCACAGAAACTTTGCATCGACGTATCCTTTACAGAATATCTTAGAAGCTCAACACTGTTGCCTCTTTGATCTTTCCAGGCTGCAGCTCTCATCCCTCAATCCTCAAATCGTCCCGGATCCCGTTTGTGGACTTTCCAGGAACCCTGTCCCCTTCACCGCAGCCTGGAGCCAGCAATGACCCCGACAGCCCCGTCACACCATGCCAGGTCCGGAGAACGCGGGTCCTGAGGTGTGGCGGTTGGGGAAGCCTGGAATCGTTAAATGTCACGGAGGACGGGCAACTCTGGAGGGTCGCCCTCGAAACGGATAAGGCCGTGGGTAGCAGTGTTTTGGTAAATAGATCATTTAATTTTATAGGGTTTTGGGATATTTTGTGAAAGGGTTTGAAAATTGTTAAAATGATATAAATTTCACTTGGAACCAGGTCAGTTTGTGACACTTTCTTCTTCTCTTTTTGAAGAAAACCATCTGGCATCAATTGTTTCGTGTCTCAAAATGAAAATAACACTTTTGTAAACAATTTCAATTTTCAGGGCTTTGTTTACAAGTGGGGTACTTTCGATGTGATGTCATTACAAGATGACAGGACCCATAGGGGGTCACTGTTCACTCTGTGAGCTCAATTTCCTCATTGGCAATAATAATTTAGTGAGAAAACTTTGCTTACTGGTCTGCAGCAGAACATTCAACGAAGTTTGCTTCAACCCCCCCCCCAAAAAAAGCGTTGGTTGGTTGAATGGTTGGTTGAATGGTTGGTTGGTTGGTTGGTTGGTTGGTTGGTTGGTTGGTTGGTTGGTTGGTTGGTTGGTTGGTTGGTTGGTTGGTGGGTTGGTTGGTTGGTTGGTTGGTGGGTGGGTGGGGAGGTGGTTGGGTGGGTGGGTGGCTGGGTGGGTGGGTGGGTGTTTGGATGGGTGGGTGGGTGGCTGGCTGGCTGGTTGGTTGGTTGGCTGGTAGGTTGGCTGGTTGGTTTTAATCTGATTTGGTTTCATTTATAATTCTGAGCCCAGAACGTAGACGTGTCCAAACAATGTGGCCATTCAATCTTGTTTTTAATGGGAGTACCCCTATCGCCATTACCGCGGTGATTAATGTTTATTTTGTGTTATCCACCTGAACAGTGGACTGGCAGCCAAGACGCATTTCAATCGCTGAGTGGCTACGTGTTAAACCTAGAGATTTCATGTCCCAGTGATAACCCAGAAACTACCTCCTGCGCCGTTGTCAAGATGGCTGGAACTAGAGGCTGTAAGTTAATGGGGCTTAAAAAGCCCCTCCCCCACGGGAGGGACTAGCAGGGCTCTTATTGGGGCACATAAGCATGTATTTATGACTTGCAATGGTAAAGTTATACAATGTTATTTCTTTTGTTTTTTCATGATTTTAACAAATACATTATTTTTACATTAAGTGGAGAAAGTAAATCAAGTCGCAACAAACAGAAAAAATGTTTGGCAAATTTGGGATTACCTCGAAGCACTGCTAAAAACATTTCGTGTTTAAATGCAACAGAAAGCTGTGTTCACGCTACTCTTATTTCGTGTCTCTACATTCAATTTTCTCTTGTGTCCCAAAGCGATGTGGCAGATGGATGCCAGATTGTCTCTGGTGATACGAATCCACCGGGTACCAGCGAGCTTAAGATAGCTCTGTCTCTTTGTTAATAGGTGGCCGTTTTTTTGTGCCTATCTGGCGGTGTTATTTGTGTATTGCTTTATTTCCCATGTGAGATCATTTCCAGTGGCATGTTTCATCATTTTTTGATTACAGATGCAGTATCCATGGGCGGCACATCCCCTACGTCGGTTGTGCACGACGTGACGGGAGAGGAGGTTACGACAGAGGGCGCCCTACTCAAATGGCTCGTCACCAGCAATAGCACATCGGCTGGAAATTATACAAAAGGTTTGTCGTACAAGGTTAATACATGGATTTGCTTTCTACTGTCGTGCACCTTCCATTAATTGCGTTTTACATCTTTGGGTAGTACTTGACAGGACTTGTCTTGTTTTGGTGTGGTATTTGTTACATCGTGCGTTTCAGACGAACATGACACTGCAATTTTCACCAGCATCTCTTCTGAGAATTTTGTGGTTCTCGTAAATTATGTTTGTCCTGGCGTTAACAGGTTCTTCGGGAACTATTTCATGATTAACCCTAACCCTCCTCAATCCTTCACCTGTTGGAGGATTGAGGAGGGTTAGGGTTAAAATAGTTCTATAAGAACAAACACATTTTCCCAACATCCCAAATCGAATAAAAGTTTTCTGGTCATGTCACAGACAGACAGGGGGCATAATAACCCCTTACACCTCGTTTGAAAGGGGTCAAATGTACTGAAATTCAACTCAATCTAGCTCAGATAAATTGATTTTTAACTTACAAAAAAATTCTAAACACAATACGCTCCACGGGTCACCATTTTTTCTGCACAAAGTCCATAAAATGTATAAAACATGAACAGTAGGTCCAATTTTACTAAATTAGCGTGAAAGCGTCTACAAGGTGTTACTCCACAACGTCGTGAAGTTTTTGCACTTTTCTTCATTTTTACAACACGCAAGGCACAATAGGAACCAACATGGCGCAAATAAGGTCATATCCGTACATTAAATAGGGTTTTGCATTGGATGGATGTCCAGGCATTATGCGCAGTAAAGTAGATAAAAAATTGATTTATTTCCTCGAAAATGTTGAATAGACTCTGCTAGGTTATGGGGCCGGGAAAAACAAATACACTACAGTGTGTAATACAATGTTGGAACAGAAACACCTTGTACTGTTCCTTCGTACAGGGCATCTCCATCTAAGCCCTATTTTTTTCTGTTGGTTTGGTTTGGTTCACTACGCATAATACACTGTAAACTGGCATAGTTTGTCGGCGGAACAAGGAGCAGTGCATGCATGAGGAATTATGATGACATCATAACTGCACGTTTGTTTTTGAGGGTAAGATACATTACACATTGTTTTAAACGAGTGGACCAAAGCCTCCTAGCTACACTTTGGACGCAATGCAGCTGTCATGGGGTTAGTACTAGCCCATGACAAGTTAGCGGAGAGGTTTGCAGAGAAAAGGTGTCGGAAGGAGAAAGCGTTGGTACTTAGGTGTGCGTGTCACAGGACATGCGTACAGCTAGTGACAGAAGTAATAATGGAAATGGAATTGGCAAAGTAATTTTTTATATTCAATTTTGTTACAGCCTCATTTTTTTCTGCCACTCTCTTGCAGAAATGTCAGACGAGGAGTACCGACAGTTGGAGATGTTGGTGACCGCCGTATGTCTCAGCGTTGCCTTACTCCTATGCGTGTGGCTGACTTGTTTCGCCCTCGAAAAACGGGTCCAAAGCAAGTGAGTGGTCTAATAAGTTTGGCTGTGCGATAGCAGTAGTTTCCCTTTGATAATGCACGATTTTTCTTTAAATGATTCAGGTACCTTTTCCTGTTTTCCTTACAAGTTTCCCAAGACCACCGCCAAATATCAAAGCTCGTTGTCCAGAAACATGTTTGTCTCGTCGAACGATATCGAGTTCAGATAGTTTATTTCTTCCGAGGGAAGGGGAGATGTTGAAAAGGATGATACAGGAAGGGATTGGTATCTTCAAACAGCCTCCAGCCATTTCACAAGCTATTCAATGAAACTGTGACGAAAGCATTCTTTTGTCATTGTTCACCCTGTTACTTGTGACTGGCCTTGTGAAAGGACTTTTGAAAGGGCTTGTGATGGACTCGAATACAACACTGGCCTCAAGTGAAAAGGGCTCCTTGTGAAATGTTCGTAATTCATTGTCAGTGATGACTCTAGCTCCCTGCACCTGAGTATATACAGCCGGAGAGGCTGTGTGGTTAGGAACTTTGCTTTTGTTTGTCCCAACCTTTGTTTTCTTTCAGCCTTTTTAACCTTGGTTCTGTTCAATTCATTCGTTCATTACAGAAAACGTGGCAGCGAAAAGCACTTTGCTTCTCAGACAAGAACGTACACGCATGAAGTATCTCACTGTCGAAAAACGTTGATGGTGAGTTTTGTAATCGGTTCTCCATTTAAAATGTTACTAAGAAACGCAACTAGTTCCTATGCTATTTCCTCAATTTACTTTTTTGGACAGGATGTGTACGATATGCCGATGATTCGCTCCAACGCATCGACGTCAGGGGGTACGGAAGAGGACGAGGCAGCTAGTCTCCCTGTCGTGTCGCTCAAGAAGAAAGAAAAGGAAGCGGCGGCAGCCGAGAAGAAGAGAGATCACCAGGCGAACGGAGAGGACTCGACGTCGCCCTCCTCATCGGAACAGCGCATAGAGACGGGATCGTCGTCGGAGACACTGGCTAGCGAGACGGCAGCTAGCCAAACGTCCTACCTTGGCGTGCCTGGAAAGGTGAGCAACGTACGTTGTGGAGTTGTCTAGACTCGCTCAATTAAAACATCTAGAAAGGGTACAATGTCGAGCTTTCTAGCAGAATTGAATGCGCACTTTTGGTACTAGCACCTTCCTTCGGTGGCAGCGATAGTTTTGTAAACAGAAAACGACCGTTTCAGAAACCAAAAATCCCCTTGCTCAAAAAGCAGGATCAGTCACTTGAATTACTTACATCGCAACCTAAAAATTACAAACAGTGGCTGCGCGACGAAAGACGCAACATTGATCTTTTCAAGCTTTTTAGATAAGGTCTCTCTTCTTTAAAACTCATACAGAACTCAAACGATCCAGAGTTCAAGAATTGGCGGCCCTGTGCTAAGCAGCCGCCATCTGGAGCCGCCAAGTCCGCTTCATCTCTCTCCCCGATCAAGAAGAAGAACCCTCCGGGTATTCTGAAGAAATCTCCCAACACCAGCCCGACGCGGTCACCGACCAGGTCGCCGTCTATGGCCCGCCGGTCGCCCACCAAGAAGGGTATCCTGATTAAGCGGTCGCCGACCTTGCACATGCGGTGGAAGGGCGTAGTGGCCCGCCATTTTCAGCAGTCTCAGGCCCAGCCGCAGAGCCAGACCCAGAGTGGTGAGGGGATAGAGATGCGGGTCGTGAACGGTCTGACGGCTCAGGAGCCCCACCAAGTGCCCAAGCGATCGATTCTAAAGCACGGCTCCCGCTGGAGGGCGCTCGCCCCCAAGCTGGCACCCATGGTCCGTGCGGAGGAGATGGACGATGACGTCCCCAAGCAGGACGATGACGCCAAGCACCGTGTGGTGATCAAGTGCGAGATCCACCACGAGGACGAGAGACGGGAGACAGACCTGGACTCAGACGAGAAAGCCTACACGGAGAAATCACCGCTCACCAAGAGCATAAAGATGGTGCTTGACCCCAGGCTAGACGCGCCAAACAAGAAAAACTGCATAGAGTGGCGCCGCGAAGAGTACGACGGTGTGCCATGCACTGACGTTTGATGGTGCATTGCATTGTGGGATGCTGATGCACCGTGCTGATCTAGTATCAACTCATGAATATGCAATCTGGCTGGATTGGAGCAATCTTTCAAAATAGTTTACTTTTGGTAAACGTATTATTATGAATATCGTGAAAACTTCAGTGTACACAGTTATTCTTCGAGATTTACCGAACTGAACAGCGACGATGCACCACGACGTTTCTGTCTTAGCTGACAATTTGGAAGCATTAATTATTTGTGACCTGACGGTCGGATGAACATGACGCTGTGAAGTGGTCAGATACACTTCTTGTATAATTATTTTGTCCATTTTTATCAACAAATCATAAAGTATCATACTCGTATTGGTATCGTGTGGTAATTTGTCCTTTTGGACACGGTGAGAATCAATATGATTGAGTTTTAGTAAAATAACTTTCAAATGACTCATACCATGAAATAAAGATTTCATCTTTCGATGTGTATTAATACTAATGACAAGAAGAGATAAAGTCAGGTGTTTGTGTAGACTGCTGAGGTAACACGAACACAGTGTAATTCAGCCCGGTGCCTCAATACTAACTTCTTGAAAACAAAATCGTTTGTCATCTGACATTTGGCCCAACGATTTCACTGTACCCTTAACTCCACAGGCTCATGAGCACCTCACTCATTGCGTACAGGCAAACTGTACATGTACAAAGAGCCTATTAGTTACCTGAAGTCAGGGTAAGGGGGCGAGTGGTTTCCAAAGACGACTTAGACGACGACAAGGACATCGACAGGTCTGGAGAATACCCGACATAATTGACAAGAACTTTCTTTTTTTCTGTTCCGTTTCTCTGTATCCGATATCCATTACTTTTTCCAGTGCATTTCGATAACCTTAATACTCGTATATCTAGAGCCTCAGTCAGACCCTGGCCCCCCAACTCGGCAAAGCCTTCATCGGTAGGTCCAACAAGGACGTTATTTCCCCCTCCTTTCGGGGTTGAGAAGAAGGACGACTGTTTTTAGTACTCTTTAATTTGCCTTCCTTCCCGATGCGTGTAGAAGTTAAGCCTCACCTCGATCTTGGACAGACCACGGAGGTATGAAGAAATCCCCCATCCTTCCACCCCCCCCCAATAAAAATAGGTTGTGGATCCGCCCTTGAAAGCCTCTCAACGCCATTCCCAGGGCTATGGCCTCCCGTCTTCTATTACCCGTTGGCGTCATCCTTACAACGGCCATCTTTACCATCGTCCCCGTCACCAACTTTAGTACTACTGGAATTAAGCATCTTTTATTTTCGTCCTACCATCATCCCATTGCTCCGTATGACTGTATCTTCACGGAGTTACGGGGACGGTACCTTTGTGCCACACTTTGCGTGAACAGAAGATCTGCGCATCTGGAAAGAACAGGCTTCAGCAGTAAAGCCCAGGTAAAACTGTCACGATTTTGGCCCCAGTAACCCTCGATTAACCGTAGGGGCCATTTGCAACTTCTTTAATACGGAAACGGACAGTTGTTCAACGGTAAGCCTACGGATATTAAGGACACGAACGTCAAGCAGATTCATCACGTTTGCGCCGTGATATGTTACGATCTAGTACGATGTCGACGGTTCTCGTCCGCTAGAATCGGAAATAAGCTACGGCAATTACAGACGATTATTCACGTTTCAATTACGAGTGTTGTTAGATTAATGAAGATTTATCACCTGCATTTATACTTAGCAACCGTCTCAAATTTGAATTACGATTGCACTAGGATTTCTCCGCTTCTTCGTCGCTTCACCATTGATAGTTTTGAACATCTTCAAAACTGCTGTGGCCCTTCCCAACCTTAAAGGATCACCCTCAGTTCCTCCGGAATCTCGCATCTACCGTCATGCATGCGTCCATGATTTGCTACGCTTAACCAAGACTTTATAAACCGGTAGCTGTTCGGGCCAAAATTGTGACGATTGTGACGACCTGGGTTTCATCTAAACTTTCAGAAAGGTTGAGGCGATTTGCAGGCAGGGAAAGAAAGCCGAAACTAAAACGTCGAGCAATCGGGCATACTAGACAAAGACGCGACGCTGACGGACCGCTTAGAGCATGTAACCAACACGTTTCAGTATTATGCACTTTCCAAATAGCAAGCACTTAAAAGTGATTATTGTCAAGAAATATCCGAGTAAATCACCGAGGCATTGAAAATGTGGCAAGCACTACGTACTTGAAGATTTATGCTAAGAGTTCTACACGTACTCATATTAAGTTATATTTTGAATGTGTATGAGTTGTATCATATCTTTATTGTAATTATGGCCGCTGGTTATAGTGTACTGAGGAAAGATAATGTTATTTGTCACACCACCACTTTAAACAATTGCAATAATTATTTGTAGGCTCTTACCAAAATGTTCCTTGATCAAGTCTGACAAAATACTCCAAGAAGAGATGTTAAACTTTGCATATTTAGATCATACGACTATTCCCACCACATTTTGGCACGTTACTAAGACGCAGCGATTCTTGCCCTTTGTATCCATTACACAGTATAATAAAGAGATGACATTCCTGGTCACTTTATCACAGGGGTGGGTGTGTTTTGAGTGCTTTTGTGGGGTACCAGAACAATGGGAAGTACCCCACACAAGGAACATTTGTTGCACTTGTGGGGTTCTTAGACCTTTATTTAACGAAACTGATATTTGGAATTTACTCAAAACGAAGGAATTTTTAAAGTGAAATTAACGCAAATTGAGTTGTTATATTTAAGGGACGTTCGGTCGAAATTTCAGCTTTTTTGATTCAGGGCCAAATGGAAGCATTTAGAGAATTGCACTTCACACATTAATTTTTTTACTACACAAGAACAGAGGAAATTCCCACAAGGATACAAATGTAATGGTTACGAGCATGTGTGAGGGGGAAGAGTCCAATAATAAGTGATGTCACAATGGAAGTAAACACAGAATTGTACACCTCCCTGGTCGAACAAATAAACTACAGATCAGCGGCTTTTAGTGTTACACTCAGTTTAGTCAAACAAATTCCTTCAAAGTTTTAAAAATCGATTCGGTAAAAGAAAATATAGGAAGAACAAAAATGATTCAGTCAACCATGAGGAGATGAGCCTATTCCTCCTTATCATAACGAAACACATTTTGAAACTATATACTAACTTGAGCCCTCTTGAAAACTTGGTATTTTCTTATTCTCACTCCCAAGGAAGCTTGATCTATGCTGTTATCACATGACAGGCACTGCTTCTAATTAAAGAGGGTGTCAGTTGCGATGGAATGTAGCTTATGATGGCAACATCCCTCGTGTAACTAACGACCTTGCGAGCGTTGATAAGGCGTTCCAATTCAGCAAAAAACGATGCGGCCTATGTTGTCAAAACCCTGAGAATGAGATTGCAAGAAGACCGTAAGTTCGTTTTACAGCGACTGGTTTGGTGCACTGCATTGTTCGTAAATGAGGGTGGTCGATATTTCATCAACTAGATAAAAAAAAAACAGTTTGTTTTTTTCATGTCCGCTTTTGCTTTGGCTATTGGGAGAGTCTGTGCGTCAAAACAGGCGGATCCGAAAACAAGTTAGGGGGTATTTTGTTGTTATTATTTAGAGGACCTTAGCATTATCTTTCTGTGACCTCTATGGAAGTTGACGCTTAATTTGGGAGCTTTTGGGAAGGAAAACGAAAAAGTCCAGAAATATCCCCCCCCCTTCCGATCTGCCAAGGTCGTAGAACGCCACCATCGGCCAGAGCATGACACGATTCAGCATCCAGTCGATGCCATCCTCCTCATAGGGGTGAAGGAAGAATTGCAGATCAAGATGTGTTCACTTTTATTCGCAAAGGGGGGATTCTAGGGCAAAAACCGAGTCAAAACAAGTGAGAAAAAAATTGCGAAACAGTTTAACTTGGTACAATGGTCTAAAAACAACACCACCGTTTTTCCTCTTTTGCTAGTAATTATCACTAATTTAAAACTGTCAATAAATTTATATGTTCAAAACTCTCTCTGGGAACATAAACTTGAAAAGACATTGGTGCATATTGATAACATACTGAAAGTCATAATAATGACAGTAACCAAACTTTTTCAAAAATATGGAAAGTCACGGACGATGTGTACCGTAGAGGGCGCTGCAGGTAACTCACAAGCAGCTCATCTGCTCGCAAGAAGCCGAATGAGCTCGAGCACGTTCTAAAGTTGTATTAGACTTGTAAAACTTATTCTCTGCGAGGGATTAAATTGACAGCGGAATTAGCCCATATAGACTGTAGTCACAAATAATATCCACTTAGGCTGGCATTTCTTGCCCAGTATCCAGCAGAGGCAGGTTTTTTAGAGGAGAGGGTAAGGACCTTGCAGTCACTGCACCCGTTGTCATGGAGACTGCATCGTAAACCTTGGCAATATCCTCTTACACTTTGGCGCCTCGTCACCGGATGAACTTGTCACTTGTTTCCGAACTCCCTTTTCCTCCTCGAACGTATCCACTCTGCCTTTTTCTGCCCTCTCTTTCTCTCTCTCTCTGCCTTGTAGTTGGTGTCGAGAGGCGAGACATGTTTTAAGACGTCGCCCTTGGCGAAACCTAATCCAGCGGCTTACGCGCACAGGGAGGGGTCGTTAACGTTGCCTACACCGCGTGGGGAGGGTACTCAAACAGATCATCTCGTGCTTGTTTCACTGAGTTAATTTTGTTCTCTTTTCCCTTTTATTCCACGGACTACCTTCTATACATCAAAAATTATCAAAATAATACGCCTTTCACAACACCATTTGGATTTAACCAATATGGTCGCCACAGGTCTTTTCAAGTCTAAGGGTAGTTAGGGATTACGTATGGGTGTGTAGGGGGAGGGGTTTAACTACTGTGCGCATGCTATGCGCACAGGGCAAGAGCGTATCCAGCGGGGGCGTGGAAATTGAGGTTGCTTCGTCCCTCCAGCCTGCCATGCTGCTTGGGGAGGTGAATGCGCCAACACTTTGGAAACGGCACTTCCCCGTTTCTTGTAGAGTGGAAAGCCCTCCTACGTTTGAGAAAGATTGGACAGTCGTTTCTAGGAGTAAAATAATACCAATTTGCCACCCTCTACTTTTAAGGGGGGGTCGGGGAGTAAAAGTTAGGATTTTGTGCAAAGTTAAATATACATCTGAAAACATCAACCGGAATCTGTTGTATTTGGATCTTTCGAGCTCACGAAAAAGGAGAGTTGTATTGATGGACCAGCGTGAAATTCCAATGTGCCATTGTCGTCTGCTTGGAGTACTTCTGATCGGAGCGTACCCACGTCCTTGGGGAATGAAAGAGGATACTCCATGGTCTCTGGCTTCTCTCTCTAATGCCCTTGTCCCTTCTTCCTACCCGGCACTCAGTCCATTTCCACCAAAACAATGACTTCAAACATAGAGAGACCCAGCACCCTGAAGGTCAGCATTACGCGCGCGGAATTAACTATGCATGCAAAAAAAAAAAACCTCGTCAATGCCAGTGCTTTCAGTGACGTGCATATTGTACATTCTTACGATGATTTTGGCCGTTCTGTCCTGGCCTCGTGAAACTGATACTCAGTAAAAGTCGATGAGACGACTCACTGGGGCATCCCCGGAAGTGCATTGATACGTGATGTTAAAAATCCAACGAGGTTAGACTGCTAACACTTACAGTTCACATGGATGGAGCTTGATAAAGTCATTCTGAGCTCAGGTGTATTTCTCATCACATTTCAATTCGGGAAGTGGCAAGGTGAGAATCGATCCCCTGTGAATTATTAACCGAGAGGAAAAGAAGGTGCGTGAAGTGACCATTCATTTTATATCAGCGTTAGTTAGTAGGGGGCCGGCGAAACTTGTTTTAGGAAAGGAGGGGGTGTTGGTGGGTTTGGACAGTGGCGCACCCGGGGGGGTCCTCAGGAGCTTAGTATTTCTAACACTTTATAAAATATACATATATATGTATACATGTATGTTTCATAACAGACTTTTGTTAAATGATAGTAAAACAGAGTTTATTTGTCTAATTGAGACGAAACAACAATTGTCTAAGAAAAACATTCTTTCCATTGCTGTCGGTGAATCTAATACCGTGCCAGTACATGATGTTATAGGAATCTCGGTTCATGGTTTGATTCAAATATGTCAATGTCAACTCATATTACAATAGTCTCCTCTGCTGTTTTCAATCATCTTCATAACATTAAACGCATTTGTAACCAGTCGTCTTGATTAATGTAATGGATTACCCTATGGGTTGCCAAATTGCCAGTTATCCAAGTTACACAGGATTCACAAAGCTGCAGCTTTGCTGGTAACGAATTCTCTCCGATGGCGCAATGTACACGTACCTCCTATCCTAGCAGTTTACACTAGCTTCCTGTTAACTTTAGGATTGATTTTAACATTTTACTCATTGTTTTTAAATATTCACACGGCCCGTCTCCCATGTATTTAAGCTAGTTAATTACTGTCTGAAGTCAGCATCATATAAACCTCAGGTCATGTCAACAGGTGGAGTTTTATTAGAAACTCCTAATGGTAACATGTTGGTTACACTAGGTAGCCATACTTTCTCTTCGGCCGCTCCTACGCTGTGGAACAATTTACCAGCTGACATTAGAAATGTGAACACACAAAGTCTTTTTAAAACTAAACTCAAAACTTGTCTTTTTGGTGGCATGTAATGTAGTGTGGTTTTTAATTAAATATCCGTTTAGTTGTACTGTAACTGTCTTCTGTATAGATTATATTCCCCGGGCTTATTCCTTATTCATTATTCGTTGCCTAGTTGTATTGAATACAAGAAGGATTCAGAGATATGTAAGGGAATTGCTCTGTGACTCTGAAATATTCGGCTTCAAATATGACACGTACAGTTAAATATCCAAAATGCCTTTCTTTTCTTGGCAGAGTGCTGGCATGTATCATACATGTGCCTCAGCTTTTTGGTTCCTATTAAAGTAGAAAACGCGTGAGTGCCTTCATTTTGGTCATGCTATCAGCTCCCATAAATCATTCACTTTTTTATTTCAAATTACCGATATTTCGGAGTCTTTTTGGCGCCAACGTAATTCCACATGTCTTGCATGATTGATAGTCGGTGGAGATCATCTACAATGCACTCAGCACATTTATAGCCCACGCATGGCGAACAAGAAGCGTTCCGCTACATAAGTACTCCTTCGCGGACACCTGAGGCCTGCAGGAAACCTTGTCAGGCCTATAGTTAATAACTAAAAAGGCCTGTAGTTGCTGCCCTCTAAGCCTAATTATAGTATCATGAAACAATACTGTAACCTCAGTTACTTTCTATAAGTTACTGAAGTTACTGAAGTACTGAAGTAGATCCAACCATTTCTTTTAATCACTGACCAACGACTTGACAACTTGGCCGGAGGATTCGTTTTCATTTGCACATGCATACCGCCATGCATTTCCAAGATGGTTGGCTGTTGTGCCTAAGGTAGCTCTAATCGATCGGAAAAAGACAACAGACGTATCAAAGTTGGACGAAGGATGATTACGGTTCGTGCGTAAACACGCTGCAATAATGTGTACCTAAGTGCGCAAAGCAAACTTTTGAAATACGATAGACTTGGGAAACGAAATTTCGAACCGTCGAAACTCTTTGCAGAGGGAAATTTATCACGACTTGTTTAGGTCGTCTTTGGGAAAGAAACCGCTCATAATTTGACAGCATGGCGCTTCTCTAAAACGACTTCTTGTTGAGCTTAACCGTGGAAAATGAAGGGGTTAAAGAAATCAGCTAAGGTCGGAGACGGAGACAAAATTTGGAAAAGCTTTCACAACACGCGATTCCTATGGCCTATTTGCCACCTCGTGTCAAAATGTGTTCAATACTGTCCACTTAGCTCCTGCCCATCGCTCTAGCAGGGTGCTTTGAAGGGCAGCTGCTTCAGGATGCACGACGTAATTTCTGTCGAATACTCACTGAGTTCAGAGTCCATTCATCAGTACCAAAGGTCAGCACTTCCCCTGGCGCGTGACACGTGCGCTCTGCACATATTTGGCTTAGGGGTGCACTGAACTAATTCAAGCTCCATTGAAAATAGTGTAAAATCAACCAAGTTTGGAGCCCCATGGCAGGCAACTGAAGTCCCTGAGGCCTCTCAAACAAAAATCAATGTGCTGTTTGGTCCTTCAGATTTCATTTGATTTTCAATTTTTAGTAGGTTAACCAATGAATTTTTTAATTATCCGCCCAAAACAAACTCACCCCCCAAAAAGTGAATGTTGCCAAGCCCTCCCAGCGGCCATTTTTCAAATGACATCCCTCACCTTCCTGGGGCTCTTCTGACTAATTTTCAATCCCATTTTTGTCTGCTTTGCCCCCAGATGGGTGCCCCTGAATCTACAGAGATGATTCTGGGCCATACTGACACAATTCCACCATTTCCTGGCCCAAACAGACCCCTCTTTTCGAAACAATCTCTGGGGGTACTTTTTCTGCACCTCGGCCTGGCGGAGAATTTTCCTTGAATTGGGACACTGCACCCTTAGGGGTGCACTGAACTAATTGAAGCCCCATTGAAGACAATGTAAAATCGACCACGTTTGCAGCCCTGGTGCGGGCGACCGAAGTCCCTCAGGCCTCTCAAACAAAAAACAAAGTGTTCTGGGGTCATTCAGCTCTCAATTGATTTTCAATTTTTAGTAGGTTAACCAATGAAATTTTTAATTATCCACCCAAAACAAACTCACCTTCCAAAAAGTGAACGTTCCCAAGTCTGTCAGCGGCCATTTTTCAAATGACATCCCTCCACCTTTTCAGGCTCTTGGGACAATTTTTCAGTGGCATTTTTCTATGCTTCGCCCTGGGATGGGAGCCCTTGAATCTAGGGAGTTCATTCTGGGCCATTCTTTTACAATCCCACAAATTCTTGAGCCACACAATCTCCTTTTTTCCAAATAAACTGTAGGGGTACTTTTTGAGCGCCTCGGCCTGCCCAAGAATTTCCCTTGAATTGGGCAGTGCACCCTTAGGGTAGCAGGTACAGGTAACCCGACTGCTTCACGCGTCATGCAGTAAGTGTGACGTAGGCTACATCTTCGACCCTGGACGAAGTTCTGAGAATGGATTGGCCCTTCTTCAGCACTTTACAAGCACAGTGGGGATGTAGTCTGACTCCCAGACCGAAAGATATCCACTATTTGGACAGATATTTTTCCGGTATGTAGCCATCACAGTCACGTTTTCGAAAATTGCCAAAACTGGCTGACGATTTCCGAACCCACGTTAGGTACTCGTACTGTCGTCAGTACATGTATCCACGCACACTGGCCGTGGGCACAGTTGTTTTTCTTGGCAGAGTTTCCCACTGTCAAATTGCAAAACGTTCAGTTGATTTGTGTCTTGTGTATTATTTTTTTCTGATCTCCACTTCTAAAAAGTTTGATCATGTCAGTTAACACTAACACACTTGTGTGCGATGCATCTACAAAGAAGAGAAGCATGACGTAGTTTTTGTAGCTGGTGCTACTTGTCGATACAGCAGGGAACCAGCCTAGGAACCAGCGAATGCTGTTCACGTTGAATAGCGCCTCCTTTTATAAAATTGCACATGTAGATCGTTGGCCATAAGCCATTTGCGAGTTAAATTTGAATAAAATCTGGTGCACAGAGTTATCTGACTGCACAAAACATCATGATTTAAATTCCCTAGACTAAAGACACTGTTGCAATACCACCTGATTTGGGGCAAGCTTTCGCATAGCGACCACCATCCTTGGAATGGACTGGTTCCTTTGTGCCCTTCTTATCCATTGAGAACAGTGTATTGTTGCAAGGCGTCTATTATGTAAATAAGCAAAAGCTTGCCCCAAATCACGAGGTATAGCAACAGTGGTTTTAGTAAGGAGAATTCAAGTTGTTATGTTCACGTGAATTTGAAGCACTCGGTGTACCAGATTTGGGTCAAAGTTAGTTCGTAAAAGGTTTATTTGAAATAGACCTAATGGCGCCAAAACATAGGCGTCGTAAGGGGAGGGGGCAAGGGCAGCTTCTCCCGAAAAACAGAAAGGGAAAAAATGGGAATCGAAAAAAAAAATTAAAAATGATAAAAGGGAATGAAAAGTCATTAACAACCTTGAAAAAGCTCAAAAATGACCCCATCGCACAGTTAACAGCTTATAACTCCGTAGCTGATAAGAGATTTACCCCCGGCCCGGAAATTTTCCCCTTGGAAAATAGTGGTTTACTGACCCCCCCCCCAAGTCCTGGAGACGCCCACGAGCGCCATGAGTACCTTACACAACTGGATCGGGCAGACTCATTTGGGTTATCAGTCTTTTTAATCCGTATGCTTAGGCTATGGACAATCGCCCCACAGGCAAAGCGACATCAAATACAAACAAATCAGCCTCACGACCCTTTTTAATATTATTTCCTTTGAAGTTGAGCCGTGTGGGAACAAAACCCTCATCCAGTGAGCCAAAATAGAAACCAAATAATTCAATTGGGATTATTAAGAGAGACTCAAAGTCAGCAGTGCACTTCGATCACCAATGAACTTTTGCTGGATTAATTTCTGCCAATGACGCTCAAAATACACGTACTACGGAGTGGGGTACGTTTACGCCCACCTGACCCAAGTTTAACGACAGCTAGTACAATGATTTGAGGAGCAAGGATCTGGTTGGCAATTGTGCCGTCGCTTCAGATTGAACCACTGAAGAGCTGGAGTAAAAAAAAGCTGAGATTATGTATGATGTGCAAGAGGTGGATGGCCTGGTGGCAGTCCCATTTCGATATTATGTTCAACCCAATCAAACATCTAAAAGGGGAATGATAAAATGTTTAGACAAATTCGACATAAAGCCAAAGCCTTTCAGGACTCCTTCTTTGTTACAACTGTAGACTGGAACAGATTAACAGCTGAGGTGGAAAACTCCCGATCCTGGGAATCATATGAAAATAAATTTCATTGAATAAGTGTCATCCATCCACTCCACACGTAGCGTGCTCTAAAAGTTAGCGGGATGTGTCAGAAGATGACAGGCTGCTGACTAAATGATACAGAAACCACATCTGTCATGATTCCATGTAACCATGGAACCGCAAGTTAAGGCGCAACTGGGGTGTTCATCCAATAGGAACTTGTTGGACAAAGTCACCAACGAACAGGATAGGCACGGTTGTAAAAGTCTAGGGAGGGTTTTGCTCCTCTTTGGCCGCAACGTTCCTCGGGAAAAAACAATCAGGTTTTAAGATACTACACTTGCAAAATAACGCATAAATAAAATAAAGCTTCGGGGCTGGGTTGATGACGCGAGCATCATCCAGCTATGAAAACGGTATGATACTCCACTCTTTCTCTAAGAGCTCCAAGTAAAACGAAACCATAGAATACTCTTCGCGACAAATTATATCATGGCACGACGTCTCTACGGCTGTTTCGTGGCCTTTCTGTTCACCCATGCATCATGCCTTGATGACTCGTGTAAGTGGTCGATTAACTGCGGGCCATTCGCTCAAAATGACCAGTCTATGTCCTCACTCCCATCGACGTCTGTTCCTTGGATGGTAATTTAATTCTTTCGAATAGATTACGACCCAAATGCCCCTCTTTGAAGCACACCAGTTCTCTATCCGCTGTAAATTACATTCTTTTCTCTTACTCTGTTCGAATGGAGGCCAGATAAAGATGAAGTGGACACATAATGCAATGCCACAGCTAAAGTAACGTTTCATCATGCCCACACTGCACTGCCACGAATATATACGCTGGGAAAAATTCCGCGAGACGTTTTTTGGAAAGACATTTACGACCTATGTCAAGTTCTATTTTCTTTCTGTCGAAGAAAGTGATGAATTAACTGATCATAGGGCAGAACCGCAGGAGACCTGGCACAAGGCTGGGGCGGGGATTAACAAAATAGGGCGCCTCAAATAAAGAGGAACCGGTGAACAAGAGCGGGGCATATAAAAGGAACGGGTGAGAGCAAAACAAAAGAGAGGGGCAAAGGTGTCTATTATTAAAAACAAAACCAAAACAAAATCGACAAATAAGCGAGTGTACCCACCTGTGGATCTTCTTCGATACTTCCAACCCACACATACAGTTGAAATATCCGAAAGGATTCAGTTTATAATTCATCGGAACGTTCGCATATTGGATCACCGTTGAGATATCAACTGTAATCGGCGAGGAAAATGTTGCCATAATGGCAATATAAGCCATCCTTGGCCACAGAAACACCGGGTGATCGTAAGTTCACAGGAAAAATCGTCCGTGGTAGTCACAGTCACACTGTTTACACATTTACAAGGGTGGACCTAGAAGCAAATTGGGGGGGCTAGGGTGACCAAAAACTTTGGAATTACTTCTTCATGGTCTCTAATGGCCTTTCTAGAGGCTACTTGAGGGACTTTTTACACGTTTTGATAAGACAGGGAAATGGGAAAAGAAAAGAGAATCGCTTTTCTCTTTTAAGATAACCATAATCGAAGAATAACCAACTCTTCACTTGTTCGCGAAGCTTTGGATAGGTCATTTTCTGATGCCTACACTCCATTGCAAAATAGAGCCATTTTGGAAGAATCTGTGTTGTCCAAATTTCCTAGTAATAGGGCCTAGGGCCTACAAGCCGACAGTCATGTTGGTGGCTTCCACCCCTCTGTTCTACAAACTCTCCCTCCAGCCGCAGAACACTCTGAGGGGAGCGCAAACGGTGATTTGGTCAGCGCGGGAAATCTGGGGCCTAAAAACTGACCTGCAGTACCATCAAGCACAATAGCGAATTAAAACTTCGTTCAGTGACCTTGTCCCAATCAACTGGCAACGGCCCAATATGGCTACGGGAGCCTCACAACGGTAACTCCTTTCCGCCTTAAGCAGGAGCACACCCTCATCGGTAGAAATGTGCCATGTTGGTTGGAGTGGTTCACTTTTGTGGGGGCGACGCAACAGCAACGTATGCATTTCAGGGTTGTTTGTGGACCAGCGAATCGAATTTCCCACCAAAAGAGCCTCGGTAGTCAGGGAACTTGCGCCCTCAAGCTCGGGGGCCCATAGGCCGAGTCTAATGTAGCCGCAACCAAAACCTTCGAACACAGCCTTATTACTTGGCTGAAGCCTCAAATTATGCTCGAGTCTATGGTTATGGATGTAGGCCTAAGCTCTTTCGACAGCGTAGTGTGTACGAGTATTTCCAGCTGCAACGAAGTAATTCATGCATCGCTTTATAAGTTGAGTTTGACGAGTCGGAAAAAGTGCCCTCTTCTAGGATAGTCATACGATCATAGACTCGTAGACAACCTGAGTGATTCAAGGCTCTCCACACTGGGAGTAGCTTCATTTCTTAAATTTCTTCCAGACATTGGACACCGTTTCCATTAAGTCCTCCAACTTCAATTCCATACCTCCAACGTCCTATGGAAAAAAATAACTGTTACAATACAGTACTAGGAGAAAGGAAAGGCGGGAATAAACGAAAACGTATACAGCAAGATCTCCAAATAGACCTAATCCTATTGATTGTTTAAAGCTGTAGGGTGCAATTACCCCCCCCCTGCATCCCCACCAAAAGAGCCCTGCCCTCCTCTTTGTAAAGCCAGTATTTTGCTTTGTCTCTTTATTGTAAGACTTTCAGCTCAACTTTTGATACACATTACTATGTGTAACAGCAATGCAAACAAGATCTAGATACGTGTACTTCTTTTCATTAGATGTAACAATAAGGTGATATTTAACTTGATCCGCAACAAAGTTTTGAAGAAATTTTGGCCATAACTATTGTTCAAACAAGCTACAAGCAGGTAACAAGTCGAACGTACTCCTAGGAAATGTAGAAAAGTTAGTGTTAAATATATTTGTACACAGAGATACGAAGGAACAGCTGTTCTGCCTTATGATGACACGCCCTTTAGCTCATGAATATGGAAATTCATTAGCATAAAAAGTAAAAGGTTGAAGTTATTATTTTTTTTACTGTCATTAAGTCTGAGTAACATTGCCAGAAAGTCATAAAAATCCTGTTTCACGTCTTCCTCAATAAAACTTGTCGCCATGTACACACGTAAAACTCAATCAAAATATTCGCAAGGGGTTTGGTGCGCAAGTTCAAATGTCACTTATATAGAATGAGCAATGGCTAAGTTAAGTTTAAAGTGCTACAAAGACGACACTTGAAGAATGCTCGCCACTCAACAAAGTTTGCCTGTAAAGGACTATACCATCGACACTTCCTGCCCACGCAGCCTCCCGTTAATGAGAAATGGTAATTACATGACATTTTGACCATGCATGGATAGCTACAGAACACTGGGGGCTTTCGATTTCACTAGTGTCCATTCCCAAAACAAAACCCACTTCCGTAATTAACTGGAATGGGCACATCCATCTGAATTTTCAATGCTGTTTTCCCAAATACTACTCCGCCTGCACCCAACGATTCATCACAATGACATGGTTCCACTCTCTGATCAGTCATGCTTGTCGGCGCGTGCACCGTATGCGCGTGCTTGCAAATGCAATGATCACACCGTGGGGCATACATAAGAAAACGCTGAGCACTTAATCACCGGCGGCTTTAATTGCCAGCATGTTGACAAATTGTCCGAATTCGTCTGGGGATGTTTTATAAGCTCCGTGGCTTGGGGGAACTAAGTTCCGACTTAACCACTGCCGAGGCGCCAATCGTTGTGTCGTTACGCCTAACCCCCCCCCCCCTTGGCAGGGCGGTGCATCGTTATAATGACATCTCTTCCAGCTATACCGACGCGTTGCTCTGGAACATTCGCTTTTCGACGACATTATGTAAGCGCGGGATTTCGACGCAGTGAGGAGAAACGCTCAGGATTCTAGCACTGCATGTCTTCATCTTCAGATTTCACCACATGCTTAAAATTGGTTTTCGTAAGCTTAAACCATGCTTAAACAATTCCACGCAGCTCAAGGACGAATCCAAGATTTTTTTGCTGGGGGGTCGGGAAATGTTTGTTCGTACATGTGTAAGGCAGGGGTGGTACCACATATCAAATGTAGTTATCGCCGTTGATGAAAGTCATTTTATTCTCTTTGTTTTGTCGTTAACCGTACACGCAAAATAGCATCCATGCATGGTTTATACACTTTTAGGTCTTCCTCGAACATTCCGACACGGGCCCCTGTAAAAAGAAAAAAAATAGCAACGAACGGATTGGAGATCATCAACCTGACACTTATATTTCGATGTCACTCATCGAGAGAAATAAGAAATCAGTCTGTAAGAATGATGGCGAAAAGATAAAACGGTAA
This sequence comes from Acanthaster planci, assembly GCF_054643075.1. NCBI lineage: Eukaryota > Metazoa > Echinodermata > Asteroidea > Valvatida > Acanthasteridae > Acanthaster > Acanthaster planci. The sequence goes on along the minus strand of NC_141780.1, from coordinate 15,832,392 downwards.
CCAGCAATTGCTTCTGTCAAAACACTGTCACTGGTCAAATGGATCTAGTTTCGCTCCTGTATCACTCTTGAAATTAGACCACTGTGGACCACAATGCAGCGCCCTAAAAGTGGCAAACACGAGTAACCAACTGATTACTTGACAGGTTTTGGCTTTACTCAAGTTTTGTTTTTTAGTCATCAGCGACGTCACAGTGGAACCCCAGCCCCATCCCCCGCCCCCAAACCCAGCAATCTGATCGGGTATGACCAAAGAATGCCCAAAAACCTCACTGTCCGTGACAAGATAACAGCAAACAAGTCAATTACGGGTACTTTTCACTTCAGTGGCCTGAGGTGCTGCGGGAATTATTGAATGACGGCTAATAAATCGCTGGAGGTTTTTTTTTCCAAGCAAGCGACAAGTCACACTGTGATTGGTCGGCATGTGTTTTTCCTCATCCGATTGGAAGATGAAGGGTGAAAAATGTCACTTTCCACTGACAAAAAAATCACGGGTGTCACACATTACAGATATTGCCATCCCGAAAAAATACAATATTAAAGCTAAAACTTAATACTGGATTAGGAGCTTTTAGTTTCAGCAAAATATACATATACCTGTAACTGATTTCACATATTCATCTGTTGGAAATATACTGTTATAAATAACTAAAAAGTTTAAATGAGTTGCAAAGTAAAAAAAAGGCTGGGAAACAGGAAGCAGGAGATGAGAAGCTCAATATTTTACTTGTCCTGCCCTTGGCCTAATAATTTACAAGAGAATTTACAGACATGCTATTACAAAACAAATTTCTACATTTTCATACATTTATGACTAAGATGAGTACAGGGTCAAAGCAGGCGATCAAAAACATCCCCCCCCCAAAAAAAAAGATCGAGACTGGATATGGAGGTTATGTAGACCTTCAAGATGTTTCTCTCAAAAACCTGCCTGGACACTCTCTGCACTAGATTCAGATGGTCGTCAAGGTTTTGTCACCAAGCAGCACACATCCCCCCCCCACCTCACGTTTTCAGATGTACCGGTAGGGTCCTGAATACAGAAACTCCTTCCAGAAGATTTTTTTCACAGCAGTTTACGTGTACAGATGTTAGAGTGTCTGTCTACTTAACACTGAAACGGTGTACCCATGTTGAATGATTATCGCTATGTAACATCTAGCAAACTCGGCAGCTCTTCACAATTACCAGCAACAGGATCTAGACACTCCATCTACTTCTCGATTCTCAAGAGACACCTCTTGTCAACTGAAACAGCAACAAATCCATGTTAATTATGCATATGATTACGTGTTTATAATATACATGCATTTCCAAATTCCAAAAAATGCAAACAAGGGACTACCTCTTAAAATCTGCTCATCTCAGAATTCCCCAAAATATTAAGTGAACAAATAAAATAGAATTCTAAGTCTTTGCGGGTAGCACATGGAGCAGTCCAGAGTAAAGCCCTTTCTCAGACCAAAATTCTTACAATCCTCCATCAGTCGGCCCTGCTTTGTACCCAAACATCCACCCATTTCTTGATGTAATGTATGCCAAGTAGACTTCCCATCACGGGAACAGCACTGGGCTCACATCAACCATCTTCAGAAACTCCTCAAATGACCTCCTCCGGCTCCCCCCCCCTTCCCCTCCTTCTCCAGCCTCCCATCATCTGCTGCTCTGTCTGGCCAGGCCCAGGATGAGGGATTTTAGTTCCTTCCGTTTGTCCCCGACCACCTTCCCCGTCACTTTCTGTCGGAGCGCCTCTGCACGGCCGTCAATCATCTGCCGGCATAGGTGTTCGGCCACGCAAATCACGTACAGACCGCAGTCGTGACCTGAACGACACAAAGGAGGGTACATGTATAAATGAGAGTCATGATTCAAATACTGACATTTGAATCAAACGATACTACATGTATTCATCTTAAGACACAAATTTCTTGGCAAGTTCAGAAGATCATACCTAATATCAAAGAAATGTGAAGGCTGTCGGACGACTGCACATGCACGTCTACATTCCACTTGATAAAAAAACAATTTGAACCCAGCAACCCCTATCAGCAGAATGAAAAGTTATATTTCAAGTCTCCCATGAATATCACCAAGATGAAGTTCTCAAGTAACAGGTTTAGTGTTCCCATACTTTGCTGTCAGTCTTAGACAAGGGTGTTTAGTTTCACGTTGAAACATCCAACCATTGAACACTTTACAAAATCAGTCTGCCACCTCAAGACTGACAGAAACTGTTCTCAAGAATAAGAAAAGTAACCTAACACTTTTATTTGTAATCCCTCAAAACAGATGAAAATTGGCAATTTCAAAAAGAGAAAGCCTTCTTGTTCATCCTTGGATGCTTTTCAAAGACTCTCCCATGCCATTTCACTTCAACCTCCTAGGAATAAAACACAGGAAGTCCTCAATGTCCAAGAAAGTCATTTTAACTTCTGTTGTGGTCAGTGAAGTTTGAACCATTCATGTACCTGGAACGATTTCACTTCAGTTTCTCCGGTGAAAAGAGCAAAATCTCACAAGCCGCTATTCCATTATCTCAGAGGGATGTAATCATGAGAGACATTTCTCTACTCAGTGTTACCCAATCTCCAGATAAGGTGACTGAAAAGAGAAACTGATGATTCTTGAGATCCTTGAGGGAGAAAAATTTCAATACAAACCCTCAGCCTGGGGGGAAAAAGAATTCAATGCAACCTTCAGATGCTGAAAGGGCACCGATGAAATCAACTCTATCATATCATCTCATGATGTTTCATCTCCCTTCATTATGAATTGCCAGGGAAGGCCTCCATCTACAAAGATGTCAACATGATGCACTCTGCATGTACAGTAATTACCTCCAATGGGAGGCATACCCCCCATTTCTGTTGAATTTGATGGCTCCAATTAACCTGTGTACATACATGTACATTTACATGCCCCACATCCTGTACAGATATGCCATTTATGTGTACACTCAAAACAAAGCCACCATCCCTAGCAGCTAGGGGGAAAAGGGATGACAGATGAGGAAGCTGCACCCAGCATAGCACCATCAATCAACATCCATCTCACCAGGAGACCATCCCTCCACCATGTGACAACCTCTTGTGATAACCAGCAACCCTACCAACAGATACATGCCTACATATTTTCCCTAATCAGTGGTCAGGGCCAATTTGGAATGTCACAGATAGCTTCTGGGATGACAGACAGAGGGGACCGGCCCTGTTCACTTGCCACTCATCAGGTGCACATGTGGTGCTCTTCCTTAAAATATCAATTCAGAAATCAGCCAAAGGCCAATAAGCAATGATAGCATTGTGACAACAGGCCAAGGGTTTCGTGAGCAGTGGTAAAGATCCCCGTGCTGTGCAGTGAGTGACGGGATGGGAGACTCACTAAAAACTACCCAACCTGGAATTGTTGGTTTTAAAAGTGGGGAGCCTGGACATCAGGTTTTTCCTGTCTATTTACATGTATACAAAGTGCCAAAACGTGCTTGTCGGTACCCATCTGTTTTCAAAGTGTTGACTTAAAAAACAAGCCAAGGCATTATACCGTAGCTATAACAATTACATGCACATGAGTGAGCATTTTTCCTCACCAGAGTGCACTTTTAATTTGGAAAACAAATTTCAGGAAAATAAATAAAAAACCAAGGAAACAACAAGGCAATAATACATGTAGAGTACATGCACATATTAAGAATTCTGGCTTGGCATATTAAGTGATGGGGGTGAAGCCCAAATTTCAACCACAATGATGAAACGTCATGCTTCACGAGTCAGGCTGAACAATGGCTTTTCCAAGTACACAGGCTCCTCCTAGCCGTGAAGGTTAGCCCATAATACACGCACGTGTAGATGGGCTTGCTTTGGTGTAACGGCTGGGTGCACGTGCAAGTACATCTTTGGTATTTTGGTTAAAGAAAACTGCACATCTACATGTACATAGAAGTTTTCACCTTGACAACAAAAGCCCATCCAGTTAATATCGTTGCTTGGAGCACTGATAACCACTGGTGTATAATTTACACAGAACGGTACATGTACACAATTGTACATACATGTAGGTTTTGACAAGGCTTTCATTCCAATATGGAGGAGGAAATCTCCCTGTTGCAAACTTTGTAAAACCTCCTGCGTTTGTGACGGGAAAGGTCTACATAGAGACATGCCTACTTTCAACATGTTTGAAATATCAACACAGTACAGGCCTAGGGGTCTCTGTCCTCTGAATTAACAACATCCTGTTTCCAGGTAGTGGACATGTAAGAGAAAACAAACAATACAGCCACATGAATGCTAGTCATGCCTTGTCAAATCTGGTGGCAATTTAAAGGTGGTGTAAAGTGTACTTTAGTCTTTGACAGGCAAACTCTTCATCCTTTGCTCAGCTACGTATAAGACCTCCAAAACAATTCAGCATTTGCAAATTTAGAATGTGGAATTGCCCTGTGAGAGAGCAACGGTTATAAATATATAAATGTAATGGAGATGCGGCTGCAGTTGTGGCATGGGCTAAGTAGATGAATTTAACCGCACTGAAAATGCACCTCTGTGTTTCAATAAACCTCATTTCCAATTTCTCTTGAGCCCTTTCAAAAACGTTCTTGTATTTGAGTGCAAATTGTTTCTAAATGCTAATTTCCACATTCATGAGCTAAAAACTGTGCTGTCGTTCCAGGGAGAAAACCGATGTTGTATTGCTTTGTGCATAAAACCAAATTGAGTTTTTGCTATTAGGATATTCTACATGTACACGTTTCCTTCTCTTAGGTGATTTGTGGTTGTTTGAGTGCATGACAATAAACATGTAAAGAGTAACCACAGGCTCACAATTTGAAAGGAAATATCTTTCAACTGATGAGTCGTGTCTTCCGTGCTTGACATCACAGCTATAGTGCCATACACACATTGTACATGTTCAGCATGGACAAGCTTAACCATGCACTCCTTAATACACTTCATCCCAAAGGAATGTCAACTTGATTGTGTGCACACACCCTTACATAAAAATAAGTGTGTGAAGCACAGTTTCAAATTACTCCCATTTGAATCAGACTATCTTTCCTGGGTTATTTCCACCAAATGTCCCAGTATGAACATGTACATGTAAAATGCTTCCATTCCTGGCAGCTTCCTCCTTTTTCAGTGCATTCCAAAAATCAACATGTATTCCATGAAATTCCCCAAACACATGTACATACTGAAAACTGCACAAAGTATGTGGCGAAGATAACGTCAGTGCCTGGACCCTTGAATGACAGAGGGACAACCAAGTGTATGCGTGCACTGGCAGATTGAATTCTCTTGAAGCAATATAACTTGACAAGTTACAATGTAGCTGACCAGTCACAATGAAAACTTCAGTGCTCTGGGAAAGGTCACATCACGGTCACAGACAGTAAAATGTGGGGAAGCATATGGCGGGCTGTCATCAACACGGACAAGTACGGGCATTTGTGGAGTAAAACCAGGGACCGTGAAATGGAGGATAAGGAGAAATCCACCGAGCGTCAAGCAGAGGGCTTGTAACTAAAAGTGGTAGTCATAAAATACGGTTTGTAAGGTTTTAATCGTTAATCAGGCTTGTGTTCCCCCGTATCCAAAATGGCTTGGATTGCACAAATAGCCTATTTGGTTTTTTTTTTTACAAACTGTAGAAAGTGGCAAAACCTGAATAATTAAACCTCTCAAAATCCAGAATATGTGGATTACAACACCTGGTAGAGGCAAAAAATCCTGAGAACTAACACCCTTGAAAAACTCAAAAGCGGCTACTAACACACCATCAAATGTGGGACGCTGAGAGAGCCTACTGCAGGACAAGCATTTCTAACACCACTGAGCTCCCAGGTAAATCAACATCAGGCTCCTGGTTGAGATGTCCATGGACAACCTTGAAGAGGGCATCATTGTACAGAGTTCACTCAGCTTTGCTCCTACATGTACCTGAGTGAATGAATATACATGTATATGTACACGGGTTTATAAAAGTGTAGCCCATTAACTTGTAATATGAGTATTTAATAAAGTTCTGTCAGTAATCTAGAATAGCATCGGTATGACCCCATCACGGCACTGCCTCTGCATGTAGGTGGCACTGGTACACAAATGGACATGAAGATCTTTCATGCATGAAGGCTCATTCAGTGTTACATGTATTTCTTTCCTAACACAAAGTCCATGCACCCGACTGGCATACTACAGCCCGACGACACAGCAAACCTCCTTGTTTTTGTGATCTCTGCACGAAATGGTAACGACAGCGCACGACAGTGTTACTACCACCAAGAAGAAAAATTGGTCTTAAGTGAACTGAGAGGCATCCGTTCTGGCAGTGGTTGCCAGGCAACAAATTTAAACCAACTGCAGTCTTTAAGAGAACGAGGCCCTGGATTTTAGTGCATGGCCGAGCCGGACTGCGGGGTTCACGTGTGTGCAATCTTCCGAGCTCAAGGGGTGCGATGAATTGAGGCAACTGTGTGGGTGTGCGGTAGAAGTATGTACATTGATGAATCTGTGAAGACTGTAGGGTAGGACTAACACTGTCAATGTGTTCTTGGTGCTGGGGACTTTGAGGTTTTTCTGTACGGAACCTGCAATGGATCTTTGATTGCCTTCAAGCCCAAGATTGTCTGACAGCAAATTCCAGGTTAGTTCTCCTTTGCTTTTTTAGCAACTCCAGTAAATCTCACTTTGCAACTTGATGTTTAACAGACAGGTACCAGACACTTTCAAAGTTCTTGCGTCGAGGATGCATATAATAGAAGCACATGTACCGGTATGTGTCAAAGCACAAGGCTGGCTTGAAATTGGACGCTAGTGGAAGAGTATGACACTTTTCTTGGATCATACAGTACATGTACATCACACGTGCATAATACTTGGAATATCAGAAGTCATGAAAAATGCCCATCAAAAGTGCAAAGTTTATGAAGATGTTACACCTTTTTATTTCATACACCCTGGGTGATATGCAAAGTAAATATACTCCAAAAAACTAGACCCAGTTCCCCTTAAATAAATACTGATACTCTATGAAGTCATTATGCACCAATGGCATAGATAATGTAGATACATGTATATGTTTGGTAGGCTTCCAAATGACTTCATGAATTGGTCAAATTGCTGCTAATACATATTTTCATTTGCTTATTAAAAAGTGTTGGGCTAATTAAGCCTTTTTAGAGGAATCAAAGGAACAACCAGAAAGTAGAAAAAATGTGCACTTCCCTCTGTGAGACAAAAAGAGACAGGTCCACTTTATAGGGTAGAAATGGACGGGGTGCACTCTATAGACAAATGACATTTCCATTTTGACAATCCCGACTCTGATTGCTTGCTGTGATTAAAACCTCAGGTGACAGAGAACCGAGCAAAATAGAATTCAAAGATCTCATTGCTCATTATAAAATCCCCGATTCCACTGTGACAGTCACAGAGAGCAAAGACTTTTCTTGTCCCCCCCCCCTGCTATACTTGAAATACAGTCTAGTCACTCACCATGCTGACAGTGACAGTACATGTACATGTACATGTATACTGTGACCAGTTGAATTCCATCAACGGACAAACTTTGCAGCCGACTGATTGACAGAGCCGGACTGATTATGAATCATTGACAGTGGCAAAGCACTGATGTACATCAACCGTCAATTCTGATTTAGGTGGAGACTCTGAATTATCAAAAAGAGTTACTTCACTGATTTTGACTGAGGGAACGACTTTGTTCAGAATTGAAGTTTACATGTATAGGAGGATAAAATTAATCTTAATCGTAGCTGAAAAAGGAACGGTTAATCTACGGAAAGGAAAAAAAACTGAGGCCAACAGCGAGAGTGAACTTTCTTCATATGCAACCAGTTGGAAAAACCTTCCTTAAACATGAAATGGTAGTAAAACTATAATTCATAAAATGACTTCAAGTGGCTTCCACAGTGCAGTTTTCTGGCCTGAGGAAATTTGATAAGGGTAGTAACTGCAGGTACATGTACGGCATAGGCACCTGTAATCTCTCTCATACATGTACACATGTACATAGGTAATAATCATCCACAAAAATTGATTATGGAGTTTCTGCATTATGGTACAAGCCAGCGCAACAAGTTGATCGACACACGCATGCACACATTACTGCCTGGTTATCCCTGTCACATAATAGCATGGGTGCCCCATTGATGCAGCCAGCATTCTCCGGCCTACACCGAGAAGTTATGCTGGAAATTTTAATTTGGATGATCCCCGGGAAAACAAAAGGCCGCAGGGGTGGGGAGTCCCTGAACCTGACATTTTCAGAGAATGCATCCACAGAGAGAGAGAAAAAAAACACATGCCGCAGCCCTGATTCAAGATGCTTGGGGTCCTAAACATACACCATAAAAGGGGAAGATGGTGTGCTTTTACAGTGCAACAGAATTCCTTCCGTCCCACTTCTTTTCTTCCGTTTTATCCCTAACCCTGCAGAGTTCTTAGAAATTTGCCAGACATTTATTTTTGAAAGAATTTCCAGAAAAAAAGATCAGGGGTATTTATTGAAGAATGAGAAAAAAATCCACCACGCATTCAACAGAGGGGTTGTGGGAATGATGACTTGTCATCAGTGAGTTTATAATAGCCAACAAGGCATGACTTCTCTGCTAAATGGCGATGTCAAGTGAATCTTGTTCTGGGGGTACAAGGCAAAAAAAGGAACAAAGCCTGAGTGATTCAACCTGTCAATTCCAATCCTGTAATTCTGGGGACAAAAATCTTTCAAAAATCCTGAGAAATTACTTGCGTAAATATTGACTTTCCAAGCAAACTCAAAACCCCCTAATTTATTAGCCTAGCTAATTAGACAAGGTTTGCATGAATGAAACAAACCACCTGTCCACTGTGTTTGGAGATTACACAGATTGGAGAAAAATTCTAAGTGCAAACCGAGAGAACACAGCACACACATGTACTAGTAAAGTACATGTATACCCCGGTACACTCACTATGTCATTCCCACGTATTTGAATCGGTGACACAAGAAAGTTCGGGTGGACTGTGTTACAAATGCGCATTTCATGGATCTTGAGCAAAATGGGCAGAGGGATAATGAGTACTAAGTACATCCTCATATCACTACTAGATGTCTGATGTAAGTGCCAGTCCATGCTTGTAAATTTCTGACCAATTCATCTTACTATTCCTGAATTTCTTCAATGAAATTTTCTGCTGTACACTCTACCTATACTCGTACTTCTTTCCAGTTTCAGCACGTTCAGGATCATGGCATACAGGAGGCTTACATGTACATGTACAGTACATACATGTACATGTACATACGTATACAACTACATGACATTTGCCGCATGTTGTTTGCGGTACCCGCTGCTACATCTGATTCGAACCAGCCAGCCGACACCGGCAAGCTCGGTGGTTGGGTAGTTAAGACGTCTGCACTAGTAAGGAGGAGGTCATGGGTTCGAGTCCCACCCGAGTACGCTTGTGGGTTTTTTTTCACAAGCCTTCGGGGCATACACTGAGCATGCAGTGTTAAAATACACGTCGGGCAGGGCAAAAAAATCCAATATTAATATGACATTTCATGCCACAAACTTAACATACAGTACATGTACATGTACTGGTATTTTTAGCAGGATCAAAATGAAATCGTTTACACTCAGAGAACCAGAATAGGGCTTGAAATGGCGAGTCCTTGTACGAAGCGCGAATTACAAAAGCAAATGTCCAAAATCTCCAAGGCCCAGACTACAAAACAAAAAGAGTCAAGTTCACATTTTTCAAACACGCCAAACAATAGAATGGCAGCTGCATCAAGAAAAACATACTTTGACTAGAAACTGTGGGAAAAAAAATCAACCACTGAACTCAATCAAGCACAAACAGTACATCATGCAGATAGTTTTTTTTTTAACAAAGAAAACACCCCTTCTATGGTGCTTTACAGACCACCCAAGCCAACGCCGAGTAGATACATGTACAATGCATGTCAGTCCACTCATCAGACCCTTTACTTTTGTGGCACAACGTAAGCGTCAATTAGTGAACAAGGGTATTTGCGAGGGCCTGCATTAACGTCCATGAAATTGAATTTCACAACCAAAAGATGCTTTTTATCTGAGAGAAAAGCTAGGGAAGTTGCTGACGCACATCCGTCGTCTGCACAACAGAGGCCCGGATTTCCGTTGAATAGGTGGATATCTTCTTGTTACGACAACAATCGGAGGTGCTTGGCCCCCACCTCGTCAATCTAATTTGCAGCGGCAAAGTACACGCGGGTAAATGCTGACAAATAATGTACAGTACTCAATTATTTGCGAACTAATGGAAACATCGAGCAAGTTGACGCAAATTACTCTCGTAAGGTCAAAACGCGGATGCTCTGTGGACAAAACTCGGGTGCCTGCCACAAAGGACATGGAAGATGACAACTGAGGACATCAAGGGATACATTCTTTGTCCCCTTTGTGCTCTGTCCTCTGTCAAAGTAAAACTCATGAGCAGAGAGATATGAGAGTGTGTGCTGGTACACGTGTACAGATAGTTTATCCCTACAGTGGAAAATAATCCAGGATATCACGTACATGTATTCAAGTTTTTGCTGTTGGGCACGTTCTTAAACCTTAAAGGGGAAAGAACAAAGGTTCCAAGACTGCTACAATGTGAGTAAAGACACTCCCCCTAACTTGAAACAAAGTTCTAGCCCCGTGAATATTCCACTCAAAAAGTCTGCTTTCTCATCTCATTTCAATTATTAAATTATGAAATTTTAAAAGATATCCCCCTTTCCAGGTCATATTAAAGACAACTGAGCAGATCCCTTCAAAAAAAGTATGTCATGATTTAAAGAGCTGTATGAATGCACCAAGGACCTACATGTACATGAATGTACATGCAAGTAAACAGAATAATTATGCAAGTTACACGGCAGTTTATTTTCATAGGTAAATGTACATTGGACATGTATGTACCGCAAAGTGGTTACATTAGCTGTCAAAGTGGGGGGCCGGGGAGGGGGGGATTTCAGGGCCAAGGCTAGGTCTGACCAAACAAACCATTTAAAAATGTTGTCACGACTACCGGTACATGATGTCTATGGTTTGAAGCAGCTTAGATCAATCACACAGTACTGCCTTAAACTGCAACAGTGTACAGCCTATACGTACATGTACATCATAACTGTTTGATGCATTATCAATTTGTCTTGCATGGTGCGGGTGCAGTGAAAAACATGACAAGCCCTTGGCAAAGACCGTGGAAGATGGTGCTCAGCAAGCAGCCAAGCAGCTGACAAAAAAGATCAATGCTACTGTACCGGTACACGTTCATGTATGCCCCTGAGCAGGATAATTTACTGTTATTTCAAACATGATAGAATAAAGCAAGAGTTATTGTTATGTGACTGATATACCTCTGTCGGTCCCAGAGTATTAAGACACAGCACAGTATGTACTCTTACTTCCCGGCAAATTTGCCAAATGGCAGGGCACTAATGCTAATGGACAGATGTGACTGGCAGCACAATTGCCAATTTGAGGGGGTCACTTGCAAACTTAGGTTGAGCTAGCAATCTTGACGATCCATCCGATGCAGGATCCATCTGCATCCCGCTCAAAATCCAAAAGGATGTATAGCTCAGGTCCCGATTGCCCTGCGCAATAACATCCCGGCAACATTTTTACGATACACACACAGAGTGCAAGTGCGTTGCATGGTTGGCAGGGAAATCAGAGAGCTACCGGTACGAATTCACAGACTCTGTGAACGAACAGTGCATACACACATGTACATGTATGTCTTACAGGCTCGCACTCCGGCGCAGATGGCAAGAATTAAGCACCACCTGATTTTCATTTGGATGTGCAACATTTGCTCCCTGTTACGTTCAGGAGAGGCTACGCATTGCTGGCGCCTCTTTGTCTTAGAAGGTATTTTTGGGGGGGTTATATTAATTGAGTTACAACGAATGCGCAAAAGGTTTACTCAAGCCTGTTCAAGTGATACAAAGCTCTTGCCCTCTGAGGACACCTAACACAAACCTCTGTGTACCGGTATTGTTAAAATAGAGGACCGTTGTTTACAATTTTGCCTAATTTCCATGTACATGTATAAGACCAGTCATCAACCGGCTCCCAATCAATATGATACCGGTAGTTGAGCCCTGCAAGTTCATCATAAGTCAGTCTCAAGCCAAATAAGTCTATCTCAAGCTACGACACAACATCTTCATCAAGGGAAGCATTCTTTTGTCGTTACGACGGGTCTAGTGAAAGGACTTGTCACAGGACTACGATAGTGACAGGGTTTGAGATGGACTCGACTGAAAACCCTGGTCGCTTGTCCTCAGTGAAGAGGAATGTTCTTTCATTTGCGTCTTCTCATACACAGCCCTGTGTACCGGTACGTACTGTACATGTATGTGTACATCTCAGGGCTACAAGTGGGTCTCATGAATAGCACCCTCAATAGCCCTGCAAAGCCAGTGTACACTGTACTTCGTACACGGGCATGTTGACATCAATAATGCATCGATCGAAACATCATACTGGTAATTCTCATTCAAGTCAATAATCTACCAAATGAATTAATGAACGAGCCCTTCATTTCAAGCAGCAAGCAGCTAATTATAAGATGGACATTATGGACACATGAACAACGGGGCTAACCTTCAGAAACTGCCTCTGCACGCTGACTTCAAATTAACTGCACTCTTTCAAGGGTGCCATCTGTACTTTTACACAGACAGTCAGACTTGCAGGATCAATTTTAGATGGCTTGCACCAGCCGTATGAATGCACAATAAAACAGAGAGACAAAGGGAATCAAGTTTCTGGATGATCAAGGTGAATCGATAGTGGCAGCAATATATTTCAGAAAACAAAAAGTGGCATTGTATAATTAATGTAGTGCCACACACAAATACACATAGGAAGCAATTACAATATAAACTCTAAAAAGTACATGCACCAGTGCATACCCTTGTTAACTTTTACTGTGGTCTGTTTATCAAATAAGAGAAAAATGACACTAATGTTATTACCATGTTCATGTCTGCAGTATTAAGTTCCCTTCATCAGATACACCTGTCCAGTCTAAACACAATTACGTACCGGTACCAGTATACATGTATACTGTGCTATTGAAATTACCTAGACATTCTGGAGTCTACGTGTACATCTGTGGCATACCCCAGGAGTTGTCATGGAGGAGGCTCGGACTGGAATTTATGCCCTTTCCCCAACGAGAAAAAAGTGATGATACTCATCCCTCCCCCTTAACCACAGGGGATTACATGCATGTACGGTTATGCCGGTATCCCAGCTAAGATGGAGGTGTGTTTTGTATCTCTGTTTTTCTAAAAGTAAAAAACAAAAATTACTACCTCTTGGAAGGGGGGCCTAGAAGCCTCCCGAGGCCCCCCTTGGGTGTGACACCAGTCTTTACCCTTACCAACATGACCAAAACTGGACTGCTATCAAAGCAGTTCGATAGCATTGCAATGGCATTTTGACAGCATGTAACTGCTGTTAATAGAATTCACATGTAAGTAGCATGCTACGGATTTGAATGAATCATGGACTGCTACTATCAGTATTTAAACAGCATTCCCGATACACTGCACACCATGAAGCACAGACATGTTGGTACATATAGTTGGCGGGTTTGCTAGATTGTTTCACTGCAGAATCCTAGTCTAGAAAGAATCTAGTACGTTTGCACGGGAAATGTGCATCTAGTCTGAGAGACTTAGGCTACATCCGAATCTCTTGTCTAGAGCTAGGTCTAGGTCTTCGCTCCATTGGAAATGCGTGGAGACGCGCAGACAATAGACCTAGCCGTAGCTCTAGAAGCCTGTTTTGGACACGGCCTTACAGTCGTAAGGTATATGACTTTTTATACTTCAGCTACTGAAAAGATTTCACTATATCCCCACCAGAATTAGCTTACTCAAGAGTACATGTGTGTCAGTTTAGAAGTACGCAATTAAAGCATTAGCAGCGGTAGATAGACCGGTCCCCCGGCAACTGCCATACATGTACATGTAGGTTCCTTCGATTTTTCATGTTTCAGATTTATATCCACATGTATTCATGTATGTACATGAAGGCTATCCCCCCTTTGCAATCATGACCCAAAACTAAGGTAATTTTAATTGTTGGGTTCTGTCAAACATGCATGTTCGTGTCCCCGTAACCGTGACTAATTCTTGCCATTTGTATTCTTAAGTCTTTTTCCAAATTTGGGATTGATTAGTTTATACGCCACTGCATAAATCTCCAACTCCAACAAGAAGAGAACAAACGGCGAGGTTACTGGGTGAACTTATGTACATGTACATGCCTGATTAATCTTAAATGTCAACTTTAAAGAAATCCAAGTCCAATTCTCCATTTTCTAAGATCTGTTCAGTGCATGCATTTTGTTCCACAAATGCGGATGAACTTGGGATGTGTTAAGTGATGAAACATCAGAGAGGACTTAATAATATATCAAATTCATTCCAGCCTAGTGCTAAATATAATTTTTAAAAATCAGATTTTATTTGTCTTGATTTTAAAGGGCATATATAATTTGTTGTATTAATTAAACATTTGGGTTTTAATAAACGCTCTTTCATTTTTGCACATTTTATACTCTAGTTTTCATTTCCAGTGTTTTTAAACAAAACTTGAAATTTAAGACTTGGAAACTCCCATGATCAATGGTGGAAGCACTAGAATTGTAAGCCGAGCTTGCAAAAGTAGACCGTACATGTATTATACCATAGGTTGACTGCATTTGTGAATGCTTTTCTCATAGCATAGACTGGGAGTCTCTTTACTCATCACCCCATGAATTTATTCGCACACCGCTGATAGCCGTGAAAAACTAGAGCAAATACATGCACACATTTAAGTACATTATCAAAGTATAAATTAAATCCATAAAAAGACAATTACGTAAATAAATTCAGGAGAAAAACTAAACCACTCGCAAAATAAAGTAGGAGCTACACGTATTTAGCAGTGTTATCAGTTACTGAGTTTGGGATTCCTGGGTTCCGTAGTTGGTTAAATTAACTACATATGGAAACTCCTTATATCATAAAAACTTACAATCGTTCCCGGGGTGAGAAGTGGCCAGTGCACAGAGTGAAGGCTAATGGATATATGGAGGGTTTTCTGGGGGCTTACATGTACGTACAGAGTCATATCGGGGTGCTGTACGGATAACGAATGGCAGCACTACAAAGATTTGAAACAAACATCGCTGTGAATCACAACTATGCCAACTGAAAATGTATGGAATAAGAGCATAGCCCCTGAGCTATGCCAGATTATTTTGGCGTCAACTGGATCACTTCTGCACACTTAAAAACTCTCTTACAACGTAGGCCACAGAGATACATGTAAATTGGAGGCAAAATTAATCCTCGGAAATTCACTTCTAAATTTAGCTTCTATTTACATGTAGGAAGCAAAATGTACTTACAAGAGGTGGCTACAGAAATGGGACTTAGGGAGTTGGTGGAAAGCATGGACACAACTGAGTCCAAAAACGCTCCCCGCCCGACTACATGTACATGGCAAACGGGCAACCAAAGACATGTACGCGTAACTGCATGCTGAAAATACATGTACCAGTACCAACAGGTGTGATCAAGGGAAGATTGACTGGATTTTATGGGGACTACATCATGTAAATTCTGACTCCAAATAAGCGAAATATTCACTCGAGGGAAAATATCACGTAACAGATAAAAAGACATAGCGGTGATGATAACAATCGTTTTACAGTGTTTTCACGGGGCCAAACAATCTTCATAACATGTGCGGTACATGCGGGCAATGCCACTGCAATGGAATAACAGTTTGACACACGACACATGATGTGTGAATGCACGTACACTGTACCGGTACTGTTACAAGCAGGCAACAGGACCATGCCACCAATGTGTCTGTACTTCTTTTGACACCAAAAGATTTTATTTGTTTAAAATTACTTTATTTTGCTAATCATGGATGTTAACGTGGTTACATGTAGTTATTTAATGACGCCACAAAAGTGTCATTCTATTAAATACCAACTACCACTTTTTACACGTCAATGCCACCTAAGTTGGTGCTGGTCCTTTTACCATTTGGTTCATGAAAGTGTTTGCAAAACACTACTCTTGAGATGTGTAGAAATGTGCCAAAACGTCATTCTATTCCCGTGAAATGGCCTACATGCACATAAGGTACATGTGCAGTGCACGTGGCAGTGTGTACACCCAGTCTCTAGAGCTTTTTTGTCTTACAACCCATTTCGTCCACATCACGTACATCACATTCATGCACGTAGGCCTACCTGTACATGTACAAATCTGACATCTCTTTGTATTCATCACATAGCACAAAAACACTCTCAGTTCCAACTGCATGTACAAAGAGTATATTGAAGTTGTTCTTGGCTTTCAACTAGTTCCCTGACTTTCAAATGGCCACGTACCAGTACCACTACACTTGACTACAATGGCAACAAGCCCTGTTTAATGTAACAGCTTGAAGCACTTTTAGAATGTCAACAAATGGTACATGTACGTGTACATACAGTGTATGTACATCAAATGTGCTCATTCTGGACGGCGTTCTTTCAATGCATGCAGTCCAAAGGGAATTCCATCACAATGTTGTTGTTAATGCTTTTCATGAATGCTGTAATTCCATGGAAATATTTTTTTTAAAACCATATTCTACAATATCTGAACATACGTGACATGTAGCGGTACATTATCTACCAGTATATTCTCCTTAATTTTTTTTTTTTTACTTTTCCCCGGTATCTCACTATTTCTTTAGCCCAAAGCTGTCCAACGTCATCCTTTTTTCCTGTGGGAACTACATGTACTATATTCTTCAAAATTCCCGAGCAAATGAAAGGAATATAAGACTCATAACGCACAATACCGTCTGAAATCGATCCTGCCAGAATACATGTACTCACACACATGTACGGCACAGTGCCTTCTTGTACTGCTATAAAAGAAAAACAAATAATGGTTATTGTTCACACGCTACTTGAGTATCAAATTAGAATTCCTGATGTAAAAATGGGAGAAAGAAAACACAGGAAGCTGCAGATGTGCATGCAAGCTCCTTGGAGACTAGAACAAAAAAACAGAGACAAGGGAGTACCCTTCAACCCGTCGAGAAGATGAATACCTCCAGCTCAGACACTTTCTCGTGCCCCTTCCGTCGATGCTGATCAATATGATTTATTTTTCTTCTCTTCCCTTTTTTTCCTCTCTGTTTCAAGATTTCTGTGCCTCTAGACCCTGAATGCAAAAACACCTGAATCAATGCAGACACAAAAAGAGTTGGGAGATCAAAAAGGAAAAACAGTGGCTGTGGGTGATGGGTGTGTTTGCTCAGAGAAGACAGATAGGGAACTGACCATCGGTGGTTGATTTAACTGCTGAACTCCACTTAAAGGTGAAGTGGAACCACAGATCTGGAGGATCTCTAGCCAAATTTCAACTGACCATGGCAATTATTCAATTATTGTGACAAAAATTCAAACTTGGTTAATCAGTAAAACCAGTAATCTTTATGCCTACCAATGTGTAGCGAGTCAGTTACAATTCGTAAGCAAACGACAATACGTGACTTGAAAAGATATGCCACACAGCAACCGTTGAAATAAACCTCAAACAAGGCTGAAACTTGAATAAGTAAGAGTCCTTCTTTGGATTGTGAGCAATTTGGTTACTTCGAGTGAGAAATGCACAAAAAAGAAATGATTCACTCTACAGTATGTAGCTTTAAGAAGAAAAAGAGAGAGACAGAGAGAAAAAAGTCCTGATCAACTTGTTTCACTGGACACAACGAAGGAGGTTTTGTCCAGATGTGCCTGAGAGAAAGAAAAAGATCTGAGATGGGTCTTGTCAGCTTGAGATCTGATTACTGAGTGCACTCAATTCTTGGCTCTACATTGTATCGCGGGCCAATGTTTATTTCGACTGGGACTCCAATGATAACATGACTGCCACAATACAAGCCTCCGAGTTACATGTACGTGTATGCATCTTCCCGATCGATTCTAAACAAAATAAAGAAATGATGACCTGACACCCGTGGGCACTTTCAGCAATTTGTTTTTCATGCTTGTTCTCTTTTTTCAACTGTCATTCCTTAGGTTTCATTTCTTAGGTAGACCTGCATTTGATCAGGTGAACTTGACAGATATATCCCAAAGGTGGCACACTGCATAATATACATGTACCATACCTCTTGTGATTATAAAAGTGTGTGGACATATACTTGAGGACAAACGACCATCTCATCACAAACTCACAGATTGATTCAAACATGTACAGTACAATATCGTACTTGCATACTCGTGTATTCGCCGAGGGTGCCATTTGTCCCTGAGGGTGTACAAAACACCATGGACCCCTACACTACAGGCAACCATTGTTTTGTTATACC
Organism: Acanthaster planci; assembly: GCF_054643075.1. Classification (NCBI taxonomy): domain Eukaryota; kingdom Metazoa; phylum Echinodermata; class Asteroidea; order Valvatida; family Acanthasteridae; genus Acanthaster; species Acanthaster planci. Next base: position 15,813,963 of record NC_141780.1, on the reverse strand, counting down.
ATGGCAATAGATTTTGCTGGAACAATCGTATGGCAGACAAGTTCAAACTCTTTGACAAATTGAAACACATGCACAGTGAATCAGATACTACGTTAAATTTCAAGGAAAATTATTGATTGTGATATCCTTTCCTCCCTGTCTTCTTTTTTGGGGGGGCGGATCTAGGATTTATAACAAACTTGTTTCACGGAGAAACCTGGGATTCATAAAGCACTGGGAGTTTTGTCGACTGGTTGAATTTCAAGAAATTATTTACAGCAAATACTGTTGAAAAGTATTGACAAGATTGAAGCGCAGACAAACAGAGACAATGGCATGAGCGTTTTATATAAACAGCAATGGTGATTCGGATTGTAAAAACAGCAATTACAGCATGCTCGTGTTCCATGAGCATGTGTAAATGTATAGCTGGGAGCACGAACAGAAATGTCTAACATTAAACTGGGGGAGGGGGCCGTCATGGTCAGAGTGAAGAGAGTAGCACGTGCAAACAGACACAGTGCTTCAAGAAGTCCCCACACAGAGCACATCTCCTACAATAATTGGCGCGTTCTAGTACCATTGCGGCTATCCACCCTCGTACCCAAAATTACACAATTACAACACAGTAGACACAACACATCAACTGTGGGAAAGATCGCCATTATCGTTACCCATCATTTTTTGCTGCCAAGCAAAATCGCCAGTACACGCAACGTGCATGATACATTCACACTTGTAGCACATCACGTGATTAATTTCCGACCAATAAAAATTGACTATCTATGACCGTGGTATAACAAACATGTCTGTTTAATGCACACCGGTACAGTGATGTTGGTACTTAGCTGGTTCCATACTTGCACCCCAGGTGGTCTGACAGCATACAGTCTTCTAATTTCATTGGTACACTTCAACTTTTCTTCAGACTATACCTCAAGACTAGTATTACTCAACATCTTAATTGATTGATGAGCTTCAAATTCATTCTTTTAAATATTTGATCAACAACTTTAAAATTGATTGGACATACTGTACAAGTAGAATTGGAAAGGGGTTACATTGTACATCGGACTCGTATTGCAATGTAGCATATTGTATGTGCATGTACCGGTATCCAGCACGTGAGTATAGCAAAACTGTCAAAAAAGTGCCCACATGTATATGTACAATGTATGTACGATTTACAGAGAGAACAGAAGGTGATCTGACCAAAAATCGTGTACTGATACATGTAGGTATATGTAACATGTACAAAGTACATGCATGTAACATGTAAATGTAATGGAGTAATAGCCGTTACATTTTCTAGTGCAAATTTAGGAACAAGTTCTTGGTATTTACAGGATTGGTTTGAGTTAATTATGTGTGAGGGCTCCACCTGTCCCAGTAAAGTCCTTAACCCAGTCTGTTGCAGACCTTGCGTTCAGTCTCCCCCAAGCCAGCCAAGCTACACGAGCCGGTAACAAGATTGCATAGTTTTTAACACAATTTATGTTTGAAATGCGATCTTGAAACCTGAGGCATCATTTTGCATGGCGCGCAATCATCATGTGCTCGACGCTCACATTTCATAAAATTACTGGTACACGTAAATGGGTACGAGGGTAGGATGAGAAAAATGACATAAAAAAAGGGGGTGTCGTGTATCATGTTCTACTTATGAACACATTGTGATTGGGCGATAAAAGCTTCTGGTGTCGTGACTTCATAGAACTTTGATGTCTAGCTGTCTTTGGGAAATGTAATACGGTTGGTTCCCTTATTTGTGTTCATCATGTAGATTGTAGAGGACACATTTGTTAAAAATGAGTGACACCCAAAGCTTACAAAGTTTGCTGAAACCCAACTCCACTCAGTGGCATAGCCAAGGGGGGGGACCTGGGGCACGTGCCCCGCCCACAAATTCCCGGTGCCCCGCATGTGCCCCCCCACCACTGAAAAAACGGATGAATGGACATTGAACAAAGGCTAACAAAACTTGCCCCCAAAAACCAAACTGCTGAAAGCTGGTGCCCCCCCCATAAGATGCTTGTGCCCCTTTTGTGCCTCCCGCTAGTAAAATCCCAGCTACGCCACTGACTCCACTACAAAACTATACAAATTACACATTTCTCCAAAAAGAGTCATTTTATTTCATCTTAAAAGGTGTAGAGGCTTTCAAGCGCAGACCTGAGCCTACCCGGTATGTCCTACATGCCTAGTTTCAGGGGCAAAAAAAAATGAAATTGGATATACCCGCGAGTCCTCCTTAGTGAGCCATGAAAAATAAGCGGGGGAAAACGAGTCGGGACTCAAAACAATGAGAAGTGCATGAAGATGAGAGGCAACCAGGGGATTGACAACAAAATTAAAACAAAATATTGATCTTGCGAGATACTGTTCACGCGAAACACTTCGTGGACTGAAAGGAGTCTCTGAGGAGGAAATTTCAGCGATTGGTAAGACAATTCTTGACCTAGTATTGACAACTTTTTTTTAACTTATAACAGGATCTCTCGCATTCCACTTGCAGAAAGATGAGATTGTCGAGGTTACGCCAACAAAAATGGCAGTTTTTCTCTTTTTCCATCGCTTTTCATATCAAGCCCCCGCCAGCACAGCATCCTTACACCCATCCCCCTCTACCATGTCTACTGGGTGAAAAAGAAGGATCAAATTGCTCCAGAATGCATGCAGCATGATCACTGTATTTGTCTTAATTGTCGATGGGGGTAATTTGAAGCTCGCGCTGCACTTGCACGTACATGTACATGTCATCTACAGCTGTCCCACTTGACACTGTTCTAGAAATGTCTGATTTTCCATTCCAATGTACAGGTATTTAGGGTCTAATTGTGTCCAACAGTCCTTAGAAGTCTTGCAGAATGTGCAGTGCAGAGGCGTAACTGGGGGTACATTTTGTGGGAGGGGGGCCTCTGGGGAAGGGCTCATTTTTAAGAGAGTTACACTGGGTTTACTCATCTGACCATCCACAGATTTTTTTTCTGTTTCTCATTTCTGTGGGGGGGGTGCACGGGAGCACAGGCCTCAAGTGAATGTGCATGAATATATGCATGTACCCGTATGGGTGTTCATTTATTGTACAAGTACATGTAGCGGTACTTCCACGGCAGTGCATGGAAATCTGCCAAGAAGTGATGGGACAAAACAAAATACATGTGCATGTACCAGTTTATACATGTAGGACCAAGTCACATGAGCACACACTCTCAAGTCAGTTTAAATGATATGAAAGCACAAAAATAAAATAAAAAATTTAATAAACCATCTTAAAGATCTAGCCTTTGGGTCCATGACCTTTTAGTTTTACCCTTAACCACTTCGCACCAGTGACAGATATCAATGTTAATGATGCTGGGGCGGGATAATTATTCTGTTTTCAAAATTCCTTAAAAATTCTTGTCTTCACTGACTGGACACTAAGTACTTACACCCACACGAAGGACTGTCTGATTTCTACTGTAATCTGATAGACAACATCTATTGACGCTGGAGTATTTCAGCCAGGCCGGTGCCTTGTAAAAAGAGCCCAGAAATTGCGGTGTTATGTAATTTTCTTTTGTTCACGAAACTGGCACAGTGTGCTGCTGACCTAGCTCTTTTCAATACAGGACAGATTAGCAGTGGTACTGTGTGGCTCATCACTGCGATGTTGAAGCACTTTTGTTCACGGTGGTAATCCATTTGTGCTAAATCCCCTGAAAAGGTGGTATACTGTTTCAAAACAAGGCTGGATTATCTCCACTTTTGAGAGTGAAAAAATGTTGGTACTGCCCATCAGCCTGGTCTTTTGTTATGAGTACAGTCTTTTGTCACAAGGCCCTGTTCCTTTTGTCCAATTTAGGAGACCCTCGCCACACATATAAAGAATACGTCTCTGGTACCGGAACTCCCAGCAACAAGTGGTTAAATTTGCTTTAGATATTTGTTTGACCACATCTGTTTTTGGTCAGACGAATGCCAGAAGTGGTCGGCAAATGGCAGGCGTCCGACTATAATTTCGCGTTCTGCCATGGGAAAGCAGTAAAAGCAAAGTGGTTATTGTGCAGGTTACGTGCTGGGTACCGGTATTTGCTTGTTATTGGCCCAGTACCAACAAAAACAAGAGCACTCAGGCACACTACGTGCAGGTACATGAGTCTGGCGAGAATGAAAGGAGAAGCTTGTACAGTTTCAACTATAAATCTTCAAGGATCTGATTCTCAAACACAAATGTTTAAAGCATGTTGAGAACTACATGGATGGGATATTCAGAAAAGACACACACAGGTGTATGAGTTTTTATGTGTGACGCTGAAGCCAGAAAACAAGGTACATGTACAGTACATGTACAAGTATTTTAAAAATATGGAAAAATATTGGACTGCATCTGGCAAACACTCTCGCACGTGACAGTAATAAATAAAGAAAAATCCCTTTAACATGCACCGTACATTTTGTTTGGTCTGCCAAAAATGATTGGAGTAAATAGTATTTCAAAAAAGCCCCATGACAATTAAGTATTGGAAAGTTGACATACAGATGATAATATCTCGTTCCCCTGGGTGAAGTAGCAAACATAAGTTACAGAATATCTTTATGTGCACCTTCCATTATATGGCTTTTGAATTGTCAGAGACGTTCAATTTGATTAATGCCATATCAAGTGTATTTATTGTTGCCTGGCGATAGAATTTTCCTTTCATGTCCTGGGAATGCCCTGCAGGTGAACGAACGGCATGTTTGCATCTCTGGCAAAAGATCAATGGCTTCAGGAAGGGGGAGACAATCTCCCGAGTGGCCAGCACGGCGTTGGTCTTGCTGACCAATCGCAGGCACCGGTGTGTACAAACAGCCAATCTCGTGGGAGATCCTGAGTGTACCGTAGTGCGTCTATCAACCACTGATTGGTCAGGTGTTTTGACCATGCCGTGGCCTGGACTTATTAAAAAGCCAGGTGTTTGGTCCAGTCATTAAGGTGCCCTGCAAGTCTCGTGGCTCGCACACTATCAGACCGGGTAGCTGGGACATCCAAGTCCCTGGCAGGTACACACAAGCATACAGGTATCAACATGTACATATATCTTATGCCTGCATTTAGCGTAAACACTAGAGGGTTGGTCGATGACCTTAAAGGAATAGCAAGTACGTCAAAAAGTTCATTTGCAATATCAGACAATAATCTCAGACTAAAAGTATACATAAAGTACACATGAAAGGGGTTTAACCTTTTGGTTAAAAGGATTTTTTTTCCATCCTCAGCCCCGTCTCCTTCATATTTTTAATCATGGAATACCGTCTCATCCCAAAGCCTGTTTTATCCTTTTCATTTATTTGTGAATTCTTTGTCTGTATGTACACATTGTGTATTTTCAATGAGGGATAAACTGCAATAAGAACTCTGGCCCTAGAACTAACTGTACATGTGTGTATAATGAAAACATACCCTGTATTACAGTATTGTACAAGTACATGTATGTGTACATACCCAATCATGATCAAATCACCGACAACCTTTCAACACTTTGCTCTCTTCATTTCTTGCTTATGGTGTACGGAGAGAATTTTTACTTGTTCTGATTTGCACATTGACTTGGCGGTACATCATGCGCATATGTTCGTTGCCCATAGACTGTGCATGTATTTAGTTTGTGTATATGCGCAATAGCGACAATAATGATTGTCGGTCTGAAAAATTATTCTAGCAGACGACGCGAATTGGTGGCGACCCACGTGAGGGATTGGTACTGCCATTCCCCTTGAAGACCTCGTGTGTGAATAAATTGCCAAGAGTCTAAATGGTGATATTTAATAGCTTCTAATAAGAAGATCGCTGGAAAGTAATCAAAGGAAGTGGAAAATGTCAACTTTACGACAAAGTATAGTTATGAAAAATTATCGGTTTTTAACCTAACTTTGTGTCTTATTTTCACAGTTTTGCCAAGTTTACCTTCAAATAACTTTACATGAAAGACTAGTAACTCTTATGTACAAAAAAGGTTATTAAGCCTAGGAAGAAAACTTGAATTCACTTCGTTTTTCATTGGGACCCATTTTTGTCATTTTCCATGTTTTTACCGTTATTAGTGCCCAATTTTCACACTTTTGTCGAATTCCCCTGAGATCATCGGTGATACTGTCTGGAAGACTGATAAGTTTTTTGTATATCAGCTCATTTTTTTCAAGATCGAGAGCCATTTGTCTGAAATGCAGATTCAAATTTCCATATTGAGTTGGCAGCGGTCAAATACGAGATATCCGGATCTGAGGCATGGTGCACATGTACACGTACACATACTTGGATGTGAGTGTGTTGGGTACGAGTTGACCTACTGTATTGCATGAATACGTACAATCATGGAAAATTGCCCAACTAAAAGGCACAAACAAAAACTTTCTGTTTTCATCCATACGGTTTCCTTCTTGTATGATACTTTCTCATTAGAGAGTTCATGATATTTCTCACCATTCACAAGTAGAGAAATGTCAGGGAAAACTCGGCCAAACTGGAAAAATCCCCTCTAAAATGTTGGCTTGACTGTCAACTTCTGACTCTGTTACTTTGGAGGTACGTGACACAGACAGGCACAAATTTGGCAGAAAATGGATTTTATAGTCTGCAAGTTGGCAAAAGGGACTTTGAGTATTTAAAGTATAATCGGTATAGTAATAAGGGGCAAACAACTTTATCTCAGCTTGATGTTGATTGATATTACTTTGGGGTCCACCTGCCCAAGTCAGAAGCCATTTTATTTGCTTCTGTCGCTATAATGGAATCAGTGGACATGCGCACCAACCAAGTGAGGGGCATGAGCATACGTGCATGGCTCTCTAGGACTGCAAATGCCAGTTTTGTACAGGTTACATGAGAAACAGGCATACTTGTACAAATACATGTAACTACATGTACAAACCATACGGCAGGGTGGGTTTTCCAGTCAAGGATGGTCAATTTAATCCTTCTTGACAAAACTAGGACATACATGTACCGGTACATGTACAGGAAGTTATACATTTGTACGCGCGTACATGTATATACTCGTACATGTACATGTACTTGAATTTACATGTACGACCCTCACTTCATATCACTTCTGGGTGCACATGTACATGTATGTACATATATGTACACCATTTTAGCTAATACAACCTAAACAGCAACGCAATCCACGAGGCCCATCATGTGCACTCTCAATAAATGGGCCGCGTCTAATAAATAAATACATGGGGAACGGTGATAAACCGTGAAGTCGGGTACGGCAGCGGCACGAGGGGAGAAGGTACCGGTACACGTACCGGCACACCTGGATGCCTCTTTTAAAGTGCAGTGCCATCCAAGGGGATGTACTGCGTTTGGGCGTGCACCGCTGAGTGGAGTGCTTAAAAGATAAATGAAGCGTCCTTTGTCATTGACGTCTTAGTGGTGATCATGGAGAGGATCATCAAGCGCAGGTGGAGGGGATGGAGTTGACAGTGGACTTGAATGGGGTCATCGACGGGGCAGGCACTTTAAACAGACATCGGTACATGTACGTGTACATGTAAGTGAAGGTGGATGGGGCTGCACTACAGTGTACAAATGTAAATACGTGTACATATATGTCAATATTTGAGGTTTGCTGTAGTGAGATTGGTTTACTGTCTTAGGAGCTGCTTATGGAGACCGATGAAGTAGGGGTACCGGTCACCGGATGAGCTTAGAGAGTACAGTGTAGCAAAAATAAGAGCGAGTTGGCAACCTCTTTCCCCTCTTTCCAGGATGCAAAAAACCTTGTAGTCACTTTTTTGGCTCTTTGCTCGTGTACACGTATATTGCCCAAACAGATTCCATGATGATGCTCATGTACATAAGTAAATCTTGACCAAAGGGGTCAACAATCACATACTGTGACAATTCTCCAAGAGGTTCCAGAGTTGGGCAACAAATATCTTCATTACCATGTACACTGTACAAGTGATATCAACACCACTCGCTTGCTCGGCGATTCCCATACAGTGATATCAGGCTTCAGGGAGGGGCAGTGCTTTTCGTACTTTGTGGTGAACTGCCATTTCTCATGTTCGGCTGCCTGGAGAAATTAAACGCGAGAATGACCTCAAGGTGATCACATTACAGACCTGAATCTGCCTGGAGGAGTCTGTAATGGACACTCCATCCGGCTTTTAGTATTAAGGATCTCATGCGCGCCGAGAGTTCTAAGTGAGTCACTTGAAAGTTGATCCCACAGTACATGTACTTGTCTCAACATTCCGTGGTTGCGCATGTACACAAGTCTGCATATACATGTATGTATGTTGTACCGAAGCATGTAAACGAACATGCTCTCAGAGGCTTAAGGGCATTTGGAAATTACATGTAAAAGACATGTATACGTGTACACGTTTATTATGCACTACATACGTGTGCTTTTCTAGAAGCTGAACATAGCGTTCATGTGTGTAAAGTCAGAACACAGACAGACCCACAGGGCTTTTTGGGGGGAAATTACATGTAAGCCAAACTATGACTTACATGTACATATACATGTAATTGCATCGAGCCCTATTAGAAAGGATGGATGTACATGTACATACATGTGCATGCACTATAACGAACATGCATATATGGAATGTCAACAGCAGATCCATTGACACCAGCACAATACATGCAGCTGCTGACCTCTTTGTAGAGTTTGAGAATGAAACGTTCAAAGCTCCATGTAGAGTCAATGGCAACAGAAATTATGTACATATACATGTACACATGAGCAGTTCTGACCATGGCAGGAAAAAAGCGTGAATGCAAGAAATCAAAGGCATTTTAGTAAAAAACACTGGATGTATGGGTCATTCGATAAATTTCGGGTCCAAAGTGTGACTTTTTCTGTCCCTGTTACCTCCGACATGTATGCCATCTGACAAGTTTGACAAGGGATATATCACTGAAATTGATTTCAAACTATTGTTATTTGTTTGGCAGGTAATTTCCAGTACTTATTCAGTCTTGGAAATTAAACAATGAGTTCTAAACATTAAAACTCAAATGCCAGACGTAACAGGGACAGGAAAAAAATTGGACCCCAAATTTATCGAATCACCCATATATGAATTTTGTCATGGTGAAGAAACTATTTGTTTCTTTTTTTTTTCCCTTCAATGGTCCTTTTAACCTGATGTGTCCGTAACATGCATGTACAGTCTCAGAATTACCGGTACTAAGATGTGTTGATCCGTACCCTAAGAAACGCAATGACTGGAGTCCACACACGAGGCAAAGTTTGTTTCTGACTTTATGCCGTACGAGTATACCCATCGTGGTTTTCTTCAGCAACTTACAAATAGATCATAATTGTATTACCAACCCTTCTTCATATGCCGTCTTATCGATCCCTGTCTCACAGCATGACATGCCCTGCGGGGAGAGACCTACTTGGACGTGACCGGCAAAATGGGTTTGTCAGAGTGTCAAACGGGTGGCGCTAATTAGACAAGAACCCTCCCAACAGCGTGATTTCTCCCCCCGGTCCTCAATTTCCCCCTGTCCGCTGCTAGAATTCGATCCCCACCATTATGGATTAACTCCCCGAGGCTGAAAGTCCCGGCACATTAATCGATGGCACGCCAGCATCAAGATCCTACATGAAATCCCCCTGTGAGGTCCTCCCCTCTCTCCCACTACTGAGTGTTCTCTGTACATGCTGAACGGTCAACGGTTCTAGGAACCCAAGTTTGCCTTGTACTGCACCCTACTCAAAGAGAAGCAAAGATGAGGTTTTGTTTCAAGTTAAAACGTGTAGTACGTACATGTACATGTACCATACATACATGTACACTAGTACATGTACATGTATACCGGTACATGTACTGTACATGTATGTATGCACATGTACATTACATCACCCACATTCCTTTACAGTGCACATGAACATTCCAAACTACAACTTCATGATTTGAATAAGATAGAAACATTCTGCTATCAACCATCAGTACTATCCATGAACACTTGTACTGTGCATTTTAATTATGGCACATGTAGGTTATATTTATTTATTTATTTATATTTTGATGTACAGTGCCTGGGAGCAGCTTGATGGATTGGGCGCTTTATAAATGTCAGTTATTTTTATTATTATTACTGACCAGTACCACTGTTGAATTCACAACTGGAACGGAAACCGTCAAACATGTCAAAATGAATAGTGCCTTCCTATGTTGAACATCACAGCAACTGCGCCCTCATTTATCAAGAACAGTATGAAAAAGTTCAAATCAGGAAATATATACTGAAAGTGCGTGATTGGCAGGAATTAAACATTCAATAAAGACTGCAGGGTTGAGAGAATAGATGCTGACATTACCCCAGCTGAGATCAAAACAAGTTTGAAAACTCATAAATTTCCAAGATTCTCGGAGCACTTTCACTTCATCAGCGGTATTACATTTAATATGTTCATCTCGTGAGTAAATGTGTCCAATCGGTGTGTGTGCATAGCATGTACTGCGAGTGGTGGCACACGGCAAGCCGCTGCTTTGTCAACCATTTTACAAGACCAGTCATGAGACGAGCTCTCGACCAACAGGAATGGCCGATCTGTCTTAGGTACGGTACATGTACCCATACATAATTGCATTTATAAATGCTTTTGAGACAACTTTTCAATGAAAGCAACCAAACAAAGAGCTCAGGTACTGGTGCATTTACAAGGAGTCAAAAGTGTCACGAACGCGTCCCTCGGGAAACTTCAGACCATGGATCCTTCAATCATTGTGTCAATGAAACAGGGCCCTTGTTTGTGCGGATACACATTTTCCAAGCGGTACTGAAAGGCAGAGAGGGCAATTGAAGTCTGAGCAGATGTTCTCTGATAACAGGAAAAAAAGACAGCTCAGATCTCCACTTTGAATAAACATTCTGAACAACCAGGAGCTAAAAAGCCCGATGTGTCTACAAGCACTCGCCATATCCTCACTCGATGGGTCTTAAAATTCTTTTTCCTCCGGCTCAAGTGCTTGACATGCTCAGACGCCATCTCCCCATCAGCTGAAAGGGAACAAACGTGGGGGGGGGGGGTTTACGTTTGCTGCTCGGGGACCCTTTTGTATAGCCAGGCCCTTGATGACATCAAGGACATCTGGACTTGGAGAGGGGCGGGATTTTGCACTCGGCGAAATATCAACGCTGGCTACTGGCCTCGACACACGGAATGACCCTTTTTAATAGCATCATTACAGCTTGCCCTTGTGGGTACAGAAGCTGCGACAAGTGGAGAGAGGCATGCGAGCAGCGTAGCGGTCATTAACAGCTACCAACATTGAACTGCCGATGAACATCTCAAGTTTCGATTCAACACTTCAAGCCTGAGCGACACTCACCGTTTTCCTGCTGTGGGCATTCCTCCGCAATGAGGGTGACCTCTCCTGAAACTAACAAACAAACAAACAAGACAGAATAGCATTGCTGCCATAGAAATACATGTATAATTGCAAATCAATTGCAAAAGGGAGATTATCTCAAAATCAGGCACATCAAATTTGCACAAGAATTCACAACTGAGCTACGGTATTGCAGTATTGCAGAAAATACCCAGGAATTTATCAATCCTTTTGACACAACACATCGGCTTTTATATTCTCAGTGCACTGTATGGTGCATTAATTAAAACTTCATTGGTATCAAATGACTGTAACAAGACGGCATAACCAACAGGTCCAAATATGAATTACTGAAAGGTTTACCACATCTTCATCAAGAAGTGACAATCACTGAATCTCAATATGGCCAACATTTGTCTCATGTCTTCCACATTCAAAGACTGTTTGGTTTACTGACAACACTGCTGGCATAAAATGTTGCCAAGTTCATGATCATTCATAACGCCAGTATAAGGGAACGGGCGATACAGATGTCTTGCTTGTGCCCGACTTCACGCTGTGATGAGGTCTTCAACTTCAAGTCTGGCATGTGAGCGGTGCATGAATGCAACCCAATTAGTGCAAGGGATGCACGGTGAGCTGTTTGTGTTGTTCTACGATCTGTGTGCAGGTCTCTACTCCACAGGATGTCTGATTCTGCACAAATGTTTCCCATCTGTGGGCAGGCACGGTACGTTGGCTGGACACCTGGACGATGAATGGGGGCACCCGTGTGGAATGGAATGCACATGTACATGTATATGATAACTGTGGTTATATGGTTTGTGGCGATGCAGTTGCATGTACATGTACTTTCTCACTAGTCAGATAATGACACTACTTAGTCAGCGATTGTGGCATTTGGCTTTGTGGCAATTGTGGCATTTGGCTTTGTGGCAATTGGCTGTGTATCAAAGGTTGGCTGCTGTACATGTACAAATCGTGCCCTTTCTGAAAGTCAAATTTTCAGCCGAAATGCATGTAATACCAAAGTAAGTACTTGTACAATGTACTTAAACCTTGAGCAGATGATCTGACAGCCGGTGAAATACATTTAAACTTATCAGTCCCTTTAGCAGAAACAAATGCGCACATTTTACCTAGTTTTCTCCTTGTTTGGAAGTCTTTCAAATTATCATACTTGTCACGTGTACATGTAACAGATAATGGGCCTTGTAAATATTACTTGCTAGTTTCTGACCACTAAACATCAGGATAAATGCCCTGGCAGACATTGAATACACTGCCGACTTTAATAAACAGCAAATTTAACATCATCAGTATTGGATGACTGACACCCGAGCACACCGTGCGTCAGAGGTTGCAGGGAAATTGAGCGTCTTGAGGGTACAAAGTCAAGACAATGTCCCCGTAGCATGTTCCAGGCTTTGTCTTTTGGTCTTGTGATGCTTTTCAAAGGAAAAAATACCCAGCGGTCCGGTCACATGAGAAAGCTGTAATTGCAGACACCGCGCTTGGGGTATTCTCACCTATGGCGTCACCGCGTACATGTACATGTACGTCATTCCATTCAGCTGTGCGGAAGACGCGCTGGAGGCAGATTCATTCCGCCCGATCCTAACCATTCACATGCAGATTCGGGGACCTGGGGGAGGCAGGCAAAAAGCCTCAAACTGCTCCAGGGGAATTCCCTTGTGAGTGAAATATTTACAGCACCTGGTAAGGTCTACAAGTACATGTACATGTACGTACATATAAAGGTGTTTTTGTTTGCTTCTCTGGTAAGGCATCATTGGCACAGCGTGCTTTTGCATACAAAGGTACCATGTACGTGGAAGTGTACGGTACATTAAAATCCGTATAGTCTTCCATTATGTGTGCTTACAAACTGGCTGAGAATCAGCCCACGACCAAGGAAATGCATGTTGGCCCACATACCGGTAAGAGTCAGCAGTGCCATTACAAACACTGCTTGTGGCTGCCTCTGAGCTACATGTATGTACTGTACATGTAAACATGTAAACATGTACAAGTACAACTGCTTCCCCAGGAATTCCGGCAATTCACAAAAGTCCGGCTGTCTTTAGAACATTTGTTTAAATCCTGCAGTAAACTGCTTGAACAAGTAACATGCATGTATGTACAAGAATGACTAAAAAAGACAGACGACATGGGAATGGTAAAGATGACGTGGATTTCATGAGTGTTATTTCCGTATGACAACATGCAACACAGGGAAACATGCACGGTAGAAAGGACCCCTGACCCACTTACTGCATTCCTATACCCCTGACCTGCCTCCATTTGGGCCACAGACCACTTCCAGCATTTGGACCCACTGATGACCCTCTTCACTGCATTTGGCTCCTTTGACCCTCTTACTACAATTTGAACTTCCGACCCATTTACTGTATTGACTCTCTTGCAGAATGTAAACCCTGACCCTCTTTCTGGATTCGAACCCCGGACCCTACATTCTTGTGTTTCTTCCACACTCGAGCACAAATCAGATTAAACAATGCTATAGTCTGTAACCCAAGAGAAGACACCTTCAAAAATATGTACAATACCTTTCAGAAAGGGATGAAGTTTGCAGCAGAGAATCATGGCCGCACCCTGGTTGCTCGACCCCGAGGAGTCGTAATGGCTGAATTTGTTTCCTGCTCTGTCGTAATTCAGGAGACTCCTGGAGACGACGAATTCAGAAAGAAACATACACAGTTCACGTATCAGGTTAATATATAAAATCCTGACAGGTACATGTACATGCAGTTTTTGCAAGCATGAGTACAGGAACCAAGTTGCATAATCCTTAAAAAACCTTTGAGCGCATTCTTTGCACGATCTTAAAACTTTTTCTGATCATATCAAAGTACATGTGGTGGTGTAATGTCTCTCATTCCCACAATTTTTTCAACCTCCTCGGAGGTTTTGAGGGATCTGAGAGGGTAGGGGACTGGGCTTTTCACACAGAATCAGCTGAAAGGTTTAACACATCATGTGCATGATCACAATGAAATATGCACATGAACTTCTAATTTGTTCTGTACTCTACATGTACATGAACATGCATGCACATACATGTACAGTATAAAGCTCGAAGCAGTATACATGTAGATATGTGCACGTATAGCGTAAATGAAAATTTTTTGTACGAATAAACATGACATGTACGTACATGTACATGCACATGTACCTCATGGGTAATCCTAGAAATTAAGGGTCCAAAAGCGTGAAATTTTTGTGTCCCTGTTACATAACTGACCTTTGCTATTTGACATGGAAATATCATCGGAATTGATTTCAAACTACTGGCAGGTAATTTGCATTAATTCGGTACTCTTGGAAATTAGAAAATGTGTTCTGAATTTACAAAATCATATGTCAGATGTAGCAGGGACACGGAAGAAAAAAGGAGCCCCTAACTTCTAGAACTGCCCTGCTACATGCAATGTACAATGCAGATGTACAACCATTATACTTTCAGAAGAAAACAAATGTAGAAAAATTTAAATATACCGATATCTCCCTGAGTACAAAAAAACAACAAAGATTCTTTCCATTGGAGTTGGCCTTCATGGACACATTTGTACACGATAAGAACAAGAGTCAAAATGAACATGTACAATGTACTTGGACAATTCTGAAGTTAACCTGTCAATCTTGCAGAATGTTACGATCTATCCTTGGTCCCCTGCTAATGTCCAAATTGAATTACGGCATGATACACGCTGAATGCAGGCATTGTATGACACATGGCGCTGTCGGAGCACTGCAATGGATTGTGCCCGTCAAGCAAATATTCAATGGTGGCGTTCAAACAGCAGGACACAAAGGGAATTCATTTTTACTGTATTCCTTCAGCCGCACTCCAATCGCCGTCAATTTTTGCTTTGTTCTGTACAATGTAGTTCACACTAGTCGCCATGGAAACAGCTGCCCACTAAAGATTGGGCACGTAAGTGAGGAAGATGCAAGACATACATGTACCTCACACAAAGCGTGGAAGAAACTAAATTCTTCTCAAAAAACCTCACAGATGCCACGTATTTCAGCAGCCTTGAACTCTTATGACATGTAGAGGTACTACTTCATGAATTTGCATTAAAACTTTGAGAACTGCTACATAAATGTACATTGTACATGTAACGTATGCGTGTCCAAAGGCGTTTAACCAAAAGAAAAACTGCCTAAATGTGACTAGAGGATTTACAGTACATGTATGTACATGTATATGCAACCATAAAAAGTACCGTTAGATGCTTGTAAGAAAATGGGTGACTTACATGTATATTTGACATACATGTATGTCTATGTTAAGAGTGAACATTAACTTTGCTTTTGCTAGGTTTCAAAGTTCAAACATTCCTGTGAACTGCCACATACATGTATTTTGTGCAACATACTACCAGCAACCCTGTTACAGTATTTGAATCGTACATGTACATGATGCGAGTACATGTACATGTACGTACATGTGCACGTATGTACAAGTATACTAAAGAACTTCAAGATTTTCTGAAATCAGCAGCACAGCGTAATATACTTCTGTATAGGTACATGTACGTGCCTATACAGCAATGCACTTTATTACACTGCATCTGACAAAGTACGGTATATACATGTACATGTAGTGCAATATCTGCGTGTACATGTACATGTACAATGTACCTGTATGCACTCTGTGGGAGGTACTGGTAACAGAACTTCACCATATTGCATTTGACTTACACGTGTACATGTACGTACATACACTGTACATCATTTGTACAAAAGCTCATGCTGTATAGTTCACATTTAAACATGTACATGTACTAAGCATTTTAATGTACATGTACATTACACTGTATGGTACCGGTGTGTACACGCATACCAGTATGGTACATGTACCATAGCAAACTCATCTTACTCATTTCTTAAAAGAAATTTACTGACTGCTCGGTACACCAACACAACCTGCACTTGTGTATTGCATACGTGTACAATGTAGCTCTTCAACAATGACGATACACTTAATTGAACACGCTTGCCTTCCATGTCAGTGCATGTACATGTACATGTATGTCTTCTGCTAAAAGTTGTGCACATTCAGTCGAAAACTGGAATACATGTATTGTACCGGTACATTGTACATGTATGTGCTGTGCTGGCCCACCACGTACCGGTTCATGTGCATGGACAGTACACACAATTCATCTTTGCACAAGAAGTGTGGCTCCATACACTGGTACACTGTACATGTACATGTATGTACCAGTATGTCAAACATGCACATTTCTACAACTTCGGGAACCGCATCGGTAAATAAACAGGGAGATATTATGAAGGGACATTTACGTACACACAAATGAGACATTGTGGTTACAAGCTAGTTATGTAGGATGAGGAGCCTCTCATGTGGAAAATTGTTAAAAAAAAATCACAAATTTATACATGCTCTCTACAAGCTATACATACCTGTATACACGTATGAACATGTAGGGTTTCAATTTAGTTTGCGATGTGCACATACACATGTATGTATAGTACTATAAAAATGCATGTGTTCCTTGAAGTTAAGTGTCACTTATCTGGCCTCTGTCTTCCGAGCTTACCAATGAGAGCCACCAGCAGTTGTTTCCATATGATGGTCGTTGACTGCCAAAAACACAAAGTCTTTGCTGGACAGATCTAGCGGTTCTAAGAACACGGCCACTTCCTCATCTACATGTAAGCAGAAAAGATGATTATTTGAGTGCATGTCTGCATCTACAATATATGTACAGAAGCCCAAAACTACGCCCAGCTCATGTACACGTACATGTACCAACATGTAATTAACACCATGTTTCTTAATCACTCACAGGGCTATGCCAAATGTCCGAATTTTTGATCGATTATTGAATATTCGAATAGAATTTTCCAAATTTGAATATTCGAACACAAAATTCATGAACAGGGAGAAATTTCCTTTATTTTAAATGAGAAAAATTGTACTGTGGAGGCTTGTTTCAAGCAGATTCAAATGAAAAGCGACAGAAATCTCACAATGACTCAAGAAGTAAATTACTCAATAAAAGAATAAACGGAATAGAAATTGTCAACTGGGAAAGAAGTACATGTATTTTTCGTCTCTTAAATCTTGTGAAATTGTGGCTGGAGATACTCCTAGACTGGAGAAGTTACATTATTATAGTGACTACAATGTACAATTGTGTGCATTATTGCAACTGATTTACATGTACATATACATGTATATGATTTAATTTTCAACAATCTACCGCTCAAAAGTATTGAATATTCATACATTCGATTGAATTGAAAGTTGAATATTCAAAAAGTGAATTATTCGAAATGACTCAGCCCTATTTACTCATGCTCAGGATTTCTTTTCATAAAGTTATGGGTAGATGCGGTGATGATTAGTTTCCTCATGGAGTAAATGAAACGTACAGGCGATCTCACTGTAAAGCATGGAGTTTGGGCATCCCAAACTGCCAAATTGATTTTGTGTCCAACTCCTTCAGTGCATGCATTACTGATTGCAGCCTCCATGCCATCATTAAGGTCGCATCATTCCACTCTACTGCAGTACAGAGATTGTGACTCCTGATGACACTGTATGCAGACACGTTTGTTCACCAACATGACCAGCATTCATGTACAGTATTTGCACACCTGAACCTAAAATGCATGAAGTGCACATTGTTAGTTCTTTTTTTTACTTATTTAAAATCCTCACAGTGCAAGTGTACAACTTACCATGTACCTACATGTTGTACATACATGTACACGTACGTACAGGATACAGTTGGACTATTTTGTCCTCTAGGAAAATAAAGACTGCAACCACCCTTTTGGTGTTCGCTGTTGGTTCACAAAAATGTAAAATTATATTTAAGGGATTTAATTGGATTGAACTCTGCAGGAGTAAGTACCCAGCGCTATTGTATTATATGTAACTGCACAGGTTTGTGTTTCCGTCAATGTGAGCAGATTTTACATACATGTACATGCACGTCTGTTGTCACAGCTGATACATGCAAATCAAAACAAGGACCAAAAAAAAAATCAATGATGGCCGGAGGCTGGAAATGAGAATATGGACAGTATTAGGTGTCCTGCTGGTACATGCATGTAGAATACATGTACATGTATGTATACATGTATATTAACATGTAAGGCACGTAAATTGTAGTCTCTGTATGGATGCAGATTACATGTACATCAATTTTAAAATCAGGAAGAATCTGTGTCCCTTTGAAAGGCCTTAACATTTTTTAAAGCAAACACTTTATATTTGCAACTTTTCCATAACATTCTAAGCCAATTGAATTACTGCCATCCAAGCAACATTACCCAGTCCACCTTGAGCAGAAGCACCCCCTCGTTGGTTGAAAAGAGCCAGGCTGGTAGTTCAGTGCATGTAACGTGTACATTTATAGTCGTTTGTGAACCAGCGAAGTGCAGTTTTGACCAAAGGAGCTGCCATTGTTGCTAGGAAAATTGCGCCCTCTCTTGGTCCAGCTACCTTTGAGTTCTGTCTTGCTTTATACAGTAACTGTGTACACATACATGTACATGTACATGGGTTGAAACTTGTTCCTTATTATTAATTTTAGGATGGTTAAGGCAAATTAAACATACATTGTTGCATGAGTCACTGTATCACAACCTTTGCTTAACTGCACAAAAACATTGATCTTTACTTACCACGACTGAGCTTGATACACTGTGTCACCTCTGGACTGACAAAAGCCACCTTGCCTGTGAGGCTTTGGAACTTGTCAAACTCAAAATACCTACAACAAATCCCCCCAAAAGCAATAAATAAACAAAGGAAAAATCTGGACATTTGACTACAGTGTGTGATCGGTGTTGAAAAAAGAAAATGAAGTACAATTTTGTCAAAAGAAAAATACTCCATCTGAGGTACATGTATACTGTACATACATGTACGTGTACATATGAGTTTGTACGCGTACGTTACAGCTTCTGTTCATAATACTGGTACATTTCATTATGTACAGTACGTGTATAAAGGCACGTGTTCTGTTTCTCTGTCCTTCTAAATATTTTATGGTGTACATGTAGGCTCCAAGCGATGTGGGCAACCAATGCCAAACACAAACTTCTATGTACGGGGCCGCTGGGGCAGCGCCTACATCAGGGAGTTTTATAAAATTGCAAACGTGCACGTACTGATCAAAAAAAAGATTGCGTAATCCGATCCTCGGACTGGCTGGTGTGTGCGTACGTCGCCATGGTTGCTGTTTGCGGTACCTGCCATTTTGCGAGCATCACGGATGTCCGCGCTGCCCCATTCTCATGGCAAAAATAAAAATCCAAAAACAAAAAGCAAAGTTTAAAGAAACAAAGTTTTGCCAGTGTATAGGTTTGATGCGATCACAGCTATCGGACATGGGGGGGCTACATTACACAGCGCTCAGGAATCAGTCGTCAGCATACTTGTGCCAACAGGGCACACTTTTTGTGAATGGTCCACAGAGACCGGCACACCATGACATCGTCTCCACGACATTAACATACCGTTCAAATCGCTTTTGAACAAGATGGCTACATCATGCTTGACTACAAGTTAAAAGACCATTTCTGATTTGAAGGGGAAATTTCTCTGTTCTTCCCAAATGTGAGTGAACCTTATCATCATTATTAAAATCTCTGATTCACACTTTATCCTAAGCTGGGCATCTTAGACAGTTTAAAGACCCTGTTGGAGCCTTTGGGGTAAATTTGGAGGATTTTGATTAGGGGTACAAGCAATTTTGAGTGAAATGAAATGTTAATGGAGCCTACATGTACAGCATGCAGGCTATGGTAGGTACATGATGTACATGTCCTTAGACCATACTATCACCTGATCACTCGACTATGTCCAAATGTTTAAAAAGGTGATTTGTAGGGTCTAAGTTACTCAGACTAAAAGTACATGTACCATGTACCTAGCTTATGTAGCTGGCCTAATATTCGTCAGACCATAGAGCAAGGATGATTCAGACGGTCAGACACACCATGACACACTGGACTGCACACAGCGTGATGATAACCAGCATTTCACCTGTACTGTTGTTGTATCAAAGTATTTCAAGATGGTAATGACATCTTAAATTTTACTTACTCAAACACAAAGCCGATCAATTTGTCGTTCAGCCACTTTGCTCCGTCTAGCAGCGATAAATCACTCTTCCTGAGAAGGGTGTCATGGTAACTCAAAACTTTCTGCTCTGAACCCGCCGCCATCACACTTCCTCAATTACATAGCGATCAGGCGCTGGAGGGCGCTATTTACGAGAAAATCCATCCTGCCCACGCTGTACATGTACTTGGCGTCGAAGAGTGCTTCAGTGGTACTGATTGCAATCTAAATGGACGCACACTGAGAACTCAGAAACTGCTTCAAGCGGTAATTGCTCACCACAATACGGTTAAAGTATTGGATAGAACTGCTTAATTTAACCTATTTTCTCTCTGTGCTCTCAGACCACACTGTTCTGTATGGAAGCGTATAAGGGACACTTGCAAAATGCCTTTTTTGAGTCACTATCTCGCTGCGGCGAGTACTGTCTCGTTGAATGTGTACGTATATCGCAGCGATAAAATCTTGTCACAGGCCAAATTGATATTGCGCTGGAGCCATATAATGTCAATAGTTTTAAGTCCTATTCCGTGCGCCGTTTTCAAACGTGTCTTTAACAGGGTGAAAGGCAGTGAGATGTGGTTTTAGATTGCTAATTGGAATAAAAGGAGATGTTACATTTCAACAATGCTTGTTTTCCAACACAAAAGAAAATAAAGGGAATCTTATTTTGTGGTGTGAATTCCACATTGAGATGAGGAATAAACTTTTTTTTTAATACCAGTCCTACATTTTCCAAATGACAAACAGAAGTGAACTTGAAAGTTACACTTGAACTTTCATCAGTCAAAATGAATTCTTTTGTAGTACTCAAAATGGCGATCGAAAGGGGCACTTTTACAAACGCAACGCATGAAATACATCACAGCTTTGAGACAGTCAAAACATTTTAGGTTCTTAGTGCCCTAATTTCCAAATATAGTATAAGTGCACAAATGTCACACGCACCGAGCCAGAAGTGTCCGAGTCGACCCGTGCTCTCGACAAAAAAAAACCTAATGTATTTGCCCTTCCCAGCGCCCTGCGCTGTGTGGGCGGTTTATGGTGACGATGGTTTATGGTGAATACATGGATGGGAGGTCAAAGGTCCTGGGGATTGCAATCCAGTTGATGAAAAGTGTGTGTTAGCTTCCCTTTCACCTTCCCTTCATTTTCTTTTTGCCTAATCATAGCAAATTTTAATGATATCAACATCGAGGTTTGGTCCGAAATGGCCACACACACTCGCTAAAATTATGCATGGGCGTCGCCGGACTTTGGGGGGGGGTGTTGGGGGGCAAACCGTCTAATTGAAACAAAAACGTTGAACTGCGGAGGGCGGGGTCGGTTTTCTTTTTTTCTCTCTCTCTCTTGAGCAAATATAGTTAAGTTCTTTTTCATTTCTAATGTTCATATCTTTGAATGTTTTCTTTTCTTTTTTTCTCTTTTTTCCTTTTTTTTTCGTTCTTTTCAGGGTTCCCCTCGCGGTGTTATGTAGATAGGATTATTTGTAGAAGTATAAATGAAAAGGCAAGGTAATCTTTTCAACAGGCAGTGTACCAGGGAGTTAAAGTAAGTCTACTCAACTTCTGAATATGGAAATTCATACCCCAAAAGAGATTTCAAGCTTTGTCGAATCAAGCTTTGTTTAAAGCAATCTGAAACCCAATTTCATTGTATTCCACCCTGATTGTGCATCTGAGTACGACGACACGCTAATATAAGATTTATGAAACTACTGAAGTACTTGAAGCGACGAGATTCCAATTTAACTCCGCGGCAAGATGGTATAACTCGCTGCGGAGAGACACATTTAAGTCGCCGCGGCAAGTAGTAAATCGAACACAAAATTTGCAAGTGGCCCCTATACGCTTTCGTAGTTCTGTAGTTAATTCTGAACAAAATTGGGTATAATTCAGAACAATCGGCTACGGATTTTTCCCTTTTTTTTACATGCCTCGAACTTATTAAAATTAATTTGCAGTGCGAAAATAGCGTTTAATTCGTTGCCTGGTGGACAAACCAGAAAGAAATTAAAAATGTTTGATGGAGGGTATCAAAGTTACATAACTACACGGGTCTGTATCAGGTTCGTCCTCGTCCTAGTTTTCAGCAAAAATAATGCAGGAAAGCACAGGAGCTTCGTATTTCACGTTCTTCTTGAGTCCACGACACTTAGATTACAATTTTGGGAGGGTGACCGACAGACACGCCAATCCCTTTTATTCATAACTTCTTTCGTTTAATTGATATTCATAATTATGCAAACTACTCTTTGTGACCTTAAGGATCGTATATCAATGCACTACTTATAGATACTGCTGACTCAAGGTACCATATAGGCTTTTCTTTCGGCAATCCAGACTTTACAGTGTAACGTTACGATGCATTACTATACATTACTCGATGGAAGACTTGCAATCATTATCGTTTTTATACTATACCTATACTGAAGTAGAAAGGAATATAGACGCTGGTTCATGATAAGCAAATGAAAATTGCGTGATAAATCAATGTCATGTAAATACAATGGCCATTTTCATCAGTACCACGTCTTCACTTATGTTTTTTGTAGGTTGGGAAAACATGCAGGGAAAAAAACCCATGGGAAAAAGCCTTGCAAATAACAAGAATATTCCTATGATGAAATAAGTCACTGTCGGACCACAGATGGCACATTCTTGCACCCTAGACTCGTATATCAGTGCACCTGCGCGACGCGGAGTGATATATTCCACAGTAAGAACTTCATTTCGTTCTAATTCGCTACCCCGCTCAACCGTACGAAATTGCATTTGATGCCAAGTTCTACGGAGCGATACGTAGGGGGCCTAGGCGTACTTGCAAATTTGATATTTTCCAAAAATCGACCATTCAAAGCACTATGTGCTTTTTGTATGGCACACTGTACTATATGGCGTAGTCGTAGCTAGACCTCTAAAATTATTTGAATAGGCCTCCGGATTTTTCCTATATAGGCCCTAGCTTGACAGAGTGCCAACTGACGCATTGGGCAATCCGGCTTTGCGCATCCTCGCGAGTGGCCTGCCCGTCGTTTCTATCAAAGTTTGAACATACGAAAATACTTTCGGACTACACGGAGAATCGGCTTATACGGAAAGGCGTCGTGGTTCTCCATGAGCAGCGGATACGGCTACCCTTGTATATTCGTAGAATTTAAAACATGGTTCTACAGAACAAATACTGACTTGAGATCAGAATCGAGTCGAATCCACAGAGGCCTTAATAAGTGTAATCATTTCACCGAAACCGCCCGATTCAGAGGACTCGGAGGGCAGGAGGATGCTTCCTTGCCGGGAGCGGACACTAGCCTATAGGCCTATACTGAAGCGATGATGAACTCCCCAGGGGAGTACATCATTAATCCGCTCTGACTGCCTACGGTGTCTGCAGCTAGCTGTAGCCTCCCTGGCTTGTAACACTTGGAATCCACGGAAGTGCATTTCTGCACCAACACCATGTTTTCCTATACCACATGGCATGAGGGGCCACGAGTGGCAAATTCGCGCTGTCGGTGTATGGAGGTACGGTCCCCTTGAGGAAGAGAAATATTATGGAAAATGTTTAGTCCGAAGTACATTGCTTTCATTATCATTTTCCAAGGTTATGAGGGGAGTTAGCAACTGCTTATGTAGTATCTTAGAGTGGAGATAGGACCCAATATTGCAGACTGCATTGTGTACGGTACCCATACGAAGCGCGGAATTGGGATGTCACTCGAATGACCATTATACGCACTCATGTTAATAAGTTCTTATATTTGTTTATAGGTTGTTTTTAAATTTATAAAACTAAATTACTCACTGATGAGCGTCCGCTAGCCTTTATTTATGTCTTCTTCAGCATCGAGACGTAATCACTTAATCGTGGAACAATGTCTCCGCCGAGAATGGCGCCCACCTCGGGCATTGTTCTATACAGGCTTGATCCTCAGGTTGCATAAAAAAACCTTGCCAAGGTGTATAATTTAGCCCCATCAAACCTTGATAAAACTTCGACCGTCACTTCTCGCTTGCTTCTCGCGATCGGCAGCGGCAGATCCACCGGTCCCACGCCCCGAGTGCTCCCGAGTTCCGCACGCAACCCCTCTATACCAAAAGGCGACATAAAGGCCAACTTCCGAAGCGTTGTTCTTAATTAACCCCCGGTCGATACCTTTTTGCCTTCGCTAATTCTGGTTGGATGGTATCCGATTACGACATGATGAATTCACGGTTTACTGGCGATGGGAGGGTAACGTTTCACGCATGGTCAGACGCAAGCGGCCTAATTGATTATTTCAAGCACGTGGAGTACCTGTGCGTTCCCAGAGCTTACACTCAATGTGTGGCGGTCGAAAAAAAAACCTTGGAATTGAGTCGGTTCAACGAAAATACCCCTGTCCATCGACCAAATGGAGTGACATTCAAGTTGTAATACAGCGTACAGATAAATCAAAAAGGGCAGGGGGGGTCATAATGCGAAAAACAGTTAATTTAAGGTTCAAAACGTGACCACTTGTCCCAGTGGTTGCATCAAAGATTTTGTATTTGACTTTCCGAAAAATGTGGACTTTCATTCAGTGCAGTCGTAGATGAACGAACGCCACTAAATCTACTGAAGAGATAAAGATAAACATACTTTTGCCACGTCTATGGCAGGTGTGGCAGAAAAGTTGGCCACAAACTCCTTATCGTTGCTTCAAGGCATTCTGAAAGCGTTTGTACACCATGTATTCAAATCAAAGGCTTGAGAGACAGTTCTTAGTGATAATGAAAGAGGTTGGTTTCATGTCATATCCATAACATTATTGATTTGTATACACAATAGGATATGATTAAAATGCAAACTGAGGTGGTGAAACAAACTAATCGACATAAACTGCAGGATGTGGACAACATTTATACCGACTCAGTCTGAAAACTGGAATAATTTATGGGAAAGATTGCCAACCAACCAGGTTCGAATCCCATAATTATGGACTCTCAGTTTTCTGTGTTTTTGTTTTGTTTTGTTTTGGTTTAAGGGGGACTACTTTTTACAAACCACAGGAGTTACAGAGACTTCAAGGGATTAAATTCTCAAAAACAAACAAACAAACACCCCAACACCCCAACAAACAAACTTGATGTAGTAAAAAGATTCCCATAATTTTCAGTAGAGTAAACCAATTGAATCGATTCCAGTGATAAACAGGCCTTGAATATGACCTTTAATGAAAGCAGAGGGTACCGGTAAACCATAATGAATAGTTTAAAGTGAGGTTGACCTGGGGGTCGCTGCTCGCTTCTTCGATTTTAGAGACTCTTCACCGCTTTCACGTCGGACATGATGCTATCTTGAAGAATCGCCTCTTCATCCTACATTTCTCCATACTGTGTTGTTCATTGCTGGATAGCACCTACTTGATATACAAAGCACTCGGGGACAGCGTTGCAATTAATTCTAAAATTGAAAAAGCGACGTAAGTGTGTGCTGAGTGTTTTTACCAATGTGGCGATCATCGTCATCGATCAATTTTTTTTGTGGACCGATGCGCTACGGCACTTGACGAGCTTCATGCGTGTATTTTCCTCCTTAAAAGAACTTTTCTGCAATTCTATTCACCGGCCTTGTGGGATAAAAATGTCCCCACAAGCATCTGTTTTCCCTTGGTAACAAGTGTCCCAACGTCATGCGCATGCCCGCTTTACAATGTTATGGCGCATGCTGTCAAATCAGTCTGAGTCGAACGTCGATCGGGCGAGTTCGTCCAAGAAAGATTAAACGATCCTTGAACTTACGATGAACCTTGTCTCATCGATGTTCGATCGGCAGGTCTGGTTGACTACATGAGTAACTCGGACGAGCGTGCCAGGCCCATGCGTTTCAGTGACACAAACGTTGCCTGCAACTGAGTGTTCTCCCATTTGGATAATACATGTTTACGCACAAATGTTGGTTTGAATAGCCAGTCACGGAAGTCTATAGTGTGACATTTTTACTTATTTGTTTTATTTATCCAGGGTATGCCCAAACAGTTTACTACAACTTGTTTCCATTGGGGCCTATAACCACTCATCAAAAATACATGTTCAATAAAAATAAAGCTTTAAAGTTATATACCTTCACAATTGTTATTCAAAGACTAACACTGTACAGCAAAGCACATGAAACATCAATAAATAAAATTTGTTTAAAAAAACAAAGTGCACGCTAAATGCACAATAACCTAACAACAAAAGTATTACACTGCAACAATGACACTCATGCCTCTTTGGGAAGCTATAAAATCCTACAAAATCGAACACTACGCGAACTTCAATGATCATCGCTTAGATTTCCTATTCGTCTCTATTGGTGCCAACGATACCAATGGAACTTTGGAAGGAAGAACGTGCGCCATAATCGCTCGAAGAGGGCAGTTCAAAATAAGAGTGGGCCGCGCCGTCCATTTTCCTTATTCCTCCATTTGACTAATAAAGAAAGGTAAGAGTTGGTAGCGGGCCTGCCAGCGTAAAGGAAGTGCATAATAATCCTCTCCAATACCCACGCGTCCTTATATACCTTCATTTAGAGCACGCATGACCGACATTGCTCAATGTATACCCCGAGCGTCTCTGACCATACGAGCTCGTGCATTGTTGGTTTAAAAATGTTGGAGTAATGTTACTTTAATGTTACAGACAGTTGATAGGAAGTTAACTTATCAGCTGTGGGCCAGAATCTTACTGTGTAACTTTGAAAAGTCGCTTCTGATATTTTGACTGTCACTACACAACATATTAACTTTGTCCAATTCTCTGCTGATATGCACTTCACCATCAATCCCTCATCAATTAGGGAGGCATCTCCAATCGACAGGAGTCGCACAAGACTTAGTGGTTCCTCAGATGTTGAGCTTGTTCTCGTTCACAGTGCCGTCCGGGTGACAGTGAAGCAGCGGAGTGCAAGGAGGAGAGAGAGAGAGAAGCGAAATGGGTCAACGATGGCTTGGTGCCCAGTTTGTGCAAACACTGCGATGATATCTTGTGTTTGGCTCTCAGCGCCCCACACGCCCTGGCGCCACTCATCTCTCCATCTTTCCTTTCTCCTTTCTTCCGTGCTGCGGTGGAGTGCGCATGACAACGCATCCAGTTGTGGGGATATCCACAGATTCCGGTTTCAGGAGTATTGAAAGAGCCCCGAGACAGTCCTGGAAATGGAGTACATTTGCAAGCGGGGAGTGTTCTGTGCGGAACTCGGAGAAACCTGGGCGCATCAGTGTGGTAAATAGCTCACGGGAATGGGTCATGAGTGGCTGGTACTAAGTGTTTCTCACCCCGTCTGGTCAATACGGCATGTAGGCAAGGTGATCGACCTGCTTTATAGTGCTCCATGTTTGTTCTTCTTTAGAATAGTTGCTACTGAAAGCTCAAGAGCGACAAACGAAACAAGAAAACGGCCATTGACCTTGCCCGGGATGTCGATTTACATTCCCCTTCCCCTAACTTTATTTTGATGGAGAAAGAGTATTTTGAGTGGTGTGTTAAAAGCTAGTGTTTCGAGCTTCAAAATAAAATGGCTGAAACAAACGTCCCTGTACTTTGTGAAATTCTGCCGAGAGTGCAACCTGAAAGACGGAAAGGTGTTTGTTTTTGTCTATCCTTGGAAGACGTTTCCCTGCTGATCGTGAGTTCTGCCTCTGTGTGCACGAGCGTGTCATGATTATGGCATTGTTTAAGCTGGTACAGTCTTTGAGCTCACCGTCACGGTCCACTGTCCTCTTACTTAAAACGCTCTAGCCACTATACATCGAGAGAACAGTAGTTGAAATGCTCACCGGAGTTCAAAGATGCGATCGTAACGCAATCCACTTCTTTTTGCATGAATTGATAACGGCTTCGGTTTCACCTTAATTCGGTGGGTTCATTGGCAGCGAGATAGTTAAATACCCCGGATAACCTGCATAACGAATTTTCAAATGGTAATATGAATTACCGTTATACCGCTGCACGGCTCCTTTGTACAGTGGTGTATTTCAGTAATAAACACTTTAATGCACTCTGTCAAGTGTCTGTAAGTGAAAAGTTGCCAGTAATATTCTGGGCCTCAATTATGGTCTCTGATCATGTTGGCTCCGAATGATGTTCATTGGTACTTATACCTTTCCTGACAGTGATACGACATTAGAATGACGGGCAATCGGAAAAGATATGCCTAAAGCGCATTTGATAAATATCGTGAGTCGTGACCGTGTGCCCTCTCAGAACGACCAGCGAAGAAGTGCCAGTGAGTGCATCATGTTTTATTCGGCAGCCGTTTCTCCCCTCGGGCACTGACCCGAAGCATTTCAGGCATCCAAGGAAACCATCGTTATAACTGTAAGTTGAAAGAGCTCGACACGGCATGAAAACGGCGCAGCGTTGTTCAGAATTTGTAAACTGGAGAAAGGTAACCATTGCCGTCATCTTCTCACCATTATTGCAAAAAGGATATACCGCAGAAAGAAATTTTGAAAAATATTATTTGAACAAAATAAACAATATTAAATTATGCAAACTGGACCCGAACACGTGACAATATCTAAATAATCCTTTTGGTTTAAGTACATCAAATACTACTAAAAGGAATACCTTCTTAAGTTTCCAAACTGAATTAAACATTTC
Source organism: Acanthaster planci (assembly GCF_054643075.1). Classification (NCBI taxonomy): domain Eukaryota; kingdom Metazoa; phylum Echinodermata; class Asteroidea; order Valvatida; family Acanthasteridae; genus Acanthaster; species Acanthaster planci. Next base: position 15,784,908 of record NC_141780.1, on the reverse strand, counting down.
TTAAATGAACTGGCTAAAAATTAGACTCTGCTACAGCCTCGAGCAAAAGCACCCCCTGATCATGGGTCGAAAAAGAGCAGCGTTGGTCGGGAGTGTTCAATTTGTTGATATCGATGCGACAGTGACACGTACATTTCCTAGTCGTTCGAGAACCAGCGAAGTTCAGTTCCGACCAAAGGGGCCTCTGTTGCTTAATTAAAAAAAGCTCCCTCTTGGTCCAACTTGAGGCCCATATGCTGAAGAAACATAACATTTCACGTTGTCTTCTGCAGGTTCTCATGGCGTAGATGGAAGAAACCTTATCAGGGTATGCAGGTGTGTAAGTGTTAACGTATAAGTGTTAAACTTCTAATTTTGATATGAGCTTCTCAATTTACAGATATTATACACTCCTTAATAGAAAATGTATCAACTGTGTGTTTCTTTCACAGGTCCTCGAAAGGGTTTGTGACATTTGTTACACTTACCGCATAAATTTGAATATCTTTATCCGTGTCTTCTGGCAAACCGTTGATCTGATAACGGGTTCGGAAAAAGAGAAAGGAGGTGGGGTTAGCCTTTAATGCAGAGATCAACAACACTGTGGCCGTTCGAGCGTGAGACACTATAGTCAAAGCAGTGTACACTGGAGAAAACGTGTATTTCTGCATGATGGTCAAGGTGAATTTCAAACGTAGAGAGGCAACCTTGTTCATGACCCTGTCCATTCATATTGCCGAACACAATACGTTTTGAATGGTTCAGATTCAACACATTTTCAGTTGAAACCGATCGAGTAGGAGATTTGCCGTACTTTATTATCACCTTTGTTTCTAAGCGTGGCTGATATAAATGCTGAGCAGCTTTATATGACTATTAATTTTGAGCTAAAATAATTATAGCGCTCCACGTGGCAATTTGAAGAGTGTCCAGGGCCTGACACACAACTGATCACCGACCCTTTGTGGGAAAATCAAAGTACCCATGTTCTGAGCAGAGGCTCACTAAGTGTAATTGAGCCCCGAGCGGAACCAGGAGAGGGCGCAATTTTCATGGAGGCTCCTTCAGTGAGGAATTGCACTTTCATGTTCACCAACAATTTTGAAATGCGTTACAGTCGTGTCGATGCCAACAAAATGAACACTCCCGGTCCCCACCAACTTGAACATGGCTCTTTTCAACGGATGAGGGGGTGCTTCTGCTCAAGGTGGACAGTCCTCTCGCTTGAGGTCAATCTGGGTACCGTCCACGTTGTCCTCGCGAACGAGCCTGTCAATACATCCCGGGGGGGGGAACAACACGTCACAATGCCTTGTGGCGAGCAACATCTCAAAAAAGCTTCGAAGGCTTTCGGCCACTGGATTACTGTAGATTGCCAGGGTAACTACAACACCGCTTGTTCACACTGCCGTATGTAATACAACTCAAAAGTATATTTCCAAACCGTGTTATTGCAGACCAGTCTATAAGCTGCTGTAGACAACAATGATAACTATCCAGAAAAATGCCCAAGAATACATCAAACAAAATAAACATAAAATGAAAACGTTCTATTTCCTGGATTTTTTTTCTATTTCTGCCATGTTAACGAATGTCTTTTAGTGTTATTCCCATTCCAAGATGATCACCTTTTAAAACAGTAATGACAAACATTGACATTTTGAAAACTGATGCCTACATTGAATTGTAAAATAAAGCCATGTGGAACGCTCGGTTTTGTCCAAATACCTCCGAAATACAAGCTTACAGTCCTACTGATGGCTTCCCCTCATCTGTCTAGGTTTTTTAGAACCCTCCTATCCACAGACAACAAAAAAGTTATAATGGCAGACATTTTAGGGCATGTAAGTTAAACTTGCACCAATTGGCTGGCCAGCAACCTTGTCCACGAGTCAGCCATCTTGAAATGAAAGCCGGGCAATTCCTTCAAAAACAGCACTGCACTTTCCCATTCTAGGTTAAACGAACAAATGAAATGGATTCTCGGAGGACGCCCACGGTAACTTGTGGAATAAGGCCTTTAATATAGGGCTGCGTTGGAATGTTACGGTTGCGAATGGAGAGAACACCATCGCCCTTTGGAAGCCCAGCCGCACACGGACTGTAGCCACTAGCCGCATAGACGCACGCGTAATACTCCGGCCACAGCCAGACGCTGCGCACGATCCACTAGTCCTAGCCCTTAAGACAACTGCCTGCGTGTTCCCTGCAAGCTAATTACTCCCCGCCAAATTTCAATTTCTACTGTAAAAACAACACATGCAGGTTCTCTGCAGCTTTGCACTTGGCCTATATCGCGCGAGTTGTTAGTGGTCTCTGGCAGCACTCAACGCTACCAAGTGTCGTCGTAAAGAGCCGAACTACAAGGCTCTCGACTACTGCCCAGGTACCGTAGGTGGCTCGGGCTCCCGAGAAATAATTGGCTTCACAGCATATTAGCGTCATAATCTTCACCTTCGTTGGCTTTTCCGTTCTGCCACAGTATTCGGGAAATCATACAAAGAGTCCTGTCTTGTTCCGTGCAGAGCTCGCTATTCACGGGAACTTTGTTGATCATTCCGCGTGCATGCATAAAATTGCTACAATCCTCAAACTATCGAGAAAAAATATGTTCCATGTCGGCCATTTTGGAAGGTTTTTGTCTAAGAAGATAAGTTCATTTTGTTTATTCATCCATTTATTTTTTTGGGGAGGGGGTATCTACACTCATTCATTTGATGTGTTGACGAAAACAATTCGAAATTTTCTACAGGCAGGCATCTGCAACCAAAAACAGTAATCGATCATTAAGAGGAGACAGGTACGCTAGGTCGATCCAGCAGGTATTGTAATTGAGTTACGTTAATCATTGGCACTTGGGGGCCCTTGTTGTCTGAAGGGGTCACTGAGTGGGTTCGGTCACAATTAAAACACTGATCAAGAGGGACGATCACCAGATTTGTTTTCACGGGTAGTAGTAGTGGCGGTGGGGGTGACAGAGGTTTCAAGGGGGAGCGTGCCCACTTGCCCCTTGCCCCCCTCGCTTAGTTACGTCACTTGGTCCAGCAACACTTTTCCCCCGAGACTGCGCTGAACTACAAGCCTTAGGTTCAAAATTTGTTTCACTATGTTTTGTGCAGATCCCGTGCGGAATGATTTGCGGACAGCGATTGCTTGGTAGGTACCTATATTGCTCGTTTCATATTACTCTGACGTAGTGGCTACGTCATGTGGTGGATATGATGGCGTATTTGAAGGGTGTTATGATAAGAAGTTGACGGGGAAGTCGCAGAACGGGTCAATTCCACGTCCTTTATGGAGTTAATGCCTTGTGCGCTAATGTATGGTAAAAGTTGAAAGCTCTTTCATAGTGGATAATATTTGTATTAGAACAATGGAAACGCCTTACGTTTGAAATGGGTTTCCTATAATATTGACATTAACACCATGCAAAGAAAAATGTACAAGAAGTGGAGCCTGAAGTCTGTGTTGGCAAAAAAAAAATTGGCTACTTATTTATCACTTCCAGTAAACTTTCAGATGGTATGGTTTTGATCACCCTTCGTTCATCAAAATCAAGTCAAATCAAATTGCAGTTTATCTCAATCGATCAGAACACATCGGTCTCTGTTCGCATGGAGTACAATTTTCCCTCATCTATTGCTGCCCTTGCCGTCTCCCATTAACTAATTCTCACCCCTACAGCCCTCATTCGGTTTGTTTCCGGCGCACGAATTATGTCTTCTCCCGTCAACTTCTCCATCAGCCCTCAAGGGTCCCCCTCCTCTGGCCGTAGAGGTGAAGCCAGCTCCATGCTCCAGCCCGACTTGGCCTCCGGAAACCGGTCGGGTTCGGCGGTTGGTCCGGCTGTTGAACCGCTCTGGGCACAATCTTTCTCAATTACTCGGCTGTCCGGGGCGGTGAGGTAACTCATCCGTACTCCCATTGGACCCGGAATGACACCGGGTACTCATTCGCCTTTCAGCCGTTAATTTCTAATTCTCAACCGCCATCGGGATCGTGTGGGGGGGGGGTTAGAACTGGCTCCCTGGACCCCAAGCCCCGACTGTCCGCTGGAAATCGTCTCTCTCGACCGAAGGGAAATCAATACTGTTCACTGGCTTTAGAAAAATTGCACGTAGTCTAGAGTTTTGGCGGCGTCATGAGTCGGGATAATTATTACTCGTCGACCGCGGCTGTGGCTTTAAAGCAGTCTTGAAGAAGTAAGGCCTCATTTCCATTTATTTTGTTCTCGTAGTGTTGCGTCAAGGCAACAGAAACACAAATTAAAAAGACTTTGTTTCCCTGGTAACCCCCCCCCCAAGAATTACTTGAACAGATTGTGAATTACCTTCAACCTTCAAAATTCCCCTTTCTTCGTCTTTCCTTTCTCCAAGTTCTCAGTAGCATCCCTAACCTCGGATGTAATAGCCACTTCAAAGCTAATCACCACGTCCGAATCTAATATTGATTGCCTCGCACCTTCAGGACCCTTGACGCGTTAAAGAGCCATCCATTACGTCAAGTAGACGGTATGCGTCTGTCGTACACTATAATAATGATGATGGGCGTGTGGCATTGGCTGGTGATATAGGGCTGTGTAACGATAATCACGTACTCATTAGCACAGTCGTGGCGCCATTTTCTGGTAGTGTGATTGGCTTGTTTGTGTCTGTGTCTTAGGGAGTGAGCATCTACCGACTAATGTCCAGCTTTTGGACAGAAGTTTTAGAAGTTTTATAATCATCTTTCCTGGTGAATTCTACCATGATGTAGGGCCTGCGTATCGCTGGTGCGCTTTGAAGAGAGGCACCCTCAACGGTACCCCCAACCAAATACATTATTGCAAATACCTTTGAGGGGAGGGTTGGTCTTAATGCGTGATTGCTGTTCAAGGTATGTTTACCTATTGTCATTGTACAAGGGTGTATCCAGGGGAGGGGGTTAACGGGGGATGTGATCCCTCCCAAAAGGAGCCCAGAACTTTTAGGCGAATCTATATAATGAGAGAACGGCTAATTTATTCGTGGTTCATTTCATTCCCCTTCTTTCAAATGCAGCCCCACCCTGTCAGCAAGGCCATATTAGGAGGTTACTGATGCATAAGAAAAATCGAAATGTTTGCCCCCCCCCAAAAAAAACATGTCCCCCCCGAAAAAGTCCCCAACCCTGCATATGCAGCAAGGTATGAGACGAAGAGAACCCCCCCTGCTTTGTGTTGGTCATTGTCTCGCAGGAATCTGGGGAATTCTTTTCAGACATCTTGGGGGATGTGTTAAGTAACAATAGTCTGGAATGTGTATAGGGACTGGACATGTTGGGGAGGGGTACCCCTCGGTCTCATTTCTTGCTGGGTATAAACCCCCGAAGTGTTGCTTCTGAATCTGTCTTTGTCTTTGTAACGCGCACCAATGAAAGCCAAATTACGTTTAGAAAAATGCGATAAGAAGCCGTGGCACCAGACGCTTCTGGATCGCGCATTAAATGATACTTTTGTAAATGGCACCCACCTTCAGGGGTTAACACTATACTTCCCAAAAGTACAGCCTGTGCTTGAAGCATAGCTGTTTAATTGATTCAAACTAGAGCGATGCCCGTGGTGTCGATTCTGTGCAAAGAAATGAGCAGGCCTATACCGATGAAGGTCGGGGGTCGACCCTCAGTAACTGCCAGCAGTACTGCCCGATTTACATACGTTTACCGTCGTTTCGGGTTCTGACTGTAAGGTGAAACGTCTCTTGTGTATCGATATATTTGGCGTTCATGCGTTTGTTTCTGGTCACACGAGCCCAAGGGAGCATGGCGAAGATTGCAGTAATGTTCATAAAAATAATATCGTGCCTCAGGGAACCTGCGAGCATGTCCCGCAAAATTTACGTCCAAACCTGCAATCGTTGGGCATCTTTGCCCTACACCATAATTAAAACAAGGTGTCGTACGCGATGACATTGTAATATTAATGATCAGCCCCTCCTTTTCTCCCGAACATCACACATCCTGACAGGCGATGTCGGAGGGGATCCACCAGCGTCTTGAGTAGTCACCGAGCCTGACTACATTCTTCATATCACACCAGGTCGGACGGGTCGCTTCTCGGCCCGGGGCACAAATCGGTGTATGGTGTAAACTGCGCACGGTCCCGTTCCAGTGGAAGCCCCCGCGGAAGACACCTAGTTTAGAGACCCGTATGGAATCGGGACCAAAGATGGGTCAGGTGTCCCCTGAAGGCAAGGTTTCCGGGGGTATATTGCTTTCTTTCATTACTTCTGATATACTATACTAATCAGAGAAATGGTTTTCCGCAGAATTTCGATTTATGTTATTGATTTTTAAAACTCGCTCCGGGAGGGGGTTTTCTTTGCGATTATGCGGGTCCTATCATGCCCAACACGCGGGCATACATTTCTGAAATACTGAAGACGTGCTGCTTCGCGTTGCATTTGCTTTGAATCCAGTCTCTGCATATAAATATTTGGATTATAGTCGGTACAGGAAACTACCCATAGGAAGAGCTCCATGCAGTCTTCCCTCTCTGCTTTGTCTGAAGTTTATATTTAAAAAAAAATGCTATCAGTGTTACATCTGAACTGCAATGTTACTTACATCACACTAATTATATTAGTTTTCCTACTTCGACCCTCGTTTGGAGAGCGACCACGTGTGCTGGAGCTTCTGCTCATGCAAGATGTCAACCCCATACATCATGGCAGTGGTGACGGGGGGGAGGCCGATTTCCGGATGTCCGGAAATCGGACACTTTTGATACTTTTATTTCACTTTGGAAGGGATGTCTAGTCTGGAGATAGGCGCATATGTACAGAAATTCCATCAGTTTATACTTCCAGTAAGCTTGTACCTCATCCCAAGTCATCGTAGGCATTGTTTGCTCTCTGGTGAAAGAGAAACTATAAGAGTCCAAGCGAAAACAATAAGTTAATTTCAACGTATCAGAATTGTTAAAGTGATGTACGAAAAAGACCCACTCCCATCGTATTGATGCACGACGCTGTCAAAATTACTCTGCAGGACTTTCTTTCGTCGGCCCTCTTTCTAATCCCTATACTGACCACTATCATCCGAGACCAAGACAACTATGACCGCCGTACTCGAGCTGTTGGTATATTCCGAAGCCTGTCAGGTTCCAAGTGTTTGTTCCCCGAACACAACGGCCGTGACATTTAAAAGAGCCCTACTGTTTGTCATGGGAGCCAGCCTTGTTATCTATCGCCTGTCGACTCTCCATCGTGGTTGATTCCTCGGGCAAGGAAAATGTAAAACAAGGCCTCAAAAAGAACAGCATCCCAAAGGGCTTAAGGTTAATCAAATTGTCTTACTTAGAATTTGTTCATCTACTCATTGTTAAAGCATTAACACTTTTTTGTATGGCAAGCGAATTACCTATAGACACAGAAATGATCGATGATTAAAAAACATCTAAATCTCAGCAACAATCTTGATGATTAAAACTACAAACACAAACACGACACATTCGACAAAAACAACCACATACCAACCTCACCACTGCAATGCCCACTTATTAACTACAACAGTCCGAATGACCACAACAATAAAAAGCTATGAATCTAACCGTACATAAACCGAGTCATTTCAAAAATCGGGTTTCATGTAGTTCAAGCCTGGCCCAAACTGTCAAAACCTTTTATTCCGAACGTTATCTGATCCTCATCATCCATATTTTTCAGTGTTGTTTTTTTGTACCGTGGCCGAGCGAGCGTGGGCTTCGTGGTGAATCCGGTCGTTGGCAGTTCTGTGGAAGTAGTTGACTCGGAAATGCAACTCGACCTTCTGACACATCACACAGGTCACTCGTGCATGGTCTGTCCCGCTCATGGGTTCAACTGAAATAGAAAGTGTAATCATTTTTGCCTACAGGACGGATGTAGGAAAAAGCCATGCACGTGCGTCGAAATAGGACGCTCTGCTGCATGACTACACTAGCACCGTAGCTGATGAGATCGTAAACGGATGTTGGATACTGTTTATTCCTAGGGTAATCGGAGATGGCAGAGTGTCAACATAATTGTAAGTCTTTCAGCATTATCATTTGGAGATTGCAATGCATTTGCAGCTAGTTATAATAAACTGAATAATAACTTAGGTATGCTGCTAGCATTAAAATGGCTGAGTAATTCGACTTGCTAATCTGGCAAAACTATGCCTTTATACCAAACCAAAAATGAGAAACTAAGTCTTTCTCAGCTACAGTAATCGTGGACCGCATTCACGGGGAAGCATTAAATATAAAAATCGCAAACTTTAAATTGTTCTTAACAAAAACCTGACATGAATTTGTATTAAACTTTTACTTTGCAGCTGTTTTTTTTACTCTCAGGTTCCTAGAAAGAAAGTTTTACCTCACTTTCAATTCCAGATTGCCTACACAATGTTATGAATACAGTCCAGTAGACCTTATTTATCACTGCCATATCTTGCAAGCAAACATCAAGACAACAGGTACACAAAACTGTCAGCTTGTTTATGGAAGATTAGAACCATTCCAGGAAATGAAATAACACTAGTTATTGTCATCAGCAGTACGTAATAATCGAGCAGCGGACATTCTGACAACGCTGTTGGCAAAAAAACCCACCAAAGGAACAGACGGAAACTATTTAGGTTTTATAATAACGATTACTGAAATAGGTCTGTCATTTCTTACTTTGTTCATAATAAATACCTGTACTGTTGAACTGATGAACGAAACTTAACACTTCAAGGACCGGTATTTCACCTCCCCAACGTAGTCACATTATTGTTGAACAATTTTGATGTATATATTTGTATAAACAGCGAACGTTTACACGCCATCGATTTGGCTAAACTGAGCCATGTGTTGTACAATAACAACCTCCATCACGTGGTCCTGTATGACATTTGATTTATACAAATTGTAGATATAGAAACTAAAACGAGTGGAGAAATAAGCAAGAATGTATATTCATCAAAGCGCGAGACATAAGGAAAAACGCTTGGTGTATAGAGCTACTGTTGCGAGACATATATTTAACTTATTTGCCAGAAGCTGTTTTGATGACGAGCCCCTGCTACAAATCTAAACTGATCTTTTTTTTTTACTGATAGTGAAGTTTAGTTGATGAGAAACTTTCACTGAAACTCCAATTCAAGTGTCTCCCTTTTATTTTAGAAGTTTTATAATCATCTTTCCTGGTGAATTCTACCGATGTTTGTCAGTTGGTGGCCCGTCTCCGTTTACAGAGATCACTCTGCCCTTTATGTCCCCTCAGAAAACGAAAGATGAACTGTGATCCAGGAAACTGAATTATACTATTTCTATAGGCCGATCGTTATCTGGTGCAACCCTAATGGTCGACGAGGAGCCCCGTGAGGACAATACCTTCATTCCGCGGCCTGTTTGCACCGTCCTACCGGCCGTCCATTCGATCCCACTTCCCGCCCGGTGGCGGTTTGGTAGGGTTGTTGGTGGTGGAAAGTGCGATGCTAATTTCGGCGAACCGCGAGTGATTGAAATTTCCTGGCTAACTAGCGCCGACATTTTTTTTTTGCATGACCTCGAGGCTGAAGTTCTTGGATACATAATATAGAAAGCCGAAATTTAACCGAACGCTGTGTTAAACACACACAACCAGCGGAAGTTCTGATTTTTATCAGGTGTATTTAGAACGAGTGTAATATTTTACCCGGGAATCCTCGCAGTTCATATCAATGTCACCTGTCATATACATTTTCCACAATGATGTCATATGACATCCTCAACATTTATCGTTTGCTCCAGTCCTTTCGCTGGGCCTCTTGACATAGTAATTGTCGTTGTCATTATTACCGCGATCACCATGTCACAGGTTGACCCCAAGCATGGTCTGAGGGCCTGTGCCGGTTCGTTTATTTGAAGTCGGAATTTTGCTCAGGAAAGAAAAATCATAAAACTAGCGTAGCGAATGTAAGAACGAGAAGGAAGTATTCAAGATAGGTGGATAGTCAATAGTTTTAGCAAGAATGCTCAATCGTTTGAAAAGTTATTCAGAAGGGTATGATCGATTCAGTAAGGGTATTTTGAAGCGTGCGACATAAAAATGTGACATGGCAAGTGAGCGACGTTCAAAAGAAATATCACTATCGTAGGTTACGTCAAGTTAAAATAAAGAATGCTAGCTAAAAATATATAAAACAACACAAAACACACATAATTACATTGCTGTTCAATGTAAAAAGTGGCATACATGGCGAGAAGTGTAAATAAAATATCAGGGATTACATATATCCCGCCGAGTGTGAAAATATCAAATTATCAGTGGGCGGGACAAATCCTGATGCCGCCACATTCATCAATAACAAACAAGGGGAAACATGATAAGATATATCGGCTTACCTGTATCGACAAAGCACGTGACAAGATGGTGCGAGAGGTTAGGAACGCGACAGAAAGTCGATTTAAGGAGTTGGCTCTTGTTCCTAACTGAACTACAAAAAGTGCAAGGGGCACTCTAGGATGACACTTGCACCATGGTCTCCTTTGCTTCTGAAGACATGGGGTGGGGGCAGGGGGTTAAGTAGCCCTACCGATTACAGGCTCATACAGGTACTGGTGGAAACTTGTGATTGGTCAAACAATGGGGTAATTACGGGGATAACCAATCAAAAAGTGGACGGTGGACAACATTCCAAAGGGAGAACGTGGACAACTAGGGACTGACCAGTCTGGTCCTAGTCTTGGGCCATGTCGTCCAGCGTGATCATGCTTCTCCCCAGTTACAGACAGAAACTGCTAGCCTGGCATTCCTTGGGTTGTATCCGAGGAACTTTGTCCTTGAAGAAACTTGGTTTTACCATGGGAAGTCAAACCCCCCCCCAAAAAAATTTATCGGACCAAAAAATGCTATATATTTTTTTCAAACTTACACAGGGTGCAAAACCATAATTGTGATCTTCACTAAATAGCTGTCATTGCCATCACCACAATATGACACCCATAATCACAACATCATCATCACAACATCATCATCACCAAGTCACCCTTCGCCCTTTCAGCATTACCACCAAGTTAGTGTCACCACCAATACCTCTGTTACCACCATCGGTCATCACCACCTTCATCACAACCATCGCCTACACCATATTCCATACAAAAACTACCTTCATTACCCCTTCAGTCCAGTGACCGAACCATACTTGGAAGCGTGCGGCTCAGATCCTTGTACAAATTAAGCGTACACCTTGACTTGACCGACAGGTTTAATCATGTCTCCAAACTGCATCTCAGTTTGCATTCGTTTCCACTATAAACTTGTCATGTTTGGAAATATAAAATTCCGCAATAAATTCTCAGAGGGTTGACTTATAATCGATAGAATTATCTGACCGTCCGTTGGCTTTAGACGCGCGGGGGCTATCCGGCCAGACGGCCGAGGGATGAAGGCAATTTCCTCTGCCGATATTCCTACCAGACGCCAGCCGACCCCGGGCGTAAGCTTATATGTTTAATTCTTATATTAATCTTGACAAGGAGATGATTGGACACCGAAATAGGTGAAAATTTTCTCACATATCTGGCAGGACCGTCTCCAACGAGAACTGACAAGTCCTCGGGCGGTGCGCAGATTATCACCGTGGGTGGACGCCGGCACGGAAACAAGGATAAGGGTCGGTCCCACGCGACGGACCATAGTGAAGCGTAACTACGGACCCCTAACACTGCAGGACATTCCGTACAACCAAGCCAAGCCGACTCAACTTGCCTAGAATGAACGACAATTCTGCCAATGTATATAGATATATTGCACACACGATGGTTCCCCTTCATTGTTGTACCGGGGAGCAATCGTCATTGCCCCGGCACCGTATGTCTTTTAATTCTGCACGATTCATCAGTCATCCTTTGTGTCCACAGTTCAGTCACAGACTTTTGCTTGCTTGAATTTTATTTGTAGTTCAAAAGTTAGAAATAACTCGTATATTATCCCACATGAAGATTTACCCGAAGACAATATTTGTGTCCACCTGGTTATATCACGTGTCATGCGTGGAGGTATGAAAATAGTTCAAATTGATAGCCTCAACTTGACCCTACCTCACCAAACCACTGCGAAACCTTATTCAATAATCCCCCTTGTGAGTTCGGGCTTATACCACGCCTCATTCTTCCATAGAGAGTCACTGGTTCTTCTCTCATAACATATATATTTTTTACACTTGAAGGGGATTCCTGTCCCTTTGTTGGTGCAATCAGAAGTTAAATGTTCAAATTAAATTGCAATAATTGATACCAAAACACCAAATAAGTTTTTAAAATATACAATACATTAAGACATTGTTCCGTTATAAATAAAACAGTTAAAGCAGTTTACGTAAACTGAATTGCTATAATTGTCTGTCTAAACACATAAATGCTGTAGTTTTGAATTATACAATGCACCAAAACTTGGTCTGTTTAAATAAAAGATCATTAATTTGTGATACAATAAGATCTTCGCGTAGTCGAAAAACGATTTGATTCTGTATCCTAAGCAAAATCCATTTTTTATAAAGCAAAGCAAACCACATCACTTTGATATATTTCCATTTGATTCATTTGCTGTGTGTTTTTAAAATTCAGAATTCAAAAACATTTCCCATGAATAAATATTACCAAGTGTTGAGTTTGAGGAGTTGGAGGAGAAGTCACTGTCCAGTTGATGCAAATCGCGTGGATAATGAAGACCACCGATCGGCCTCGCGTGTAGGTAGAGCAAAACAGCAAGATTGCAATGGATTTGGGTGCGCCTATATAATACCGTCCCGTGGGTACTCTGACTCGTTAGATGTTTGGGACCATGCTCTCCCCGTGCCCTCCCCTCCTGGACATGAATGAGACACAGGCGACTCACAATATTTACTCTCAGTACACATGTGCAGTGTAACTATGTCTACATTTCCTATTTCCGGTTTCTACGTTTTTCTTGATATTTGCCCACACTCTCTACGAATGTCCTATCCCAACAGGAAGTCGGGGTAAATGGATTGAAGACCTTCGAAACGAAAGTCGATTGCATTTCCAAAACGTCAACATTTTCACATGTTCCTCGTATAGATGCATTTATCAGTTGCAGTTTTTAGCACATAAAATAATGTTGTCACGTGATGCCACGCGAATTCACGTGAAGGTGAATTCACGAATAGGCCCACGTGCCAAACAAATACGTCCAGAGACACACGTATTTGGTTTCTTCAAGGACTCTTTTAAACCTGTTCATTTCTGCTGGAAACGCTGACTTTTTGAGAGGTTAAAGGGAAGGTAATTTTTTTTTATTTCATTAAAACCCTGGTAAGTTCATTGGGGATTCTAGAATTTTTGAGCTCATGTAATTGTGTTACAAAGGATTACATAATCATCACAGAGTCAACTTACAAGGTTGGGTGAAACCTCCATGACCAAGGATAACTGAATGCCCTTCATTATTATCACAGTTCATTTGAAGATAAGGCGACTTGATCTGAGACTACATGAGGGGTCTCTTTTACTAACAATTGACTTTACCGTGACGAATTCATTACACTCGAACTCAGAAAGCATGTCGTCCTTGTATTTCAAGTTGGTTCAATCCCATCGACTGGTAACCTATCAAGTATTTATTATGTTCTCATACCAAACATGCTGGCATTAAGTTATTGCCAAGTCAAGGCTCATGATAAATGATTCCTAGGCCCGCTTGGTACCGAAGCACCAAATGCCATCGTGGCCGTGATGGCACCAATCGTCGATCGAAAATAGAATGACAGCCTCAAATGGGCTAATAACAATTAAGTTGTGGAAACTGAGCAATGTTTCTTTGAATAAATGGAACCATAAGAGTGAAGGACAATCACGGGTGCATCGGAACGGTGGTTGAAATAAAAACTCAAACAAAACAACACCAATTAAATAAACAGAACCAAGGAAAACCTAAACCTCCCCCACCCCACCCCAAAATTCAAAACAAGTAACCCACAGAGATTCATTATTCAGTCCCGGCGAATCTGTTTATGTTGAAACAGGTCTCTCCCTTAAGTCTACGAATTTTACCTCAGGAGTGTGCGACAGTTCCGAAAATAATGTTGTGGCTCAGATGCCAAACTGGTCCAAACATTTCACGTCAGTCACTATCCGTGCAGCGGCTGTTGTGTGTTGGCAGACAGGCTAGCATTAGCTCATTCATAATTCATAGTTTTTCTCCTACAGGTTGATATGCAGTACATCGGTCTCCTATCCTGCGTGCTTCTCTGCTCTCCTAAATCCACGTCTCGCAGTTGGTTGGATTGGATGCTGACAGCCCCGTGAAGGTGCGCACGGTACCGCGCATGCGATTGCGCAGCCCTGCCTTTCACTGCAGCTTGCATGCAGCCAAAGCAGCAGCCAGACACCAGCGATCAATGTACGGACCGTGGCCAACGCCAACCGAGAATGATTACCGCAGACCGCGGCGTGCGTACCTCGCGGATCGCACTGGATCTTTCGTCTCCGTGTGGAATTTATGAGGAAGTCCATTTTTTTTTCCGATCGGCACTGCGTAACTATTTCTGACAGTGGTTCGTGATTTCTTCCGTGGAGTTTTAACCGTTCACGGGAGGTGACAATTGATTGATGGTGCTATATTCTCCAGGAATACTTTCGGACAGGAGGTAAGCAAAGTAATGAAGTTATGAACGCTCTCGGAATGATCTTCCGGTAGCCCAAGTACCAAAAAACCAAGTATGTGATTATTTGCAACATCCACTGCTTTCTGAACTCACGAGTCACCTATTCACGTTGTCTTTCCGTTCCACTGAAAACAAGTGCGCCGTGTTACTTTCTGTCAATGATATTGCCCACTAGGATGACAAGCATGTTTTGCATCCATTTCATACAACCCAAAACCTCCAAAATTCCTCACATCTCTTTAAATTTCTGCAAAACGAAAGACTACAGGCTACCACGTGAGTTTACTTTATCACCGAGTGTCTAATGCATGGACATGCGAGTGATTCTGTACAGGCAATGGATTCTATTCGTTTGCCACTCATCGGATAACCATCGCTCAAATATTGAACGTCATTTTCAGAAGCAAACGCTGCGTGTCCTTGCCATGACAAATAAAATGCACGCTTTTACTTTTTCCAAGGGTCTGAGCGATGGCCGACTTACAACTTTTATGCTTGACGTTTGGATTCATTTTTTACGAATAAAATTCGATGGAAAGCTGTGCTTTTCTCACCCATCACTGTTACGGCTGCAAGCCGGACCGCCAAACACACTGTGCCAGACTGGGTGTGTATACACAATGCATGAAATGGGGAAAAAAGGAAGAAGGTGCACTGTCAATACCTTTTTGTGAAAAACGGTAATGAATTATTTTGTTGCTGGTCGAAGTTTTTACAGAAAATTTAACTCTGCAAAATAAATGTGTCCGTAAAGGTAACAGATTGTACAACGGACAGGCTCATGAATTTTGGAGGCATTTTTCTTTGCATGCATTAATGTACGTCGACTTGTAAATAGTAATGCGTGAACCAATTACACAATCATTGGTCCATCACAAACACCATGCGTAAAGGTCATTGTTTACAGTTTGGGTGCAATCTGTTGTAAGATGCCTTTGCTTTGAAACCTACACCTGATTTGCTTGTTTAATTGTTAAAATGAATCATTGAAAGACGGCGTTACGAAGAAAAATTATAAACATCGGACACTCGTTTCCTTCGACCTTAGGTTGACGAATGGGCACAAAACGCTAGAGCATCGCTCTTTATTTACGTCTGCTAGTTTACCGTGAAATTGGCAATCACGTAGGGACTGAAAAAAATTGTTTTGAATAAAACCAGAGGGTAATGAGCAAGCCTATGGGGACTGACGTAATGTCAGCGCGGTTTATGTACAGCAGCGCGCGGTCATACAATGGTTTCCATGGTACCTATTGTACACCAAATCACATCTGAATACCTGTGATGCGCATGAAAATGAATTTTGTGCTTATATTTCTGTCGCGTGCTTTCAATGCTCAATATTAAGAGAGATGTAAAGTGTGTAGCATTATTTCCCCCAGTAGGCATAGATTGTCATTCTTGATTGACGTTTTGTTTGGTTTGGTCTTATATGTTTTCAAACATATTACTGAGATACGTGTAGGCCTATTGTTCTGAAAAAGGCCAAAATAATACTGCTTGCCAATTTGAAAACGGGACAAATAAAGGCTAAACAAATTGAAAACTAGGAATAACAAGTAATACGTCGTATATTTGAGTTTAGTTTCCGATTGAATTAATGGGCATCAAGTGAAAGTGATTTTGTGAGTGAACACATTGTAATCGGCGAGTTAGACCAGCAATTCTGAATGGCTTCCCCGTGTGTTACCCTAGAAACTGCGTAAAACCAATGTTTGTTTGGGTTCCTGACATCATTATTCCCACGTCCGTCCTCACTGAGGTCATTTGGTCAATCCAATTAACGTCTCTCACTCGAAATCACAGACACCACTTGTCTGGATCAACTGCAGATCCCGCGTCAAGGCTCCCGCCCTCTGTGGTCTCACTGTCCCGTTTTTAGGTTGAGGTGAACAACCTGCAATTCCAAAAAAAAATATCGATCCTCTAATCGGCCGTATAATCACATGTTCATAAGCATTCGCGCATGCTTTGGTTATTCTACAATGGAAGGTCTGGTCCCACAATTATCCTTTTTGAAGGGTTGCCTACCTCACTGTTTGACCTTCTGGCACCACTCTGGGATTGTGCCAACGGAGAGTGATTGTTCTCTATTAGAGACAAAACGGTTTGTTTCTGCAAGATTCTCAGGAATGTAACCTTTGGGATGTGCCATCTGTTCTTGTCTCATGTTTCCCGACTTCGTAACTGATGTGGTCTCCACATCAGTAAACTGTCTTTTCCAATACATCGTAATGACACGACGCCTACACTTTGTTCACATTCCTCTTTGAAACATTAGTTGGCCCACGTTGTCAAGTTTGCAGAGATTTGGTGAAGAATTTTGTGAAGAGAGTGCACCTTGATATAATGGTTGAAACCCTCATACGAATAGGAAGGCAAACTGATATATCAATAAAACAAGAAGTAGTCAATGATACCAGTCAGGGGTTCCAGACGTATAGGCCGACAATTTATGATCTAGGCCTATACCTTATACCCCATCTACATTCCCTCGGAGCCTTCACGGCTGATTCGATTTCGTAATAGTTGCCAAAGCAGTGTGAAACGTTTAGTATGTCTTACGGCCGACTGAATATATACAATGAAGGACATTGTCTGCAAGGTACTTTTGTCAGTGTGTAGTAAATGGTACAAGATTTATAAGACATAGGTAAGCCTTTAGGGGGAACGTTTAAACTCTAAATAGACATTTTGGCGTTTGACCTCACAGACCAACCGTGCCCCCATTTTGAATCAATAATGAACTTTTGGCCGATGGAGCCCAGTGGGTTATACCAGCTCTGTACCTGTTGGCCTATATGCGTAATTATTAAGGGCGTGGTGGCATATAGCTGATGACACTGTAACATGTAAAACGTTGGTACAATTTTCTGTCGTCCATCCACAAGTCTCGATAATTATCAAACACAACGAGAAAAATACATTCAAAATTGGGACAAGGATATTTTTACGCATACAGTGATCAGTGCTTGAGAACCATCTTTTTCATATTATTTCCTTTTCTTTTGAACATTCTCTCATAAAATACGCCCCCAGAAAAAGGAAGCAGGATGTAGGTAAATTGTACAAATTACGGTGTTCAACATTAAAGTAAAATGTGGCGAAGGAATATCAGTGGTCAATGATTGGTAGTTACCACTTGCATTATAAACTGTAAAGACCACACTTAGAGTTTAAACACATTTCTGAACACATTTGTGTACCTTTTTTTTTAAATGTTTAACCGCGACATGTTCAGTGTTATGCGTTTAGGAATGTGTTGAAACGCTAAGCGGATTTCCACTGCAAAAGCTAAACATGTACCACGGAAAAAGGGTTTAGCGCTTAAACACATCCCTAAACACATGTTAATAAACATGTCATGGGTTGAACGTGTGGGAAAGTGGGTAAGAAAAGTATTTAAACTCTAAATGTTGTTTTTCAAGTGTAAAGTAGACTAAATACTTAGTGCAGAATGATTTGTGATTTGATTTGACTAAAACAACGACTCTGAAGGCTTTGATGATGTAGAAGCCTAAAACCTAGTGTCTGATGTACAGCCAAACCCAGAGAACCACTTGCTGGAAAATGATCCCGACAACTATTTGTATCTTCATTTTGAGCGATCGAAATGATTTTAATTAACTCAACTAAAACTCCTCAAATCTGGTGCAGGGAGGAACCATAATTTCTCTTTTGGCATTCGGGATTCGTTGAGGGATTTCCCAAATTGAACAAGCTCTCGAGTTGCTGAGTAAATAAAAACATAATCTTGGTCCAGAGTTGTGGCACTCTGGGACTGACTGTAGCGCAAGGGGATGGACCGTCAGATTGCGACGTGATCCTGCCAAGTCGTTGAAAGTGCAACCGGGTGAGAGGGTTGAAAGGGCCATGCCACCCCTAGTGTATTGGCTTTTCTGACGAGCCAAGCTGCATTCTAGGCGGAATACCATATTATCTGCCACCCTAGGCCTGCTTTTTATCCCCCAAGTACACACAATGATTTCTGTAGTTAGAGATCTATCCTTTTTATGGGGATTAAGGGAGGCGTGGGCAGGGCCTATACCGACCGTAAACCCCTGGCGATCTGTTGGGGAGGGGGGCGTACTTGAGCCCCCCAACGGGCCGTATAGCACAACTGACGATGCGCTCAGCGCAGTATTTTTTCATGAGATCGAGTGATCTCACGCAATAAATCCCCCTCGAAGCCCTTCAGTCCACGGTGTAGTCTCCAGTGATCTACACGGAGTTCCCTGGACAGCTCAGCTTAACAAGCCGTAACACTGGGGCATGGGAAGATTAGTTGAAAAGGGCAATCACCGCCTCTACTTTTCTTGAGGTTCAGGACATAGTCAGAGCCTGAGACCATTGGGGGCTTATGTCAAATGAGCTGGTTTGGTTTTTTTTTCACTTGTTTTTCTCCTACATCCTGTTTGATCATTTAGAGTTCCATGAGTAAACACAGAATGCTGGGTAATTCCAGAAATTAGGGGTCCAAAAGTGTGACATTTTTGTGTCCCTGTTACGTCTGACCTTTGTTATAAGACATAGAAACCTCACCGGAACGGATTTCAAACTATAACTATTTGTTTGGCAGGTAATTTGCATTTATTCACCACCCTTGGAAATTAGAGAATATGTTCTAACTTCAAGATCATATGCAGGCACACGAAAAACAAGGACCCCTGAATTCTGGAATCACCCTGCTATAGATGCAAAAGACACACGACACTTTCCTGTATGAACAAGGGCCATGCAAGTGTACAAGAACACCCCTGGCTTTGAACATAAAAACTGGCGTTTTACTTAATAGTTCATGATGAAAAAATGAGGCCCATATATTACCAATAATAGTCCCTGTCGAGCCACATGTATGGGCGTTTACAAAATTTATGTTTATTTCATAATTGGAGCCCGCCAGTGCAACCTCGCTGGCATTCCTCTCAACAATGCAAAATGGCCCATGAGGGCGACGGTGTGAAATGTCAGGTTTCAATAAAGTGAGCCGCGTTTCGACCTCGGTAGCTTGCTGAGAACGAGCACGAGCGTATGATGCGATCAGTAACGATTCATTACTGACTCTGTACCATTGTGAAAAAGGTAATTATAGGAGCAGTAGATTAGCTAGTAAAGATGGTCTGCTCGCTGCCTCTCGCTTTTTCAAGGAGAGATTGAAGTCGTCGTTCAAGAGAAACTATTTTTTCTTTTCATGATGAGCTCGCGCAAGGAGGATTTATTTACATGGTTTGATAATGCGTTTACTATCATGCCTGCTGGGCTTGCGATATCAAACCTGCACCCCTCGACTACTCAAGAATCGAGGACAGGAAAAGGTCGCACAGAAGCAAATTAATCTCAAACGGCATTCACAGCGTGCAATGACGAGTCGCAGAGATCAGGAGCTTCTCAAAATGTGATATAGGAAATTATATGTTGACTTTTCCCCTTTTTAGGCAACATTGTATTCCTGTCTTATCGTAACCCCCTCCTCCAAATACATGTTGATTCTGCGGGATAAGCGGATCTATTATCAAAACATATAAAGTCGTATTCACCAGTGTGCACATTTGCCATCACAGCCAGTTCACTCATCTAGCATAATGATTGACCGACTCAACAGATGAAGAGGGGGTGACCGTTTCGCCGCCCAGGCCCGTGATTTGCATTCCATTGACATCTCTCTCGCATTTCACCGATGGCTTGAAACCCGGGGGAGTTAGTTGTCCACGGGTGCGTTTGATCTATCGCTCTCGGCTTTGGCTTAAATTGAAGATGACATGAATAATGACAGATGAAGAGCAAACAATTTCCTTTTGTGTGCCAAAGCTAACATCCCATCCTTGATTCCTGTTTGTCTAGGGCTACTGTGCTCATCACTAGGGAAATGTCCGACAGAGATCAAATGAGCCTGATTATTAGGGCTGAATCAGTTCAAATAACCGAGTTTTCGAATATTTGACCTTACGGTCGGTCGACAACAACTGACAAAACGGGCATTAACCAAACCGGTATGCCTTATTTTCGTGAAATGATATCAAGATAATCGTAAGACATTACTTTAAAAGCCCTTCTTGAGGCACGTCGCAAAAATGCATTGTGACGATATTGGTGAAATAATTGTCTGGGGATGTAAATCCGGCCCTGCCTCGTTTAGCGTTGAGAAAATAACAGTTGCATATCATTTCAAGTATGGACTTCGCACGGACTCTTCATGATTCAGTCGGACTTGTCAGAATTCGTCCTGCTTAGTGCGCATGGAATTAGTTCTTGACGGGATATGGACAGTTAATGCCCCTTTAAAGCCAGCCCTTTAGTTTCAAGGACCTAAGTCGGTCATTGCGTTCGACATCACAATAGTAGAACAACCGGCTTCAAAGCCATCATCAGGTTATTGTTAGTTAAGTATTCAACAATTTCAACTCCAATCTAATTTCGGGGGGAAAAAAATGAGGTCGCAGGCCGTGTTTACGCGTTTCGACTTGTTAATTCCGCAAATATTTACCCACTGCCGTTCCCCTTCGCGTCATACACCTTGGCTGTGTGGCGGTGCCGCGCAACTAGCTTCTCCGCCAGCCGCTGGTCCGTGCGCGCTGCTAACCTGACTGTAACTCGATTTGGGGACCATATTGGGCCCGAATTAGGACAGGTTGATTTGATTTCGGCCCCTTAAGTGGTGCGAAATCTCCGAATTCGGTTACCGTCCGACATTATGCACCGTGCGGCACTGTGTAAGTTTGATTGTTTTGATCTACGCGGAGCAGCTGCAGGCGGATTGTGAGAACCATGAGCAAATTGGTGTTTGCCTACGCAGTAAATTATGGAAATTCAGTTGGCCGATCGAGGGTACATTATTTTGAAAAAAAAAATCGACTCCAACGAGCACAGCGGCAGAACTATTTTCTCGGTTGTCTTTGACTAATTCATCGTTTAAGTGTTTCAGTTTGATATTTGTGGATTTTTTCACTGCAGCTTCGAACAGGGAAAACAAAAAAATAAAGAAGAAAATCAAAATGGCGCAGAACAAAAAAAAGACGAAAAGTTTAAAGAAAGGATAAAATGGAGTTTAAACAAACGTGGAAAGCTGTTTCCACCTTAGCAAATCTTTAAAGAATGAGTTGAGTAGCACTTACCAAATCATCACCAACTGCACAGTGTTCCTGATATAAATATTTCAGGCCTCCCATTCCAACAATCACGTCCACTTCTTAAAAAACATCCTTTAGTTTAAATTCCCAAGTCAATTCCTTTTATAAAATCAAAGATAAGTAGTTTCAGTCTACATCTCATAAGAATAAATAATTCCACCAATTCTGAAAAGCAGGAACCGGCTGGGGCGAGAAAGGAACTAGTGAGGAATCTCTGGTGCAGGGAAGACTACACTTGAGGTATGTCAGAATGTTTGCGATTTATTCCTCGAAACCAATCGCTCTTACAAGTCGATGGAATCAACCCCGCTGAATTGAACACAAACTAATCGTCTCCGCCTGGCCATCGCAGCCCGTCAGGCGGGTTATCTCCAGACGATCATAAGATTACATATGTACCGCGAGACAAAAACGACACTAAATTTTTCCCCCATGAAGGAACCTCTTATGAGGGGTGTCGTTGTCCTGAGAATTTCATTGTTGGGTCACTATCCGCCTCGAGCAGAAGCACCCCCTCATCGGTTTAAAAGATTCATTAGGTTGGGTGTGTTCATTTTGTTGGGAGTGATGCGACCGTGACGCGTGCATTTTGTATTCGTTCGCGGACCAGCGAAGTGCTGTTCGGACCGCAGGAGCCTCCGTTACTAAGACAATTGCGCCCTCTCTTGGTCCAGCTCGAGGCCAATAGGTGGATGTGGCGAGAAGAGGAGCAAAGAAGAAAACTTCCTGTTGTTTAGTTAATATTGAAAACACATCGCCATGATAGATATTATAAACTACTATACAAAACCTTTATTGGAAAAGTTAATCATACATGTTTGCATTATGATATTTAGAATGGCATTTCTCTATAATTCTGTGTAAATGGTTGTTTAGGGTTGTCTGTAAGTTACAGCCATTTTGTTCGTCCTGTTTCCGACTGAAAAGCTAAAATAATCGCCAGAATGTGTTTGCAGTGACTGGTGACATTTCCACCGTTGTGGGTTTGGCATAGTATTCCCTCATCCCTACTTAGATTTCTTCAAAACGATTCAGGACTTTTCGAAAGTCGAAGAAGCGATACTGATACTCTATATCCATGCATTATGGCTGCTCTTCTCTGTTCAGACTCGTGTTCTTTTAATTCACCACAATGTGCTCTTAAAACATGAAGTGTTATTTTGACCTTTCACGAGGTGTACAGTACTGTCTCATAAGTCTTTCACAGTCACGGGCCATAACATAATAGCACCTTTTCCTCCGAGATGAAGCTCCGTTGAATATACCTATAGAGAACACCCATTATAAATTCGGCAAACAAACCCTGGGTTGATTCAGCCCTTGTGGCACATTCGAGTATAGATGTCCTGGTTGCTGAAGATGAGCACAAACACGACCGGTACATCGATATATGCGGCGGGGAGAAACATGAACCGCAATAATAAGGGGGGGAAAACTGTGATGCTCGAGGTAAACTAGCTGCCATTCTCACCCGGCGAGCTGAGAGATCAACCCGCCGAGCGAGAGTAAAAAAAAACACGTCTCTCGAAATTTACCGGCTCCCATCGCGGTGTTGTTAATGTATCGCCGTTGGTTAGCCGTCGGAAGCCGAGTCAGATATTCCACGAATTGATGTCCTCCGAAGGAGCGGGCGACTGGCATGAATAAATCGCTGAGAGTGTGCACTGAAGCCGATCCTATACAGGCATGAATTTCACAGACAAGTGTCCGTGTGAAAGTTGACCCACTTCAAGCCTGAACCTCCGCCCTTGGAAGCGGAAAATGTGCTCCCACTTGTCTCGTCAACTAGATCCGTCCGCGGAGGAATATGTACGTGTACAGTCTACAACTGATGCCCAGTAATTTGTCATATGCGTGGTATTACGCGTGAAAGCCATTTGCAGTAACGAAGATTATAGATGCATGGTTGGGCTTGAGGCACTTCAAATTTATCACGTTCACGAACGAAATTGGATGAAGTTAAGGTTGAGGTTTGTTATCAACATCTTGCATTATAACATACTTAAACTTCCTATTTACGCAGCATGCAGACCTACCATGCAGCAAAAACTGCTTTTCCTACACTAAAAGTACTTCAGTACGTCTTAATGGTACATGCACTGTGATTACAAGTTTTGTTTGTCAAAAGTAGCTGCACCAAATCAACCTTTTTTAATCCTTCAAAATGCACCTCTATATGCCTCAGTAATCCTTATTTTTCAATATTTGTTTCACTATTTCAAAGAGTATTTTTCCGTCGTTTGGTTTTAAGCTAATGGCAATATAATATTAATGAGCCAAAGTGTGATGTCATCCCAAGAAGAAAGTCTTAGTGTTACACATTTACACACCAAAAGGTCTTGCATTTCGTAGATTTTGCTGGGCAGGCCTAAATTTTCTCTTCTTTCCTGAATCGTTGTTGGTTTAGTGCATAGCATAGCAGTTTCCAAATCACTTTGACCATTTTTGTTTTAATTTTCTTGTCCAGGACAAACCTAATGTCTTTGCAGACCTATTCCTCCACACTGAAATTACGTTTGCGTTTTCGTGTAACCGCCTTTGTGTTCAGAACTCCGTTCGTGTTTTCTAAGACCTCCCTCCGCGCATGGTATGCGTCTTCACACCGCCTGAACGCCAGGAATAATTGGCTTTACTTAATTATCATACCTTGGAAAGTGGGCCGTGACCTCGCATAAGGCATCCGATGCGGACCGATTCACCTCGGGATGGAAAAAAAAAACAGGACTTAGAATCCATTTTGGTCTTGAGATGACAATATCGGATGCCCTACTTTGTGACGCTGCCTGTGGCTGCCGGTGCCCCGTTTTGATTTCCCGCCTCTAGATGTGGCGTGTTTTGTCTGCTCATGGTGTGTCGGTAATAGCATGCCCCGATATCGGGGTAATTTGTATTCAACGATGGTATGCGTGTCGGAAAAGGCCGGGCCAATAAACCCAATTTTAATACATATTGCCGCAGTGCCGATCAACACAGTTTGTGAGGTAAACAGCGAACGTCCGGATACGGAGCCTCGGCTCGAAAAGTGGTTGGATTTCAAGATTCTGCGTTGAAATATACATCCCTAACATAAACCATTATCTCTTCTCCTGAAGCCAAGTTTTCGATCACGTGGCAATGCTGACGGTAAGCAGGATGTCAATCCGATTCGTTTGTGTGACGTCACTTCAGTTTAAACCACGCCCAATGCACACGTGCACTGCACATAGGGTTACATGCATTGATCGCCGTTTACATGGAATCATGGAACGGGAAGTTTACGCGCAACTTCAGCGATTGTCCAATGAGAGCCTGAAAATCGTGGCGCGTCCTCCTTTGTGACGAAGTCACTTACGAACTGATCAATACGCACACAATCACAGAAGAGACGATATGTATTCGGTTCGTAAGTGACTTCGACGCACCACGATTTGCAGGCTCTCATTGGACGATCGCTGACGTTGCGCGTTAGCTTCCGGTTCCATGGTTCCATGTAAATGGAGATCAATGAATGTAACTCTATGTGCAGTGTACGTGTGCAGTAGGTGTGGTTCAAACTGAAGTGACGTCACACTTACGAAGCGGATAGAGTACCGAAGTGAACACGTTACACGCACGGTTATTATGTGTAAAAGGCATTCGTTAGAGAATCAGCGTGTGGACCAACACCCACGCATACTCTACCCGTTTTCACTGCACTTTCTGGTTCACCATGACGTCACACTTCGGTACTCTATGGCGTCATTCGACGGAAGTGGAATCAAAAGGCAATGCATACCATTGCTATGCTGTTTCTTGAAGCTACTAGAAGATACTTCCATTCCATGTATTTCATTTGTGGTTAGCCGGTTTGGGTTTTATTACATAGTCAAAGAAGACAATGGGCCCAGCACTGAGGAGCCTTGCCAGCATGTTTGTTCGGTCTACACTCTGACTCAACGCAGACGGTCGCCAGAGTTAGACATAATGCTCAAACTTTGCTGATTATCTGCGTCTGTGTTTATGTCAGTTGCGATAGAGTGTTTCCATATGTTTGTGTGCCGTTGAGCCTGATTGCTAATAATGTCTGACAGTGCGCAAACAAGAGAAGGGAAAAAATCCAATGATAGTCCGCCTTGGTCAACGCTTTAACTGCAAACCAAACACACTGCGTGCCCCCCCCCAAAATGAAGCCCCTCCCCAAGTGCCTCTTGCAAAATGTGCCCAAGCTACGCCACTGCTCTCCCGCGTCTTTCGCCGATATCAAAGTTAGGCTTAACTCATCCCCGAGCCTGAACCTTAAATACATAATTCTAACCTCAATTCAAAACCAATCAGAGGTCTGTTGAATTGCAAACCACTTTTGGACGTTTTGTACAATAAATTAATATTTAAAAATGTATATATCAAACCAAGCCTACATTACGTCTACCTAACTAGAATGTCAGACTCTGCGTGTTACAATTTGTGTGGGGACGTCAAAACGTCGAGGTTGAACGTTTTTAAATGAAACCAGAGTTTGACCTACAATATTCCGAGGAGATTCAAACCAGCATCTCTAGAGTTGTTCGACTCTTGACTGCCCTAGAACGACTTACGATATCTGGCCTGTCTCCAGGAGCGCAATACGCACAAAACCACGTCGGATTATTGGCAGTTTCGGAGAATATTGCCCGTCATGTCGCTAGACAGACGTACCTACATCGTTGTTACGTCACATCCCCATTGTGATTTCATGGAACGGACTGTAGGTTTATTTTGAAAGACTGTTTTGACAAGGTAACTGCAGAATTCTTTTTGACGTTTGTTTTATACAGGGATAGTAAACGATGTATCGTCATTTTGATCAGATCAGATGATCACACCTCTCACGCGCGTTTCCCTGATTCGGTTATCTTGAATTTCACATTATCCCGTCACTGAAACGTATGCAGTCGTCGTAGAGTGTAGAGTTTAAACAGAATACTGTAAAGCCTTCCAATGTCGCACGTACGCCACTCGTACGTTCGCCGATCTCTTCCCGGTTGACGGTATACACACTGCCACAAATGTAGTGTAGATTTAACACTCTTGGTATCCATATAAAACATCAGCATTGTCCTAGATACAAAGGGGGCTAGTAATTAAACATCAATTATTATTATTTATTAGTTATTTCTGGTGATGACACTAAATATTCCTGAAAAGCACCCTAGGCACTGTAGCTTGCAAGCCTGAAGAAACCTTAGGAGAGGAGACAGTGAGAAGCAGTTACAGTTTTAGAGGTGGGAGGAAAACCCCCGAGAGGAATATTCTGGGTAAAGCCCACGGAATCACGTAGGGACTGAAAACCCATTCCACATGTGGACCAAGCTGGGAAAGAACCGCTACGCCTACCTGACTCCCCAGTGTAATGATACAAAACCTGTCTGGCCAAAAGACCTATAATTATCAACGTAATTACACCAATACTTCGTTTCGTAAATCTTTTCAGCCGACATCGCGGTGCCAAAATATCTTGCAGCGTGCGGTATGCCGTGCGGCACGTACCCTGAGCATCAAGTCAGGGATGGATGCATAGTACAAAAGAATTTAGTTTCAAAACAACAAAGAAATTTTCAAAAGTTTGCGAAAAGAAAAAAAAAGTCTTTTATAATGGGCACCGCTTATTGTGGGCAGACAAACGTCATTGGTCAATGCGGAATGAAATAAGCTTCAAGTCCTGATTCTCATTGGCCAGTACGACGTCTTTGACATTCACGATCTCCGTGCAGGACGGAAACTTTATTCATGGAAGGATTCCCCCAAATAATGTTCTTTGTCTTGTAAGCTGTAAAATGTTTGTTTGTTTTTAATAACTTTATTACACATTTTCTGTGTTCAATTCTACAAAAAGAGAATGGCCTGAGAAGTATTTTTATATAAGGCGGTACTGATTACCATTTTTACACATTTTTCACATGACTGTATACAAAATAAACTGATTGTTTGTCATGCTATCTCCAATGTCAAAACGTTTAATTAGTTACTGTCCAGTGGAGGAAGCAATAGGGTCTATACTGCTTAAAATCCCTGGGGAAAGAGTATGATACGCCAGAATGACGTATTCATATACTCTTCAAAAAACAAAGATTGTGGCTACACAAACAAAAGGCCCTGTCAAGATCCTCACAGCGGAATAGAAACATAGCTGCATGACAGTAATCAAGGCTCTCTTCAGTTTCCATCTCCCGCTGACATGTGCCAGGAAGATCGTGTCTGGAATACTCGTTGAGTCGCTTAACACTGTAGGAAGACAAGGTGTGGATTTTGACGCGGTGGTGGCTTGTCACCCGTATACCGTGTCCGGGGCGACGAGTCCCCGGGGGCAATTTCGCCTCCCCGACCCAGCGTGTTGATATCACTACCAATAATAAGCTCGGGTCGCGTGCCGTGGAGCCCGCACCCCGGCACCACATCTATATCGGGCGAAATCTACAGCTGAAGGCGCGATTTATGTGTGGGTGGGCCGGGGCCGTCGGGACCGCAGCGGGTAGTGGAACCAGTAAACAAGTACAGCAAGCACAGCGGCCGATATAACGGCTGAAGACAGGCTAAGCACTTCAGTCATCCGTGACAGCACCGCAGCCTCTGTCAGCTGTCAACGACCGACCGAAACTTTGTAAGTGAAGTGGATGAATCCATCAGTCAAGAGACGGGCAAAGTCAAGCGTGCTCAATCTACAAGGCCGGAATCGCTTTTCCAAAAAGCAGATCGCTTTCCAAAATGCTAAGGATTCGCTCCGCTGAAACATCTGCACAACCGAGGAGCACAACCTGAATTCGTCTGTGTAAACTGAAAAACACAAAGTGAATGTTTTCGTGGATTTTCAACTTTATGGCAAGTATCTGAAATGATATGCCCGGGCCTTTTGTGTGACAAAACAAATTTAGACTTCCGCGTGAAAACAAAAACATAATTTAATTTTGTTAATTCGATAGGAACTTTATTGCATATCGACTGCAGTTTGTTTAAAACGAAAACATATGGAAAGGTTCCGTTTATTTTCGTGATCCCATTCACTTGCATCTGATTCTAATCAGTTATACCGCAGACGACATTTTCATATAAATTGAACCGCGCGAAGTGATGTCGTCTGTACGACTGTAGCTATAATCGTTGCATTAATAATTCATTACTTGCAAATTAACAATTAATCTCACTGTCTGTGCCGGAGGCTGAGCTCTTGAAAGATGGGTGTCACGGTCTTCGGAGACTCTTTTCTTATAGAGTCACCTTTCCAGGGTTAAGGTTTTGTGGACTGAGGATAATGGAGTTTTCATTCACTGCACATTACAAACGTTGCGGTACCTGGAGGAAGCAGACTTCAGGGTTGACGTAGTTAGATTGTGTGGAGTTTCCACACCACTAAATATTGAGGCCTGTGATGGCAATCTACTAAATAACCCTTGTCTCTCAATAGTATTTATATGTGGGCTCTCAGAATTGGACAATATGCATCTCTTGCCAAATGTTGGTTTAAGTCTCAACTGCTTATAACTTTGCGCCAATTCGGCCCCAAAATGAAATTTACTAGAGTTTAAAACAATGTCGCTAAGTTACCACCCCTTGGCGGGAAGAAAGCATGCTTTCAACATTATACCGACTTTCTTCTGAGAGCTTTTTCGAGCTTCCTCAAACTGTGACAAAGCCTGTTGACATTTTCTCTTTCTTTTGGGTTCATGCATTGGGTAAATTACATTAAATAGCCCGACCGCTTGTTGTATGGCTATCCGTGGTGTCTGGCCAATGATGCATCTTTATTTATTTGTTGTCTTACCTATTATTGGTGTTTGTGGTGCTTGGAAACTTCCTGGTAGACGGTGGTCGCATAGTTGACGCCCGTTTGTCTCGGAATCGGTGGACTGGAGGAAAAACCGTTTCTCCCCTTAAAACGCCGAGGACCTCTGTCGCTGACTAATTACAAATACAACACCGGCCCCCGGCAAATTTAATATTTGGCAGGCATATTTTTTTCCACCTTCATGTCCCTGCTTGTTGACTCTGCATAGCTGGCCGTCATCATCTTGGTCTAATTCGGCTCGACGTCGGGGTCTTTTTTTTTTCTTTTTAAGTGGAGAGACCGGTACGTGATCAAGGTAGTGGTGATGGATTCGAAGGACGGAGCGGTCGTGCTGGCTTCTCTCCAAATGCAGTCAGATCAATTAGGCTTAAGCGGTTTCAGACTCATCTGGCCTGCACGCGCGCATTGACGTTGAACCGATGTTTACTCAAATAATTTTGTTTTCCCAAATTTAGACCGGCGTTTAAACTTGCTGCTGCTCCGTCATACCGTAAGCCCCCCTTGACAAATGACATGATTCCAGGAAAGGGATTCTTAGTCAAGAAATTGAAATTCCATACTGTCAACCAGAACGCCATTTTACTGGTTGCCACGATTTTGTCAACCCCAATTTTTCTTTCCACCTCTGCATTCATTCAGGACCGTCCCCACCAAATAAGGTTTCATTTTCCGAAATGGCAAGTGAACCATACTCAGAGTCGGTTAACAGCGTCGATTCAGTGAATTACGGCTTGGTGAATTTCGTTCCCCTTTCCGATCGATGGAAAATGAATTGATGGGGTGAAAATAAGAAAAATGCGGTTCCCCGTTTTTCAGTTCCCAACCATGGCCAATGCCATGGCGCACCGTCGTCTGTGCCACTACACTGCCGACACTCCGCCATGTTGGAAATGCACGCAACTTGACCACATGAGAACCGGGCACGAGCCAGGATTTGATTTTTCATCACAACCCTCCACCGACGCAAACTCACCAAGTCACCGCCTGCCCCATCGATTAGTCGCTATCGATTTTTTTCGCAGTCTAAATCATGCATGACTGCAGTTCTGTTTTGAGGACGGTGTAAAAAAAACACAGGGCGAGCAGATTCTGTTAATGTTGGGAAACGTCTCGATTCGTACGTGTACAGTCCCACGCTTCAGCGGTGTATCAGGATAACGGCTTCTGGGCGGAATTCGACTTAACCTGGGATTGGACAATTCGGTATTGGGTTTCAAATGGTGGGAACTGCAGACAGTTTCAGACGCCAAAGTAGACACAACTGTACAAAAATAATCGTCCCATTTCCATTTCGTTTGTGGATAATCTATAATTATTATGTGTATACCCTTTTCTTCAATGTAGAGTTGTCGGTGTAATTACATACGATCTATTTAGAGTCACCACTTTGGCGGGGTTGGGGGAGGCAGGGGGCGTTGGAGACGTATCGGTCTTTTTGCTCCTCGGAGCCGAAAACGCCGGTATTTGAAAACGGCACTACTACTTTTCTTTTGGAGGGGGAGTTAAATAAATTCTTTTACAGATGAAAACATGTTGACAATTTCAGAAAATAATGCTCCTCCCCCCCGAAGATTCAAGACCTTCATACACCACTAATGAATGTGTTTGTATGACGAGAAGAAGAGTGGTTGGTTTTCCCTATACCGACTGTGAAGCCTAAGTGGCCTTCTTGCGTGGGTCGACCCAACCGCGCTGACAATGCTGTTGAGAACCATGGGGCCTGTCGACAGTATCCCTACATCACTCTCTAGTTTGATAGGTCGTGCTCAATATGGCATTCGGTTAACGACAATATTGACTCATTTATCCACAACGGCGAACAATTATGATTGGAGGAGACCTTCCAGGGCTTTTATTTCTCGCAATGTCACCATATAAAGTAACCGTGAATTCAGTTCAATTCAATTCAGATCTTTCTGAGCTTTCCTTTTGGGCTTCTACATGTAGCATTGAATGATTTCAATAAAAACGTCCTAATTTTATCCCCGTCCAGTGTTCGAAGCTGACCCATTATGTATGCATTTGATAAAAACTGTGAGGGACGCAAGTGGGAGAAAGCAATTCTTTTCTACTCAAGCGTTAGTGCAAAAAAGCTAAAGCTGTTCTTAATTCCAGCAAATAGTCTACCAGCTTTGGGCGAATTTGCTCCTAGAATGGTAGTAATTAATTTGTGAATAATTGTGAAATGATTGTTATTTTAACCAACTTTGGTCTGAACCATTGAGCAACGTGGATGTCGGGATTCACCAGTAAGACGAAATTCCGAACCAAACCGAATTCTTTAATGAAATCATTGCAAAATGCCAAATATTGGCAGCAAGAGTGCGTTTCATTGAGTGGCTTCAATACCATGGAAGTGCAAATACTTCACGCCGATAGTGCAGGCACAACCACCACCAGTTGTGGCCATGACGGAAAAAATTGTCAAATATACTTATGGGCAAAATCGGTCGCACAATATATATACCCATAATTCGCTTCGCTCATTAAGTTGAACACATCAAACCAGTGTCTCAATCCCTGCATGACTGAGACGGTCGGTTGTATTTAACTGATTCAATATAGGCCTACCTTATACTTCGTGTATACAGCGGCTCCAAAGATGTCGTGGAGGAAACAGACCCAGTTGTTTTTATCGTATTTTCTGCTGCGGTCAAGGCCGAAAGGCGAAGCTTCGACTGCGTCTAGTATTATCGCCACTTGAAACTATGGAGATTTTTTAACAATCCAGCTGCATTACTACAATTTTGACCCAACTGTTTAGTTACGACTCACTGAGCACGAGGATTCCCCGAACAAGTATGCTTGCAAACTGAACAGATGAAAATGTTCATGAACGTTTGCACGAAAGAAAATTATACAAGACTATAGGGAGGGGCAGTAGTGTATGATTGTTCACACAGTACTCCTTGTATGTACATCAAGATCCTCCTAGTTCAACACCGAGGTTACTTTAGTGACAAATCGAAAGCGAATGATTTGATTTTAGTAATTACCAGAGTCCAATGTCTTATTGGCTACGTCTTTAAGTTCCAAAGGTTGGTGTACACGTCATTGCTCTCTATAAAACTTCCTTCCAACCGATGTGCAAATTCTGGCTAAAAAATGATGGCCAATTCAAACTTGATCCCAGATAATTGAGTTGATTGAAAATCCCTGCTTTCTACCTATAACAGTAAAATATTATCACTCAAATATGGAGGATAAGGCAGAATACGGACACCATTGTAACAACTGCCGTTCACTTGTCCACTCTGGTCACTCAGTGTACCATTGGCCAGATCAACCGATCATGCTTCAAGCTTCACTGACAAGAGCAAGATAACCTGACAATAATAGGTCGGAAGGCCTAGATGCGAATGCAAAGAAACGAAGTACCGTGGATGACATCAGATAAGCATCGAACGCAGGAGCGGACAAAGTGTTTCGCAGGCCCTAGGCGCAGCGTGCCGTGAGCCCTAATCCGCACCGAGTGCTTGTAATATGTCTATCGACGGTGAATGCTAGAACCTCCCGTTTAATGTTGATGTTCAGATGCACTGTTCAAGCTGGCTGGGCCCAAATGGTAATTCTGAAAGCCTGTTCACTCCATGGAAACTTTTGAAACAGTTTTACAGGAAGGTTTCTGCCACAATGTGAAGAGAAAATCGCTCTGGTCGACATTTGATATTTTTCACAGGCCCCTGAATTTTTTGTCAAACTTAGGCTCAGAGCTGGACGTGCCCACTAGACAATCCGTTCAGATCAAGAGTAGCCCCTGCCAAGGTTTATCAGAGAATAGGCCCGTACGCCGAACACCACACTCCCCCTCCTTTTACTGAAGACTCGTGGGAGATGGTTACGTGACCATTTCTCACCATGCGCACCGTGAAACCTGGACTCCGTGGGATGTGGACCCGTCACTGGTCGTCTTCGGCTTATCTGCACCAACAGCAACGCTGTTGGCATCTGCCAAAGCGTTATTCCGTTACGTGAAAAACACTTTTGCAAGACTGCCTTGGCATAAATACACGACAGGATATATAAACTGCGTTTAACACCAGGTTTATACCTTATTTTGTGTAAAAAAACAAACAAACAAACAACCACAAGTTAAACACGTTCCAGATGAGTCTAGTATCCCAAAATAGCCCACGGCTTGTGACAGAGATGTCGCATTTCCACAGGGATGGTTTGGTTGTTACAGCAATTTTTAACTCGCACTATTTATAATGCATTATTGTGTGTGACCAACTGATCATGTTCATGCCATAAGACAGCCGTTTTCCAGACTACGCGTTACGTACAGCTGTCGCTTTCCACACTCACGTCGCAAATGAATGTGTAAAATCAATGCCACATTCATTCACGAAGAGTCCATGACAACAACCAACTAGCAGATGCCTGGGGGAAGTTATTAGCGATGTCGTGTATCCAAGGGCGCGCGCTAGTTGCCACAGATGAGGCGGAGCGGTCCGAGGGAACCGAACTGTTGCAATCACCTTTTCTGGGCGATTGTGGTTACGTTGCAACGACATAATTTGTCAAATTGGGGAGAGGCGATTTAGCATCTATGTAGTTTAGATGATTACTGAGTTGCAGTTATTTCTTGTCGACCTTGACTGTAGCTATAATTACATGCTTTGTCAGTCATGCCAAACCAACTTAATTAAATTAAACAATTTAATAGGATTTTTCGATTAACCCAGAGCTAAGGATTTATGCATTTGAGACACTAAGTATCTTGTTCACAGTGATTTCATTACTCACCGGAAGACTGAAACTGTAGTTGTCAACACGATGTTATTTGCGGTGCAAGATTGGACCAAGATTAAAGCAAGACGGATATTGGACCAAAATTGAAATTTCCAAGAAAGACATAAATCGCAGTTAAAGCACACCTCTTGCTGGTTCCTTGTCCTGGTTGGCTGAAATGTGGTCACGTGTGGTTCACTAAATAGTTTAGTACATAACTTTGCGCCAGCGTGAATCCCAGAGACTAGTGCCTGGTCAAGCACTAATACTTGAAAATGTTGACTGTTACAGCGCCCTCACATGACAAGAACATCGAACAACCCCAAAACAGAAGACAGGGGAATTAGAGGCGCCCCTTGTAATGTTGATAAGTTGAATGGCTGAATTAAAATAGTTCAGTTTTATCACCCTGAAAATTTCATTTTAAAATAATTTTTTACATTATAGACACTGGTGTGTTATGTGTTGACTGGTAGGGCCCTATAATTTAACCACTGGGGCACGTCTATGCCACCGCGAGGGAGTGGGTGTCCAGAAAGACAGTTTCATGTCTATTTGCCTTCAGCGGCGGGAAACAGTCCTTCTGTTCACTCACAGACTTGCTCTGTGTAGTAGTGACTTCCCTGCAAGTCCTTATGTGAATACTAATTCATTCAATAATTAGTCCACCAGCTAAAATTGTTTCGATTATACAGATCATGCGTCGATATTCAACTCTACGGCTTCTATAACTTTGAAACTGTAACGTTAGCATTCAGATGGACTGCGAGGTCCTGCCATAAAGGGTGCAGCAGAGTAACAAGGCTCCTAATCAAAATGTGCATGCCCCGGAAATTATCTACCATTAGGGCTATAGCATTAAAGTTTATGGAATGGAGGGTCTGTATAGGAAAAGAGGGTGGAAGCCATCAACGTGGCCGTATGGCAGCTTTTATTTCTGAGAAATTTGAACACAACGGAGTCTTCAGCGTAGAAGCCTGGAGTGGAGGCATAAGTTCATCGCCATCAAAATGGAGATAGGCTCCACAACTATTGGGGGGGGTTGTGATCGAAATATTTCCAAGGTCAACAGTTAGCTTAACAAAAAAATTAAAAGAGAAAGAAGAGGAAAAAAGCTTTAATTTGATGTGTCTTGAGCACCGAAGAAACTGTGCATTTTCCTAAGGCAACTTACTTTTGACTGCTCTGCAACCAAGGTGAGCCATGTGGGATAATTTAACCAGGGTCAGACGAAGCTAGGCTCCCAGCCGGACACAAGAGGGCGATGTATAATTGGTAACAATGAGGGCTACCGAAAGGTATAACCAAACAGCTAGCTTCTAGTCAAATGATGTGTAGTTATCGTTTCACTTTTCAGTGACATGGACTTCATACAGTCCAGAGGTCAAGTAGAAGCTGTGACCTGAGAGACCGATGTATTTACACTAATGTTGAATATTGTGCTTTCATGACTCTCACGCTCCGCAATCACTACGTCGGGCGGTCAGTCATCTTTGATGTCGGGCTCATTTCGGATTGACTCAGCTACGGCTATGGTGCACAAATGGGGGAAAACAGAGATGCGACTTTTATTGGTATACGGCCCAAAATGTTACGATGGCCGACCGCAAATAACCGGAAATATGGCACATAGTCAGAGTGCAAGGTATATTTCGCAAGCTGTCGATTAGCGTGTAATAATCCTTAACCCTATTAAATAGATATTTGGCCATAATGTAGATAAGGTGCCACACAGTTGCACAAAATGTCACACTGCCACCTTGAAGAGTTAAGTGTATTCAGTGCTTTAATGATAGGGAAGACGGGCATTTTCATCAACATCGTTGCGGTTATCTGGGGAGTTAAAAGGTCCATGGCTACGTCGCCAAATAACACGTGCGCCTATGGAATCCGATGGCCAACGGCTACAGGTTTTTCCCATAGGTTCCCATCAGTTTTTCCCTGATACGTTGAGTACCAACCAATGTAGGCGTCATACCGTATAATGATTGGAGTATAAGCTAGATTTGGCCCCGTCTTATAGTCTTCTTACATCCAGCTACTATGCAATTCTATTTTAATACATCCTTAAAAGTACATCACATTGTCTTACTTGACCTTACTTTCAACTTTGTACCACCTTTTTTAATAGTCTTATGGCAGTTTTTTGGCTTTTAAGCTAATAGGAATTTCCACACTGACGACCAAAACTATGATGTCATACCGGGCTGAAAACTGAAATGTTACATTGATTTTTGCGTTAATACCGTGGGATTTAACTCCCTTGTCTTTAGTGAGTCCCGATTGTGTGAATGCATGTCAATAGGGCAATGAGGTGCTAAAATTACAAGTAAGCACATTTTTGACTCAAAATGTAGACAGAAAAACACATTATTAAACTTAACATTATCTTAATGACTTAGTAACAACAGCACCCGCAGTTGTCCAGAAAAGCATGGACAATAATATTGCCAATCTTTGAAAACGTGCTCTTTGCGATACATTTTAACCCCCAAGAGGAATCAAGGACCAGTAGTTTTCATACATGGAAAAGAAGCATTAAGTTGCAAAAAAGGGGTCCAAGAAAACGTCTCCGCATTGACCCTTTGAACCAGAAATAGCTTCGTAGTCAAATAACTGCACGTGTTCCTCGTGTGTTGCCCAACAATTTTATTTTTCTTTCGAAGATCTGTGTTCTGTTTGTCACTTCTCCTCAACCCCCACCCCCAATAACCCTTGT
Source organism: Acanthaster planci (assembly GCF_054643075.1). Taxonomy (NCBI): domain Eukaryota; kingdom Metazoa; phylum Echinodermata; class Asteroidea; order Valvatida; family Acanthasteridae; genus Acanthaster; species Acanthaster planci. The sequence continues at coordinate 15,747,941 of NC_141780.1, read as the reverse complement.
GTGTTTGCAGCGGGGTCCGTGTGTTGTTTCCCCTCGGCAGGAGCCACACTTGATTCTTGGCGGTGGATTATCTGGATAAATGAACACCCCTAGCCGTCTCGACATCACCTCAGCCAAAAAGACACCGGAATCTACCCACCAAAGCAAAATTCTGTTTTGACGCTTTACCTCAAGTGTCACTGGGGATTGAATGTTCTACTTGCAAAGAAAACACACTTTACAGAAATTCTGTTGAATTCACTTTTTTATGCAAAGTCAAGGTCAAAGGCTGTCATTACTGCCTGCGTATTGTAATATCTTCCCTTGTTTAGTTCGCTGAGTGGCAAGTATACACGCATGTTAACGAGGCACTAGAATGACCGTGGAAGTATTGATCAAACCGCAGCAAGTGAGGGCAATAAAATTGTTAGGATTGGTATTCCTTAAATCAAACAAGATGTCAGAAACAAGCAAACAACACACAACAAAGGATTATCTTAGGTCACATCAACATTGTTTTCTAATGTTACATGAGTTCAGTTATCGTAGTATAACATTACACTGGCGTGACCAAGACGCATGCAATTGGGATTGAATTCAAATTTTTTTGGTCTGACAAAGCGCAAATGGCTAAATGGGACAAAACTTCTGAATTTTCTGGAGCAAATAAACATAAAACTGAAAAACCTAGCTCTGTCGATTCATGTTTTTATGTTTAAAATTACTTCTTGTGGTATTTTGTCGCTCTGAGTTTATTCCTTGTCTTTCAAGAGGAGTGAATATATTTAAACAGAGGAGATTAAGTGCCGGTAAAACCACACAAGTTCAACGATATGCATGAAATGGGAATTATGCATGAGAAGTGGGCCATGTTCAGAGGCATATATAGCAAGCAGATGTGTTTTCACGCCTGCTTGTATGCGCGACAACATCTAATCAAGTCCCCTCGTTGGCAAATCCCTCTGCTGCGAGTCGAATTCCACAAAACGTCGCACTTGTTTTCAAATATTGAGGGATGGACCATCTAAATGATCTCCCTAAAGCCTCCGGTGAGAGCCACACGCTCTATTCCGTTGGCGTTACCTTTTTTGCCATTTTGTATTTAAGCTGTTTATATCTGCTGTGTACAAAGACCTTTGCTGATTTTGAAAGGGGCCTTCTACAAAGGGATTTTGATGCAAGAGTCGATTCGGGGTTCAGCGCTATTGGACTCTTGTTTTGGTCACATCATTATATCGATGCTGACAGTTGCCTTCCGCCCCTGCAACGAGTTTCACATAATTACGTCTCGTCCGATTTTACCTTTTACTTGAGGTTGAGAATTCGGCCAAAAGCTGAGAAAAAGTTAATGAAAAGGACTTGAGGGGATGAACAAATGACAGAAAACATCAACGAAAACTGGGTTAGATTGAACTTTAAAAGACCTGGAGAATGGAATTATCATAAATTTGTATATCATTGGGCACTTTGGTAACACAATATGAGGCGAAATATATATTCGCTCTTATCACGAATGTTTTGGTTCTGCCTCTCCTTAAAGAGTGCGTTTTTGCTCCTATCTTCGTTTTATTCATTTGTGCACCAGTGTATCCTATATACACGGACCGTGACCTTCAGAAATTACCTCAATTCCCCGGGGAGGTGGGTGGAAATACGCACGGGCATCTAACGTATTTCTGAAATATGCCTGCTATGTTTTTCATGCATGGCCCTTAAAATGCGTCAGTAATGTGTCAGTCAACGCATCAAGCCCGTGTACTTCCTCTACCTCTTTAAAACCAGGTTGGCGAGGTATGTATATATATATATATATATACCTTACATCGTAAGTTGAGGTGATGCAAGTGGCGATATCGAATGCATGTAAAGCGTGTCTTACCCGCTGCGGTAACAATGACCTGCCAGCAGGACGTAAATGAGCCCTGACACAGCTCTGCCATGTTCCATTAGACTCCCGAGGCTCGCCGACCGATGCTGATCGGGTGTCCTATAGCCTACAACTGGAACTGCCTTCACGCGGTGCAGAGGCATACAGGCTGCCCCGAGAGACTGCACACTATTATTGCACGATGCCACTGTGAGCCTGCATCACTCTGGTATTCGAGCGAGTGCCTTCGAAAGTTCGGTTGTGTGTCCAGTTAATAAAGAGCACGCCGACAGGGAAATAATATGGAATGCTTCGAGGTGAATCAGTTGTGATTGCTGAATAATCTTCAATTACAAGGTGATTGGGACTTTTGCTCCCTCCATAAATCATAGTCTCCTTGCTCTGGTCTTCGCTAGTGGCGTGGGTAATACAGGTAAGTTGTATTCTTTGTTGATCCGCTGGAAACCACTTTCCACGACACGCATTTCAGAAATTTAAACGTCATTACCGTCGTGGCACGACACTCACGCGCACGTTAACTTAAGTCGGGCGTTCGTTTGGCAAGTCAAAGCCATAGACATGTAACGATGTCTGTTTGTTGCCAAACGGTGTCGGCCGCATAGATCTTTATTTTGTCAGACAGACTTCTTAAGTGTAGGCCTAACCCTAATACATCGATACACTTTTACGTTGTAACCCGCTGTCATCAATATAGGTTGTGTCACTCGGTTCTATGAAAGCTGTTCCGTGGCTTTAAATCAGGCGCACACATGCGCAGCATTTTTGGTAACAAATTGGAAAGTAAACGTCGTGTGCTGGTTAAAGTTAAGATGTCTCTAAGTTTGGTCGAGAAGTATTTAATTAACGCGCGCGCACGGCCTGCGCTGGGGACCATTGCAGTTATGGATTCCAGTTATTAAGGTCGTCAGGCTAATATTTACCTAACGGTCTCGTTATTGGTCCTGCTACGTTTTGCTCGTTTTGGCATACAGGGCAAGTCAACTACACAGTAATAACTTTTCGAGAGTTTAAATCTCTCTATGCAACAACGACAACGCTTACAGTTGAAAACGTGTATGGTAAATTATTGATCCTTATACTATGTAACGATTTGTAAGGTTCCTAGACACCCAGTAGACCTTTTTCACAAACGTGACTGGATTGCGCTAAATGTAAATAATAGCGGTGATCACATATGTTCCTACGGGTAGCTTCAACCACGTGCAAGCCCACGTGCGAATGCTGCATGCTTGACTAATTCATCTTGAATAGGTAGATTACCATCACAACACTATGCACATTACCATCACAACACATCGCGGTCCAGCACGACTGTGACATTACTGCAAAAAGGTCTATAGACATGCGGTCGTAAATGAAACTTGGACGGTTTCGACAGCAGTATACGGTTATGAACAGCATAATCAATGTCGGGGAAACCTTTTGTCGGAGTGTTCGGTGGAAGATTGTCACAAATAATAACCTTTTGACTAAGCGGTGTGTCGTAGGAGACACGTTTGACCTTTTGAATTCATGACGAAACCTTTCTTTTTGGGAAACAAGATCAACCCCAAATTGTTTTCAAGAGCTGTTAGTCACGAGTGTGCTCGATCGAAAGCCCGTCTGATCATCGGACCGCGCCAATGCAGGACCCGGGCATTTTATTTATGGCACGACCACGTGGCTACAATTGTGTGTATATCGTGCGATGCAGCCAAACGGGAATTTGAGGCAATCAAGTCGGCCATAATGATCTTTGCATATCGAGTGCTTTGTACTCCCGCTAAATTTTAAACAACGTACATGTACCTCGTTGACTTTCCATGTACAAACCTTGTGCCATGTTTAAGGTTGATATTAGTTTTCTGAGTGTAGGCGGTGTGATTCCTATAGAGGGGGCAGTGGTGGACATCGTGCAAACTGGATAAGTTATAATACCGAAGCCCTAGATTTCCTTGGAGTAAACTGTATTGTACTACGGAACGTGTTTAATCAGATCGCTACTGATCAGGCAGGTCCCAGCACGTAACAGTGTCGTCGTTTCTGGGTACGTCAGTGGTTGGTTTCTATATGGCTTCGGTTACAACTTCTTCATAACCAAGGATTTTGAGGTCTTTAACACTGTGAACATGTTGTCGAGATATTTTAACGCCTACACATAGCAATGGTTTTTTAAGGGTCCCTCTCGTCTAACCCCACGCATCTGACGATGTTTTCATTTCAATGGATCAGTCCCAAAAGGAATGAAATCTGTCAGTCAATTTAATTGCTAATGTCTTCCCAAATAAATTGCCAGCAAGAAGAACTGTGGGGCTGATTACTTCGTGGAAATGATTACTCAGGTGTCAGCCTTTAACATAACAGTCAAGTAAGGAATGTTCTCGGCGACAACATGCTTTAAAACAAAAGGCACACATTGATCCCATTTTGTTGTTATATTTTTGAACGGTTTTACGTATGCCATAAGTATAGAAAGAGGAGGTTGATTCATGGGAAAGATCTGAGCTGTTCTAAACAGTTCAGTTTGTAAACGTGCTTCGGTACCGTAATTATGGATAATGCTTAGGAATTACTTAATCAATCTGACACGTAAAGGCTATGGTTTCCTAACATGTTGGGTAACGAGAGTGAGATCTGTAGATGCCTCCATTAAAGAAAATGATAACTTTTTAAAATTGGAATTGTTTTAGTTTAATTTAGTTTAGTTTGGTTTATTTCCATTCATCCATTTATATTGCTGTGACATAAAATTACATTGGTTGATGCACATGATGAACAGTGGAGGCTGGCAGAAAGCTACGGCTTGTACAAGGCCAGGCCCCCATTATATTATTTCAAGTGTAATTCTTGGGGAGGAATTCCTTAACTTTGTAATCTTTTTGTAAAGAACTTGGATATCCATCGGTACTACACAAGAAATTCAAATAAATTGCACTTTTATAGGGCAAGGACATCAAAATATCTCTCTACTGTATGGCATCAAGGACCAATCTTGTAGAATACTTTTCCCACTACCCCCTGCAGGTCACTCATCGGCTTTAAAAATACCTTAAAAATAGGTTATAGATTCCTCTCATATTTAAACATAAAAACTCAAAGATGATCTTTCTATAGCTCAGTGACGGAAAGTACATTAAATTGCTGAAAAAGGGGTGCAACATGTGCATTTGGGTTTAGGTTATTAATTACCCTGAGAGATTTCTTTTGTACCACGTACAATTTGTTCAGTCATACTGCATGTGCCCCATGCAAGGATACCATATTGCCAGAGCGGTAAAGTTAGCGTATTGTATAGAGCGAACAGTGAATGATTTGGTAATATAATTATATTAACTTCCAGACTATACTGAGTGAACGAGAGATCGACATATCAACCTTTTGGCATTGAAGTTCAAAGTAGTTTGTTATCAATGATTACGCCAAGAAATGTACTCTGTCCAATTAAGATTACTCATCTTCTTCTTCTGTTGTTGTCGCTGTCGTTGTTGAAGAAGATTGTGTGAGAATAGGCTCCCGAAACAGCCTTTCTATAACCATAAGGTTCTTATCTTATGTCACACGGGTAGGCCAAGATGTACTTGCGTAGACATTTTAGCTGTAACACACAATAAGGACGAACTGTTCGGCTCATCCGATGGCAGGTGTGAATTCCAGGAGGCTGACCTCCGTTGTCTCTGCGCTTGACTTATTTGGGTCATTAAGCTTGCCAAAGGAAGGAAGACACTTGTGGCAGGAGTTAATTCCCTTCAGACGCACGTACCGGAATTGTATTGGCCGGAATAGACTCCTTTGTGAAGCACGCGTGCGCACTCATGCGCAGAGGATCGCAGGTGTCTAGTAAGCAGTTAGTCTGGTTCTCTGCCCAAAGCTTCCTGACGACTCTCAATAAGGCGTCACTGACGGATATAAATAGATATGACGCAAGGGTCAGGGTCACAAGTTGAGAGACCGGTGTTTTTGCTTTCATTTCAGAGGCCTGCACCTTGTATGTGTGGGCATTATATTCTGCCTTTCGTTTCAATCTCAAGTCAAATATATATCAACAGCTGCTATTAGGATACGGGGGTTTATGTTTAACAGCTATCCTACCTAACCGGTCGGGAATAACCGAACATCAACAGTAGCCTACTATCTGAACGTGCCGAATATAGACGGGACGACTTCGGAATATTTCGGCTATTTCCGGAAAACTGGAGGAATTCCTCCAGTTTTGGTCACGTGGACATTGGGTGATACCGGACCCTTGATTCGTAGAGTAGTCAGAGTTATCGGGTCTGGTATCCAGACTAGTGAAACAGAGGGCAGAGAAAAAACCTGCAGCCAAAAAACAAACAAACAAACCACACACACAATCACGTGAGGTTGTCTCAGCATGAATCAAACAGAATCCATGGGTAAACATCCAGTCGACTGATATGGGTGCTAGCATGCTCTTTTTAAAGCAGTGTTATTAAATGAAACACCTTTGGCGATGTACTGGCGCCTTTTCGGCGACCGTATCTGGGTGTATCGTTATTTGAAACAAACATGCACACAAAAATTTGGCAAAATATATCGCTCTTACGGCGTCTGGCTATGGGATGCAAAAAGAAAGTCTTGGCCGGTGTTGAAACAGCCGAGGTAGAATTCCAAGCCTAAAGCATTCTGTGGTCTCTTTTGTTTCCTGGTCTCGAGGCGCAGCTATTATTGGTTGATTGAAGACAAATATACCATTATTGAGATGCGGTCTCTTTGACGTTAACAGATAATTCTCGGATCTAAATCCAGCCAGACTAACATTCGTAGGAGGGAGTGCCGGGGGGGGCTTGCAAATTAATTTTCCTGGGAAACTGTGACCCTATTCCCCCATTTGGGGTGCCCCACATTTCCATGCATCATATCGGAAGTGTGTAATTTCCGCGCAGGTAATATCATAAGAGGTTGGTTGAGAGCGGCGAATGCAGCGATGAAATGGGTATTATATCCCAACGATCAGTCGAGATTGAAGGCACGTTGGAAAAAGAAGTTATCGCCAAAAGGTGATGCTGAAAATGAAATGCCAATGAAACAAATCGTGATTTACATTTGGTTCACAAACATTTACCTGGATATCTAAATCATGACCAGGTAAATGACTTCATATTATTATGCATGATGTATTCTAGATAAGAAAAAAGGATGTTGCATGTATAAAAGAAACTACGTCATAAATGACGTCCTCACCACTGCCAAAGGTACTGATCCATTTGTTGATTTTTATTATTAAAGAGAGGTATTTAAACTGGGATTATAATGCGCATCTTTCCTTATATTGCTCATAATACATATCATGGCGTATCGGGAATTCGTCTTAACAGCAAAGTATATGCATTTGGGGTCCATTGTACACTCTATCAGCTGTCAATAAAGGAGGTTTTAAAACAAAAAAATCCATGCTTGAAGGTAGCAGGTAATTATCGGAATATGTGATTTGAGTGCCCAAACAATAGGTGAGGCTTAAGTCCATCACGTATCGAAGTGAGCTTTTTATTCCCTTGAATGAAACAAAATTTAAGGCTACAAATTTGAGCACTAACTTGAATGACCTCTCAAAATTGATATTGAACTGAAAATATAGTAACAAAGAAGGAGAATTTTTTAAAAAAGACCATCGAAGATTCGAACCACCACGGGCATCCTCGATACTTATCCACCATACTACGGGGCCAACTAGACAGAACTCCCGTTTTTATCTTAAAACCCACGACCCTGCAAAATATGCTGAAGTTGTGACGTGATTCATGTGCCTTTTATAATACATTACCAGCACACTTCGAACATGGCATATTGCTTTAAAAGCCTCGTTTGTTGGTCGTGGTAGGTAATTGGATCGGGCCGTCTGATGAATTTCCTTAGTACATTTTGGTTGGAGTCAAGTCGTATATTCGCATTTCCTTGTGGAATCTGAACACGTCTAATTCAAGTGAACGACAAATAATACTTGGAGTGAGGTACAGCAGAATGTCAAAATTATCTAAGCCTATTGATCAGTATGCTATCCATGGTCGTCTCGATTGTTACGTCCGATGTTGTGGCACAGTGTGGCTGCGAGAGATAACATGTGTCGCTTGGTGTAATCATGAGATCCGTCTATCGCAGGGTGTCCATATAAAAGAGTCGATTGAGTAATGTTACCTGTTTCTAGCTTTGACAGGCGATTTATGTTCTGAGGTTGTGACATCAAAGCTTTGTGCTATGTTATCCATGAATAGTACTACATGTTTCACTTGTAAAACATGATAAGTCTCTATTATCTTGTATCTGCAGAATGTGCCCATGATGTGTTTTTAACACTAACCCAAAAAGTAAGGCTTTATATGTCAATGTCAGGCAACGAGAGCTAGTGCTGCCTTGTCTCCAAGGTATCCACACAGGGCTCATTAACCCAAGTATACTAATGATACACCCATAATTACGGTCTTTGTGTGAATATCGTGGTCATTATTTTCTCGCTCTTAGTTTATGGGTTACCACTATTGGGCGAAAATTAATGCAGTAGGTTTTCTTAATTGCTGGCGCGAACACCAAGAAATCACCGACAAAGGCACCTTTGTGTATCAGTACATATATATACGTAGTGTGCAGGTTCCAGGGCACCTGTACGAATGGCCCTGGCGGCCCTGGTGGTCATATGATGGAGTAATAACGTATTGTCACACACCATATTATGATCTCATCTGACTACCTTTTTAGTTTACCATAAGCAAGTGATGCCACGACTATGCCGTCTTCTTTTTAGAGATCTAGAACAACCAAAGCAAGGCAACGTCCAAACGGACAAAATATGTTGACATACAACAAGTGGTATTAAAGGTGTTTCTTAAAACTCTTTAATTAAATTCATTCCTTTCCTGAGAGTTTAAGAATTGCGCAGCGTACACATTTCCCCGTCAGCTTCTTTTTTTTTTTTGGCTGTAACCACACTTTGTAGGCTATATCTGGTCAGTCTTCGCAGCAAACTACGCATCCAGATTTTGTTGAGCTGTCTGCAGCAGCCTCGAAACCATTGTCGCGCCCGGTCGCGTTCAGAGAAACAAGTTAATTGCACACTTCAACCGACCTCTTGAGATCTCGATGAATAATGTACCGCCGCAAAGTGGCCGCTCTCGGAGACGCGTCGAAATCTGCGTCTCCTTGTATCCGGTCCTTCCGTCGACAAGCAAAAGCGGCCTGCTACGGTCTGCTATGGTTTGCAGCCCGCTCCCTTCTTACAAGGGGAACTTTCAAGAAACGGACAGTCGTCGGACGAGGCGTGGTCTGGGAATGTGGAAACGCGCCTCCAGCGCGGCCCGTCCGTGCTGTTGAATCTATTGGTTATTGCCATGAAACACATTGTCAGTTGAAGCGAAATTCAGGTAATGGTGAAATTCAGTACTTGTACTAATGACCAACCTGAAATTCATTACCTCAAACAGCCTGCTGAAAGACAATAGTCGTTTTTTTCCTAATTTGGCACTCGACAGTGTGTACAACGGCCGATGTTCCTTCAGGACTGACATTTTCATAGTTGTCATAAAGTGACCCCGTGGGAAGTTATAAATATCCACATTGCTTGGAGGGGTGTAGCAGTCTGACAATGCTAACCTCGTTTCAATTTTGATGTGATTTGGTGGGCAGTGAAAGTGAAAATTGCGTTATGCGTGCAGCTTTTGATATGACTGCTCAAACGAATCGACGGAACAGCTGAGAAACGAATATCGAGACGGCATTGTGGAAGACATCCAGCGATGGCACAGTGCTTCCTTTTTTCTTTCACCAATAAGCTCAGCCAGTTTCGTGCCTTGTGGCACCATTCCTAACTAATTGTTACAATTGGTACTTGGTCTGCCGACATGTGATCGCTCGGTGAAAAATCATACCGGTATAAAGTCGTGTAGGCCTACTAGTGAACATTAAGTCCACAGTTTAAGCACGCACTTGCAGTGCAGTCTCGTTGATTGTTCCAAGTTCAGTTCATGATTCATTGGTAACAAATATAATTCAAATAACCCGGCAGAATTCCAGGCGGAATATGTCTTTCTTGTAAAACCATATTGCCCAATAACCTAGCTATAACATTCCCCGCCCACATAATTATTTTGTGTGACTTGATATCCAGACACTGTGAACAGTCGATGACACTCCCCAATTTTCTACACTCCCGTCTTGTCGAAACGAGGTATATAAACAACTTGTCTAGATGAGTCTAAATCACCTACGTTAACATCAGTGGCGGGTGGGAGAGCTTTTAAAAACTCTCTCTATTTGAAGCCTCAAGACTTTCCGAATCAGGTGTGGGCGCCTACATATTTGAAAAGGTGCCCCCAGGGTCAAGACAACCCGGTAGGCTGCACGGAATAAGGACTCTTCGCTGCGTGGCAGGGATGCCTGAAGCGGATTGCTTGGCCCAGTTTGCTTTTGACCTTTGTGTCTAAAAGCACTTTCTTGTGGCACGGTTTTTTAAAAGAGCAGTAGAGAAATCGCTGTGGCTGTTTGGGATTCATAAGTTTGCTTTGGCTGAGTATCATGCAAATTTAATCAGAAGATATCAATTTGCAGTAAATGAGCTCTTATGAAAGTTACACCCTCATTAGAACTATTGATTGTGACAAATAGAAATTAGTGAACACATGGAATGTCTCTGATTTCAGTATGGTGACACTGAACAGCCATGAACATGTAGACCAGTTTGATCTTAGGTACCATAGCACTTTATGTGGTTCCAAGCAAGCTTTCGTCACAATATGTGCTGGAACCGAACTTAACTCGACAGCAGTTTCCATTCGACAACTTTTATGACAAGTCCCATCGAGAGAGGTCTCGGGATCATGAGCTACAGCGTGAGTTAAGGGGAGAAGGGTTTAGCTGTGTCTCTTGCTTTTAACCGCGTGATGCGATATGGTTATTTGCTGGTAGAACATCAAACTGACTTCATGTGTTTCATCTCTTTTTCTGTTTCCTTTTAAAGTTGTGGAGAGGGACCTGTATGATGATTGTTCGGACGCGGTTATTTTGTGGCGATGTAGAAGCTTCGACAAGGCAATAGATTCAGGTACGTGCCTCGTTAAGACGGTTATTGTTTCATATTAACATCTCTCTTGGTGTTGTAGCTGAAATGTTGACCGTACGAGAACTGTGTTTAGCCTTCCATTTGCGATTTGCCGTAACATTTGGGCCAAGTGGTGATAGCCTCAAAGTTTTTTGCAGATGCAATTTTTCACAAAATAGAGCAGTTCATGGTAGAGCGTGTCAAACCAGTCGTCTGAATGGCAGGTACAGCGTTTGGGCAGTAAAATTGCAACATTACTTGAATTTCGCATATACAGATTGTGACCTGCATACATTCTGTCCGACGCGTATGAGTCATTGACTACTGAACACATAATGACCACGTTCCACTACACGAGACAATGGCGTTGCATCCCGATTGGTTCTGCTGACTTTACCGCCAGCTAAATTGCTTGTACTCGTTTTTCAGTGACGAAAAAGTAATATCGGCAATTGGCGGGGGTCGGAATCCAAGGTCGGACGTGCTTGTTCGTATCCCCTCAATGCTCCGACGGCCACTTCGCCAATAATCGTGTTACGGTTATGTTTGCTCTCTTGGCACCGATAATTCTTTTAAGTCACGCATCCAGACAGGCGGCAAGGTAAAATGTTGTGCCGTTCCTGATTATGCGTCATAACCACCCGTATAAATAAGTAGATCTTTTTGTATGTTTGGCACGTTTTCTCATTTGTCGGGATTTGCGGGTGTTAATTGAAGATCAAGGCACAAGTACACCGAATCACGAATAACAAAACGTAAAATATTATTGTAACTCCATTTTTTTAACGATTTTATAGATACATATTTTTTAAATGAGAACGTTTCTCTTGTTGACCGATTTCCATTTTTCCTTTACATGTCAGTTTGTAGCGGACAATGTCCATCAAAATTAAACTGAAAGGAATTGTATTTTTCAAATTATCGTAGTCGTGTCTCCAGCGTGTAACAGTTTCGTTTCCTTATAAACTTCATCTCGCATGTCTGACTTCATAGTTTACCAAAGAAGATTCACAAAAATTGTCGAACGTTAGATGTTAGGTGGCATGAAATTACAGTATTCAAAGGTAGGGAAGACCATTGGTAAAATCCTCCAAATCAGACTACGGTTTAATCCTGAAATATCTTACTTTAAAGAAAGTACATAACAGGTTCAACCAGTCTGTCAAATATGTTTTCGAGAAAACAGACATTTTGTTCTCTTTTTTACATTGCCGGCCGACCATGGTATGAGTTCATTTCACTTCGCACATCACATTCTTTAACAGGCAGTAATTCGTCTTTTCTGCTGTGTAGTCTTTGCAGATGTTGTGGGAGTCTCCATTTAAACCTAAAAGCAGCTCAAAATATACCGACAGAATTCACCAAAACATTGTTAACTGAAATTATAGGAAGCTATGTAAGGTGTAAAGTGAAGAATAAATTGGATCAGTATGAAGTTAAATTCTCTTCAATGAAAGAATTTTCTTAACGCAAAATCTTTGCGAATTCAAAACCACCAATAGAGCATAATGTTTTGATCCAAATATCATGGCAGTTCCACGTTTTTGCAGGAATCCGTAAATACTGCTACATTGTCGAGGAAAGCGCATTATTCCAAGGTAACTGCACTGATTTCCATTCCCTTGAAAGCTGCTCCTTTTTCAAGGGAATGAGAACCTGTCATGTCTGTTTCCCATGTGACCCACGGACGTTGTTTGCTTACTCCGAACACCCTGTAATACAGAGATTTTACGCAAGATAAATTACAAGACCTTCGATTTTGGAGTTGAAAATTCCACGCTGTTTTTCTCAATTTTTCACGAAGCAGTGACTAAAACATGAAACAAGTCAGTGAAATGTAAGCTGCTATGAATATTATACATCGTAATCAGCCAATCTTGTGAAATTACGGCAAAACACCAATGGTGTTCACTACCTTTAACTTGTCATTTTGACAAGATAGCATAGTTTGCTGACAAGTTAGCGTATGCCTGCCTCGAGTCGTTTTTAGTACCATTTTTACCGCTAACAACGAGGCAAAGAGTCTTCAAATTCAGCCACAGTAACTCTCGTATGCAAAATGTAAGAGGTAAAAATTTGATTAAAATGGCTATTATTCAAGGTCAATTTAGTAAGTTAAAACGGGTAAAACGGTACATTTTTCATGGTGAATGTAAAAGTAGGCATAGACTTATACCACAACCAATTTTATCAGGATATTGCGAAGGAAATGCATTGTCTGTGTGGCGGTTGAATGAAGCGAGCACTGAACGATATGAAAGTCCATCAAGGGAGTCCTTCCGGGCATCACTGTCTCGACTTCTGATTAAGTGGTAAAAAGGGAAAAGCTACATTTCCATAATTATACGCTAAACGTTCCCGCTTGACGCACGTCTCGGCTTTCAGCGATTGAAGTGGTCCTCGTGGGCCTCTGACGAAAGGGGGAAAAGGCGTCGATTAATCCGTGCGGGGGGAGATGTTACCTGCACGCAGGTAAACTTCTTGCCCTGGGCCTGAGGGAGGGTGCATCCTGGCCGTGCATAAATAATAATAAAGCAGCGATTAATAAGGAACGTCTTCGTATGCTTGCGGATGTTGACAGAGGCCGTCAGTAATTGCCCACCATTCAACAGGAAAAGTGTTGAAATAACTGGAGCCTGAAAGGACCATTCAAGCCTCGCAGCGTGTTGTCTAGGAGAGCGAAAAACCTTTAAAATTAAAATGAAAAGAAACAGTAGACGAATAGTTCAGCAAAGTGTTTAAAGTTGCATCCGCGGCTTGTCTCACAATGAACCAGAGCTGGAAGATTTAGGGAACCCTGAGCCAGACGATCGCCTGTTAAATTCTCAACTCCAGTGCCATGATGTGCTCGACGTATCAGTTACGTTCTTTTGCGCTAAAGCATTTAAAGGTCGTAGATGCGCAGTGCAAAACAGATAATTAAAATTTCCTCTATTGGATTGTACCCTGGAGCACTATACTACTCGTGCATGTGACATCCAGCCTTGGCAAGTGGAGTCAAAAGAATGGACGGAACCGAGGTTGAACGAAAATAGGAACAATCACATCTTTCTTTTTGTATTTTCAACGAAAGCCGTGAAACGATGTAAATGGTACATATCAAGACGCCTGTGCAGCACTGCTCATCTGAAGCACCGATATTTATACGTATGCAAAGCGTATACAACCAACAGGCGTCTCCAAATATTTGTATTATTCTAACGTGGATCAAAGACATTGGATTGAGATTCATGTATTCCCGACAAATGGACAGATGGCGCCGTTCAAGATGGTGAGGGCTTTACAAAATGTACATGACAAAACGATTTCAGGTAGAAAAAAAAGGAGATATGGTGAATTATACGTTTGGGGAGAACGAGCTAATGTGGGGGAAAGTGCGCCTGCTCTGAGTGGGAAATATCGAGGCGCAATAGGTCTTAGTCCCACCTCAGACTTGATGTGATTTTGCACTAGGGTGGGATAAGGTCTCTTGCATGTTCGGTGTGAATTTCAGCAGCAGACGTTATGAAGCAGTTTATTTGGCAGGCTCCAGTGTAGGGATTCAGTTTGACGTACCCATTTGTGATTGCATACCACGATTTCAGTGGTTTGAAATGTTTAGTTGGCCATCATGAGCACAGACGTGTATAATAAAATCTGGACTCGCAATGCCCTTAAGCAGCTTATGAGAGTCATTAAATCCACTCGCAGCCATTTTACCGAGCCGAATACAAAGCTTTCCTGGTAATGCCCGCCTTTGTTCTTTCTGACGTCAATAGAAGGGGTCAATAGAAGGGGGCCAACCCACGCTTTTTTATTCGGCTCGGTAAAATGGCCGTTGGTTGGCTTCTTCTCCATACAAAGGCGTTCCAAGTCCAGGTTTTTAATATACGTCCGTGATCATGAGCCCTATGCGCGACCAAGAGAGGGCGCAATTTTCGTAGTAGCGGAGCTCTTCAGATAGAAACAGCTCTTCGCTGACTCACAAACGACTATGAAATGCACGTCCTAACAACAAAAAAGAACATTTCCGACCTGGATGTTTTTACTCGATAAGGGGTACTTCTGCTCGAGGCGGACAGCCTTTTTGAGCATGCATGCAGCGTTGCTACCCATCCAGCTTCCAAAACTCTCCCGACGATCGTCGAAAATTTCCCACAGTTGATTTCAAAATTGAACTGGTGGGTCTTCCAAAGGTTGAAATTTCGATTGGAAATCATGACGACTCGGAAAGATCAGAAGTAAAAGGAAGTCGTTTAAACGGAATGAAGTGGAAACATACCGCGAACAACGCGCCAAATGTTTTACTCGTTTTTTTGTATTGGGCCCTCGGGGGCTGCATGGTCTTAAGTTGCAGTAAACTCGACGTTACACTCGACGTTAAACTTGATTGCACTGTGGAATTTATGAAAAGAAAAGGGTTTGTTCTGTTCTTTCTGAATAAGAGTGCCATTGACTCACAACCATATTACCCTTCGTGATGTTTTTCAAGTTTTTCCCCCTAGGGTGCAAGATATTTTTCACCGAATTCGAAATCAAAAACGAGTAATTTAGGGCATTTATCGCACAACCCCCCCTAAAAAAGCCTTGAAAGTGTCACATGGAATATACCTGAAACATCCTTCAATTTTAGCGAGTGGTTTTTCGCTATGTACTGACTGTCCCTGAATCGCCATTATAGACTGGCGTAATTGACTAACTCTCGTGTTAAAATATCCATGCCAAAGTGGGTACACTTTATATGCAAATGTTTTCGAGCAGACCTAGATCACGACGTGTACGCGAGTACCGCCGTCTCGTATTGCCACTAATTAGTGATTCTCATGCATGCACCCTACCGTGGAAGAGGTTTACACGGGCGAGTTTTCCTAGCACTACCGCTTTTTGACCGGTCCGGGGATCTATGTGGCTTACCTGAGCCATAGACGTGCTTCCCACATTGTAATTTACTTGATTTGTTTCAAGCACTGTATTGAGTTTTGTCACGATAATGAATTATTCTGAACATACATTACCTGGCTTTGTTCGACGATCTCATACTTTCACAGGACATAAAATGACGAGTGACCACATGCGTCGGACTAGCACGAACGACACTGTTTCAGAATGTTAATGATGCAACATGAACTGATGTTTATTCTCCAAGGTTAAAAAAAAACCCATTCGACGTAGCACAGACTAAAACGTTTCATTGGGAAACTAGTACTATTGCGAATTGCAGCATGTAATTGCATTTGGCCCCCACCACGGGCTTTGTAGAGTCTGTGTACAAAATTGGGTCCCTGCCCGTGAAAGCCAATCATGGATGCATGGCACATGTATCCATGCATCACTTTCAAAAAGCGCGTAAAATATCCATTGCAATACAACGATACTCTCAGAATACGCGGCCCAGCACCCATTTTTTCCTTTGGTAAATGACTAAACTACAAGAGAATTAGACGTGATTGGGCCATTCTGCATGCATACAACGTCTAGAGTCCCTCAGGATAGCAAGAACAGAGAGGCGAACATCCTTGCTGCGGACCCTATGTGAATCCTAAGGAGTTTCAGTACTTCGGCAAATGAAGCTACGGAGTGAGAGACCGCTTAATTCCCCCCACACTGAGTCAGAGGGGTAAAGCTTTCGCAGAGCTGAACATTAATAGCGTCTCCATTCGTTAATACAGGAAGCCGAAAGCACATTAAATGGCCCTATATGCTCCTTGGATTAAAGCATGTGCAGTATTGCGTGTTTCAAGGCACCTAATGAAATAATGTCAGATTGTTTCCGACGATAAAGCCCGGTCGGGAGATAAGGACCTTCTGTCGAGGTCTTTGGTTTTCATAATGAGCCATCAGCGGCCAGACATAGGCCTGGCGGGCTTACCTGCGAATTTAACGGGGACTATCCCGAGTTAGACATGGACCACGTGGAAAAACATTTAGTTTGCCCCACGTGCAAGTAATTGCATGGAATCGCCCACTCACGATGCCTTAGGGCCCTCTGATGAGATTGTCATCGGTCTCTTGAGTCCTCTAAGAGGTTGGGTGGGTTTTCTTTTCTTCCGCAAATGAATGTTCTCTTTCGGAGTAAAACGCAAACATGAATTTGTAAGGGGGAAAAGGACGTCACTGTTGGAGGGCCTGAGCGTCTTTCGATGCTGTTTATGACAGTTGGGAAACCATGGTTACTTTATGTTGTGTCTTTCTGCATTTCTCTCCACAAAGGCTTAGTTCAAGTCGTGAACGATAGGTTTGAACGGAGTACAAGGCCAAAAGGAAAAGCTTCGGCTACAATCAAGCAGTGCTGCCTTAACTTCATTCAGGTTTATAATGCACACTGTTACGACGCGAAGGAGTTTTTTTCCCGTTGTGAAATGTAGCCTCGCTTCGGTTCCAGAAATACAAATCGTTATTACTCTGTCTTCAAGACTTTTGATGTTGGCATTCGGCGTGACACAGTGGCGTAGCCAGGCTCTTTTGAGAGGGAAGGACGAGCACAGGGAAGTATGGCTAACTTTAATTAAGGGAAGGGGCATTCCAATTCGATTCAGGGCTTAAAATATACAGGTCTGTGTCTAAGTAACGTATATCAACGCACTAAAGATGCCGTGGTGAAACCTGCCCCCCCCCACATCTCAATTTTCCAGAGGGTCAAGGGGGCATGAGTTCGGGGGGCATTTATCCCTTCCTATCCCCTTGGCTACGCCACTGACGTGACTTTCAAATCATACTCCGTTCGCTATCTTGATTTTTTTTTCTCACTGTGCTCTGTATTGAAATACCTGAGAACGTGTATAGGGTGTCCGCTGTCATGACGTCTAAATTTTGTGCTCCTACGCAGAAGATGAGCATCCCATCATGGCGGCGGACGCCAGTAATTGAAATTCTCTCTCAAAAGACCGTTTTCCCCTTCAACTTAGCTGTGGTAACACAATAGAGCGGGGCCCCCCTTGACATTTTAATTACCACGGCTGCCCCTCGGGGAATTGACATGTAAGGCACCGTTATTGGAGCCCGTCGCGGCCTGCGGGTGTTATCAAACGGAATAAGTTCCCTGGAGTTCGGGTGGCTGTTTGCACACTTTGCCCTGGCCGAGATTTCCCCGGAGATCAGATTTTCCACTCACCTCCGGCAGGAGAAGAAAGGAGAGGCTATAGATGTTAAATCTACAGGGAATGCTCTAACGATGAGATCCAGATTAGCTTCAGATCTTTACGCTGTGCACATTCTCTGATTTTGTTTTCTTTTTACAAAGGTAAGATGAATCGGAGACTGTTTATCTGCATCGCCCGGTTTTTAGCTACAACGCTTCTATTTCTGTTCTACAAGAGGGATGTGAGATGCGCAAGATATACGATGTGATGACAATACATCTTGCTTTCATGTTTCCTCATGTTACATTTCAAACTTGGAAATTTCAAGCAATCTGTGGATGCTATGCGTCGCTACTGGGGACAGTGCCACGTATGTTTTCAGTGTGTTTGATGCACTGCTCGCGGCAGGCGGTCTGGCTGTATTTTTACAATTTCATGGCCAAAATAAGCTTAGTCATTCATGAGGAGAGCGTTCAGGGACACTGGAAAATACAGTCGATCGCCAAAATGAAAGCTGAGGTGAGCCCCATGTATTTTATGGTCATTGATGGCCAAGTGTCATCAAGAATGATTGAAGTTCTATGGAATTCACCTCAATCAAGATGGGATGTCATTTACAGTGGGTAGAGAGAATTTTGCTGGACAGTCGGTTTCATGGGACTTTCGGATTTGACTTAAACGGTATCTTCGAAAGATTAAATAGCTTTTACTACTGATAATCATTTGTTGGAAGGTTTAGATTTTTCTGTCTTGTGTGTTTTGCCAAGAGGCCCATGCAGTTCAAATATTAATGAATGAAGCGTTCTGTGGAGGTATAGGCGTTTTCCACTCCAAACAATAATCGTCAAAGATGGCAAAATTAAACATCGCCGTATAGATCACTGAACCAGTTAATTAACGGATGGATTTCTGTTTTGTCGTGTGTTTACGGAGGAACTGCACCCTTGAATTATATTTTACGAGCGTTTCTCGCAAAAACCCCCCCCAGAGCTCCCGTCTCGCCGTGAAGTGCACCCACACAGCTTTTGCAATTCGAATGACAATAACCACAAGTGATAATGTCATGGTGCGTTTGAATTTAAGTTCTGAGCTACCACCTTGGGCAACCTCTCATATTGCAGTCTTATTGCAACATCTTCTTCCAAATTCTACTTCACATCTTTTATAACCACACTGACGGCGATAGCATCTTGACTGTTAAATACACTATTCTATCAACATTATTTACATTGCCATCCTCACAGAGAGGATGGCAATTAAAGAGAAGTCGGAATGCAGTTCAAGAGAAGTCTGGGCTGGTAACTGACATTTCGAAATTGAGATTACCTGTGCCGAAACCTTCACGAGACGGACACTACCTAAGCCAATTGTAAGCTTTCTACGAGTCCTTGGGGGACCGTAATTGCCGTGAAATTGAAGACACATGCACGGGAAATGAAGATTCGACTGTTCCGCGGAGAGTGACGCCAAACACTTCTGACTTCCCATCTAGACTTGCCTCCGTGTGATGCCTCTCCCCTCTTTCCGATATGACGCGTCATGACGTGGCCTCGCTCCCCAGGTATTCTGACCGACACTGTTGAGCGTCTGTGTCTATTATTAAAGACAAATTTGACGTCTGACGACAAAAACAACATGAATTCGTTTCGATGGGTTGGTACAGTGTTTCCGTTATTTACTTTCAAGTTCCCTCTAATTTCTTTCTTTTGTATATTTGTATTGTGACAATAATTATTCTACCACTACTGGGCAGCCTGAAGGGAAATTTCCTAAAAAGGTTTGGGTTTCAAGTATAGCTTATTTTGTGTTTTTTAAAACACGCTGAAAGCCTTCGTATTTGAAGGACTTCAATCAGTTTAACATGAGAGAACCAGCCTTTCATCTCGTGTGGCAATCTCCATAATCTGTATTTCACTGCCAACGCCCTTCATTAAAGAATTATGCGAACAAAAACGCTATTTTAGAATAAAAAATAATGCATTCTAATCTGTAATTGGACTTCGCTCCACATTTCAGATTTGAAACTTATTTGTCATGTTACTTTGTGTCGTGCTCTTAACGTTTGCTGACAGACTCTGATTGGAAAAATTGAACTTGTGTTTAAAATTTGAATTGATACTGTATATTTCAGAGTGCCTCACCCGAAACAGAAGGGGTATTTCCTCTGGAAATTCCCACCTCTGAAAGAAATTTGTGTTCTAAATAAGATGAAATCCGTCGCTATTTTGAAATGGAAAATTCCAGTCTTGTTGGTAGGGGAAATAGCCTTTGCTACACCTGTAAAGAGTGCTCGCAGTTTAGAAGTACACCACTGTGGATGGTATGCTGTTGCCCACCAAAATGGACGCAATATGAATTTGACAGAAACTCTAAATAAATCTATTGTTACCCTCATCATCAGTCTGTGCTGCAGGACGTGCCGTCAAATCCATCGAGTCAGTGTATGCACGTACGCCTTCGTGGACTTCAATATCAGAGTGCCCCCCACGAGTGCACTACTTCTCAACTCCAACACCAAATCACAGTTCAAGCACCACATTTTCAAATCCTGTGTCGCGCTGCCAAAGAAGTGAGTGGCTCCTCTGCGCGTAATTTCGGATCAAATCTCATTCCTTTAGATGTATATTGTACGGCAGCAGTTATATCAGGCAGCGAACAAATATGCGATATTGTGTTTCGGCATAAGAGACAGTTCACATTCAGCGTGCAAATACCAACCTGAATTCGATGCCAGGAATATTTTGTACAATTGCCATTGGCTTTTACGTTAGAGGGTACTTCGATATGCCCCAGTGTGATTGGGTTGCGCCATAAAGGGAATTTCAATGTCTCCTACGAAGATAGTCGACTGTCATGTTTGTTTGCAAAATAGTTGCAGTTTATTGTACTTTCTAGTTTATTTGATCGCATCATTTGAATGGCCTGTTTGGGCAGCCAGCAAGCCGCACTGAATGTTTAAAGCGCCAGATTGTGACAAACAAATCCTCAACTATAAATACTGTACGTTTCATATCAGTTGTGATTGGGGGGCAGGTGAAAAATTGGACATGTCTTTAATTGGCTGTTTGTTGTTTTGCTTATGTGACAATTTCCTCACGTCTGGGAGGAATTTTTCTTAAACCACAGTTCCACAGTTCTTACACTCAGAGGTATAATAGGTCGAAAATGCAGTTGTCTTTTTTTACACTGGCCCTCATTGGTCATGCTGGGTTCGAAATGCTCTTTTTTGTCTTTCGACATTGCGTGTGGAGGCGGAACCGTCATAGGCTGGATATTTTATACTCAAACGCAAAGACTGACGTTCAACGATAAAATACCTCCGTCGGATGTTACGTGGACAACTTTGTGAGGAAATCTGGCCAAAGTGTCGGACAGCTGATGTTATCAGCAACTTTGACCCGCCATGCTGATTGTCATTTCTCGTTATGCTGTGGATGATCATGTGCGATGTTCAGTGGCCTGTCTGTATCAGTAAACACTGGATGTCATGCACCAGAAGTGACTGGTTATCATCCGAGCATCCATAGCTTTATATTTAGGCACGCACCTTTGCAATATTTCTTGTATATTGTCTGAACGTGATAAACTTTAAATAGAACAGTCAACAGCCACATGGGGACACAATGTAAACTTCACAGCCACGTAAACCTATAGCATAATTCAATCTATATCTTAAAGCTATAACCCAATATCAATCCTTTCTTTACTTCAATCCCAACTTATATGTAACCTAACTGTAACCCCAACCTTTACCCTAACCTTTAACCCAATCTCCAGCCCTAAATGTCTCTAATTTTAGCATTGATCCTGATCCTAACAGTAACCATCAAACTGTAATCTAACCGAAAAGAGGCCCCATTTCGAATAACAACACTACCTCCCTCACAATGATAAATCCTTTACTGTACAACCCACTTGCATTAAATTTCTGCAGAAGTGTCAACTCGGTATCACGTCAACGCACATTCAGCGTGAAATGTGAAGTCAAAACGGCCACTGATGCCGCTGTCGGAACTGAATATGCAAATTCGTACCCAGTGTTGCCTTGACTTTATAAATCTACTTCACGGCCAAAAATGAATGTGCCCCTATTGGCCATTACGCTGTGTGGGTAAACTGATTTATTTATTTTTTTAATCATAATTTCCTCGTCCCCTACCCCACACGGATGCTTGTTTCACATATGTGTGGACAATCCCTTGCTCTCCTGTGGTTAAGGAAACTTGAGGAAAATGCTCCTTTTCTGCAACTATGATAAGTCCGTCGATTTAAATTTTTGATCTTGATTTCCTGGACTGTTCCTCTTCATTTGCCACTGATAAACCTGACCCCATCGTGCTTCTGAAGCTGTTTTTCAGGGGGGGGGGGCACTGTGTGGACGTGTGCGAGTCGACAGAACGCCATCACACCCTACACTACGTGTATTTCTTTTGTGCAGAGGTCCACACTAAGTATGCCACGCCTGCACACCTTGCTATGTGGTATGATTTCTGTTTGTCCTACCATCTTCCCGTCGCTGTCACTTTTCTTCTTGCGACGAGAATAGACCTTTTCACTAATAAATTTATAATTATGGATGCATGCGCACAAATGGCCTTGGCGGCAAGAAGTGTGAGTGGGTCATTGAAAATGTGGAGGGGTGCGACTTTGATGATCATTTCTCTCTCAGGTTTTCTGGCATTCAGTTTTTCTTCAGAAAATCCCATTAAATCGTTTTTGCTTTTAGTTTCTGATCTAAGCAGGTTTTTTAGTGCTCTGTAAAAAGACTGTATAATCATTATTTTTCCTGTGTGCACGAGATCGCTGTTTCTTAGTATGGCCCCCTTCCATCACACGTAGCATAAATTACATCGTTAGTGTTCTTGGAGCCAACCCGTACATTTGTAAACTCTTACTGATGTTCAATGTAGATACTGTACGTATATAGCTTTAATACCATTCAACCTGCACTGCAATTTGCAAATCTTGTTGGTCAAAGTTTATACAACTTTTTGACCAACCTTGGGTCAAACATCAACTGGTCAAAAAGTTGGGCAAAACTTTAACCAACCGTAGCTGAGCAGTAGGTTTGTTCAATTATTGGGTAAAAATTTGACATAAATAGTTGGTCAAAAGTTTTGCTTAAAAATCGGGTAGTACCGGCAACCCTTAAACAAAATTAATGTTTGGCTAATTTTTGAATTAAATGTTGGTTCAGAATTACTCAATAATTTAGACAGTTGATATTTGACCCAATATTGGGCAACAGTGTTGGTTAAATCTTTTACCCAACAAATTAGTCACCAACTCCTGGTCAATCAAACATCAAACAGAATTTTTAAAAACCTTCATCGTTTCCTGGTTTCCATGTTATTCAGCATACATTTGTAATGATGTCATGGCTTTAAATGCTCGTTTTAAGTTGCATGAATATTCTCAAATAAGGCACATATATCAAGGGATAAAATCTTCTCATCTACATTCTTTCAGTTTAGGCCTACTCAAAAATGAGTACCTTTTTTCATAGCTAAGAGTTAATGGGCCCATCAGCGTAAAGCCTGCTTTATTTGGATTCGGATCAATGTCACTGCAGATCTATACTGTTTGACAAACACACCAGGATACATTCAATTCATACCTTACTTAATACATACAATCATTGAGACTAGTGCGACTTTAACACCAATGATAAGCCCATGACGAATGATCAAAATATTACAAGTTTGGTTGTAACTAACAGTTGTACTCAAACTCAAGGTGTGCTCAAGATTGCTAAAGATCATCTGGATCTTACATAAATTTTTAAGCAGTATTCAAAGGATACATTCAACATGTCAATCAGACTGGCTTTACATCAATGTTAATTAAAACACTAGGGAACAAGTATCCAGTTGTTAGGTCTGGGGTTGCACGACAGCACAAAAAATAGATTCCAAAGAGAAAGGGATCTGGTACTTCAGATTTCGCAAGTGCAGAAAGCAGCGAATCGAATGGGTACAGTACATGTACACGTTGGCTCCAAAAACACTAACGATGTATACTACTTAGGATGGAAGAGGGTCATACTAAGAAACAGCGATCTTGTGCGAACAGGAAACGTCACGAGTATAAAGTCTTTTTACAGTCTTTACAGAGAACTAAAAATCGCGCTTGGATTAGAGACTAATACCAAAAACGATTTAATGGGATTTTCTGAAGAAAAAAAGAACAAAGCCAGAAATCTTGAGAGAAAATGGTCATCAAAGTCAATGGCCCGCTCACATTTTTTGTCGCCTAGGCCATTTGTGCGCATGTTTTCTGTCTGGCATCCAGTCGCCCACATGAAATATTTAGGGCGTTATATATGCTGACGCTGCTTCGGTTGACCAAAGTCTCGACCTAATATATAAGGTTTTGTATTTTAAAGAAATGTTTGGTTGAGGGGAAGACCACGGGCCCTGACGTTTCGCTCATACCAGACCTTTTACATTCACGTGAATGAATAAAGCCTGTTTCGAGACCTTCGATATACTATTGTAGTTCCGTGACATCACCCAATCCGACTATGCACCATCATATTAAACTTAAATTATGTTTACCTAGAAAAATGTCAGGATTCAAAAGGTGGCAGTGACTAACAAAGGATCGTATTATGTGCTACATGCACCACGCTAATAAGCAAAGCGAGTATATTTTCCCTTGAATACAACAAGCCTGAATGATTTAAATTTGGGCAGGAAATTAAACGACTATCCAGAACTGATTTTTTCTAACTGGAACCATACCTGAAGAAGCCTTAGATCAGGAAAAGAGATATCATGCAGAATTCGAACCATAGACATCCAGACTACAGGCCCGATTTCTGATCCACGTGATTCGAGCAATCTATAGCTCAACCCCCCCCCCCACTTCACTTTTTGGTCCAGGACATTTTATGATGCTGCTCAAAGTTTTACGTAACTTTGGTACCAGTAATGTATTACCTGCATGCTTTGCATCGTGGCATTTTCCGGAAAACGCTTTAATTATTAACAGCGCTGTGTAGTTTGAGTGTCTGTACACTGTATGACTTTACCTTTACGTTTGATCTTAGATGAATTTAGAAACGGATGCTATTGTTCCCCCACAAGTGGGCAGGGGGATTTTCTAGATCGCAACAAGGATTTTTTTTTCAATGTTGGGATTTTCTTCTGCGCGGATTCACTCCTAGCGGATGAAATATTCAGATAAATTGCACAAAATGTCACCGGCTGAAAGCGTTTAAATCCAACGCGGTGTCCTCTTGCGTGCAAAGATGCATTCCCAACAGATTAAGTACGCATGTTATATATCTCATTTTTCACATCTGAAGGAGGACACGACTTGGATAATATCCGGTCACAAGGCTGCATTATACCAACAAATAAAACGTTATAACAGCAATTTTCAAAATGACGCCACATTTTTTTCAAGGGGGAAATGACTTTCATGGAATGAATACAAAATGGGTCTCGTATAGGCGCAGCTTTAACACCGATTGTTACCGTCCACAGAGCACTCATCGGACATTACCAAACCGCGCTTTTAGACATTACTTAAGCTCCAAGTCACTTGATGGTAACCACAAACCCCATGCATGCGCAACCGGTAGGCCTATATCATTCACTCGGCGATTCAACCCCTCGTGGCAAGTCGTTCCAGCTTTGCCAATCTTTGCTGCTAGCAGTAGCTGTGTTACTCCCACTGCAACGAGTGAACTCGCACAACCTGACTTGGCTTATTACGGGGCTTCACAGACTGCTACGCACGCAACGTTTGCCGTGAGTGATCTCCCTCATTTCGAGCATCACGGGGGGCTCCTCTCTCGGAAAATTGCTCCCAACCGTCGTGGGGTGCACAACGGCTTCCAGATAAACCGCGGGTTTTAGAAAAAAGAAACATCAAGGTGTGTCAATGTGGTAAGGCCTTTCGTGCTTGGTCACATTTTAAGTAATAATTATTTTTCATCCTGCAAGGCTGCGCATGCATGAAACTTACCGAATGAATTAAACCTTATGCACCTTTGTACATGGAAATGAAAGGAAAACTAGCATAGGACACTATAATGTTGTAAATAATAAATCGAGTTCAACACCACGCTGGAATTGTTGTCACATAGGCCTACACCTGTCGTTGTTGGGAAAACTAATAAGCAAAACCTGTTTGTATCTAATAAATTCTAGGCTTTTCTTAGTGACAGGCTGTATCACTTTGAAACTGTCCTGTACCATTCAGTGTTCAAATGGGATATTTTTGACAGTGAATCGATTGGTCGGCACGCGAACCTTCGGAGTAAAGTAAATACAACCACGTGATTGTAACCAGCTTATACAAAATGCCGTGGTTAAGGAGAGGTCATAACAACACAGACTGAACCTCTTCAGACCGGAGAAAAGTAGACTTCAAAGTATTTGGTTTGTAACGTAATTTAGCGGTCGTGATCCGGATTATATTGCTGTCGACAAATGGAACTTTCTAGGTGATGATCGATCCCGACGTCCAGCTTGAAGCTTTCCTTTCAGGCAGCCTCCGAAATCCCCCTAGGAATTGCTTCACTAGTGACAGTTACCATGGTGACGCGCGGCAAGGATGCGGATTTTCACGTGGTTGACAGGCTCCGCAAATTCCTTTCCCTTGTGCTGATAAGGACCTTGAGGTTTTCTGGTGCACAGACTGTAAAGTGAAAATAATTCAGTATTTACGAAACTGTTCTACTGAGAGAGAAAAGGAATTCTTGACAGCATATGTAACTCGTTATCCTCATATTAAGATGCATATCCTATCTTTGGGACTCGGCAAACTACCTTGTACAGATGAAGTAACATCTTGTTATCTTGGATTCCCCGCTAATGTTCGGTTTTGTCTGTGTGCTCGCGTATTTTCTTTGATTTAAAATTGTTCAGTCGTGAAAAATCTGTACAATCGTTCCCACTCATCTTACAGTCTTATGAGCGATGTACAAACTGCCAACCATGAAGGAAAGTATTTATCCTGTCGAATCTTCAGTTCTTTGTTCGAATTTAGATTTCAGTACTTTGCATAATTTTGTGCTATGCTGTAATATTAAGTGTTGATCGTTAGTGAATGTTTTAGTTCTGGTGCATTCTTTCAAAAAATCTCCTGGCAACTACGGGGAGTGTGCAAACGATCTGGACGTCTCCGGATTTGCAAATGAGGTTGGAATGCAATTTAGGGGCAACATAACTGCTCAGTCGTGCAGGCTGCTTGGACCAAAAGGGGCGGTACTTTATAGGGTGAATTACGAAAGCTATTATGAAGGCTAGCACAGCTTTGCTCTTTGGGCAGTTAACGGCGTGGCGTATGTTTCTTGCTGTTAAGCATGGCGCGGCAGCTCGTCGACCGTACTTCCGGGTTTAACTACAGCCGTACGGTGTTCTTCAGGCGCGGTTGATTCGCTTCGCTCTATGATGCACCAAGGCTTTGAGTATCAAAACATACGGCCGCGCATGCAATGTTTCCTGGCAGGTAAATCTTATTTTTTTCCTTTCATTCAATTATTCCTCCTTATTTAATTACACAGCAAGTCCTTACAGGGATATTAGACAAAGAAGAAGCAGAAGACCAGACAAAAATTACTTTGTACTTTGGGTGCATCGCTCGCCGTAATGCACTCCGTTGGTTCTATAACAGTATATGGAAAAGCAGCATTATTGGTGTTCACTGTAGTGACCCTGGGACCTTTTGTGTGCAGTTTGTCTGTTATGTTAAGATGAATCATTGCATCTGTAGAATCTGCAAGAACTGTCGCATAAAATGCTGGATATAATGTTCATTAAAAGAAGTTGCATTATACAATATCTCTAAAACTGGAAGGAACAGAAGCAGCCAAAAGCAGTCCTCACAATAAAACTCAACCAAATCAAAATTTATTTGGTTCAACCCTCTTGTCTTTCAAACCAGATTAAGAGTTTTATTCTAGCAATACAATCCATATACGGCCAGCATTGGTAAAAATCTGCATCTGCCAAGAAAGAACTACACATCAAAATTCTCCTTCAGCTACTTCACCAGTTACACAAAAGCTTGCCATACGAAGTGATTTTGCCCTCTATTGGGATCTAACGAAGCGGTCCAATGGGTCCTGCTCTTCATTAGAGCTCCCTGAAGGTGTGAAAGCCCTGCACGGTGTGTTGATAATAGGGCTACCTTTCAGTCAGTGACGTCTGTTATGTTTTGCAAAAACGTTTAATCCATGGTTGATGCTGCATTTTGGCAAAATGCTCTGGAAACGCCTATTGTAATATCGAGCCAAGGATTTTGTACCGGTTTATGTTGACCTCAAAGATAAAAGTTCCTGATAAAAGTTGTTCAATGCAAGACCTTTTTTTTCCTTTTTCTTTTCATTTTGTGGCACCATTGGAAGCAGTTGGAAGTTATTTTTATCAAAGGTGTTTTGTTTTGCTTTAGCACTATGCAGGATTCGCCCCAGTGCATTTCTCTTGTCTTGCCAACAAAAACCTCCATGCGTTTTTGTTTGATGTCGAGCACGCGTTTAGATACCGATTTTTTTCGAAAATCGGTTGCTTATCGTGCTCCTACTGCCGAGTGGTAAGCCGTGGACTTTTTGCTCGGTATTACCCATTGAAAAGTCCACGTGCAAAGACCATTCTGTGAATTCTAGGTGACGATAACCGCAAGGCCCTTCGCCCGATTCGATTTAAAACTAAGCAGGTTGACCATATATCGTCTCAGTCATCACCAACTAAAAAGGCCGAACACGTTTCAACTGGCGCGAAATTTCGCTGCAAATGCTTCGTGATGTCACTTTCGCTTCGAATGTACAGTGCACGTATCTGTCGTTTTCACGAAGTTTCACCCTTATTTAAGTCTCAAAGCATTTTTTTCATGCAATAAAACCATTGTTCGTTCACAAGTGAGAATGATTTTATTTACCTGCTGCTAATTCTACAAACATAATTCGTGTCAAACATGACATAATTTTCTCTGAATCTTATATCTAAAACATTCTTATATGTGACTTCGCGAAAACCAAAATCTTTAACCCTGTTTTCGCTCCTCCGATTTCAATATGATTTGACTTACTCCACACAGAGATTAGGGTTAAATCTCACGTTCATTTGAGACTGCGTGCGTACATTTTGTGTCAGTTCATGTTACTGTAATTGTTCATTTCACGGTCTTCACGAAATGCATCTTTATGCAGCAAACTTGGACTTGTGCGTTAGTTCGTGATGTCGCTCACGATTTGCGCTCTTTTTGTGCCTGCCATTTTTTTTTTACAGAATACGGAAATTTTTCCTTGAACATCAATTACATTCATCATAGCATTAACCAAAAACTGTACTTTGTGCAAGAAAACAGCCTCCAGTGCCCAGCAAGATACGCGATTTACGATCTTCTTCTGACATAAATATAGGCCTACATAATAGGGGCCTACATAGAATAAATTGTGCTCGTACCGCATCCTTGATTGGTGCGACCCAGCGCCAAAATCAAATTGAACAGCACATTTTCATGGCTAAGGATTAACCGGAAATCAAATTAGAATTTCCGAAGTAAAAAAAAAAATAGACGGTGGGTGTTATCAGCTGGAACCTAGCCACTCAACGGCTCTCCTTCCGTTTACGCTCGCGTAAGATTTTAGGTCTGGCCTGCATGAGATGTGAGAGGGCATCGAGTTCTCAGCCCATCACTTCCGGACTACACCTTGCACTTTTGGCGGTGGGCTTGGTAAACACGTCCGGCGTCCCGTTCTGCAATTAGCCGTGTTATTCTGTGCTTGTGACTCGTGCTTAAGCGACAAACCGATCATCTTCAGCCCACCGTCAGCACGACAGCAGAGGGATTGATAATTTCGCCGGCGTGTGGACGCAAGGAGGGTCGCGCTTGGCAAATCAGGCAGTTCGCACGTGCAGCTGCGCATGAGGTGTCACATTCCGCCCCTGTAATGTTGCAGATCGCTTCTTGGAGGTTATGAGAGTCGTAGCGATCGAAGGAGAATCCAGGACCATTTCCCCCCTTTTCTGTGTCAAGACGTCTAGGAAGGCTCGTGCCTTCCCATACGAGGTGAAACCCCATCGCCACTCACGACATTTTATTGCCCGGACAAAAATCAATCTCTAGTTGTATATAGGGAAGGCAAATCCGGCGAATTCTCCTTGCGTCGTTCCTAGCCCGGCGCCGGCGCTGCTAGCCGGGATGAATCTCACTCTGATTGAGATAAACCGATACCACAGGGGAGAACATGGCTGGCAGACGGAGACATTAATGTGCGATCTCTGACTTTAAAGGTAGGAATGTTTGGTAATTTGAGTTTGCCGTTCGGGACAACTGGCAAGTCTTGCCTCCATGTTGTGCAATACGTCATACGGTAAATGCTCATTAATTGCAATTGCGTTTCTTCTGATGCCGCGTTTTGAAGGCGCTTTACATTTTGAAAAGCAGTTGGGAGGTGTTTAATGTTCGACCTCATGAGACGAAATGACAATCGTTTCTTCTTCACATGAATGCGCTGTACCACGTTTTCTGGTTTCCACCACATAGGCTACATGTCACATCCAGAGTCTTCCCATGACGAGAGGGATTAATTGAAGCAGTACTTTCACACATTGACTTTGATTTCTGCTTAGAAGTCTTCAATATTGATGCATGCAGCACTAAATATACTCACCGCTAAATGACGTATAATGACACGGCAGGTCCACAGATTTTTGGGGTATTCTGCTCTTCGCCTACGTATTTTGATAGTAACTGAGGAAATATCGTTTGTAAAATACACGTCGGTTTAGGTAAACAGCCAATATCTGAAATAATAACATCTGCCCAGCGTCAAAATTTACGTCGTTTGACCCAGTATGATGGCGCCTTATCCGCGGCTCATCTGTCTCGAACCGGCCAACTGACCCTGCGAGCTTAGCGGTGGAGAATGAAGACGTCTGCGCTAGTATGCCACGGGCTTGCGTCGCACCTGAGTGAACTGTATCGTGATTTATTTTACATACCCTTGGATTACACAGTACATGCACATTATATTTTTAACGTTGTTGTTCCTTATAGTGAACATTTCGTTTTTTCACTCCACACTACGTGTACTGAAGTTATCTGTTAAGGTGAGTGTTGAAGATGTTTTCAAAGACGAAAACTAATCGCCTAGCTGGCATGGATAAATGTGTGATTAATCTTAGCTTTCTGTGTTGGAGTCAGTGTATAGACTCCATGAGACTCGGACTGTTATACTACACATCCCATTCCTGACACCATTTTGTTCCGCTTTGGCGCGTGGGTCTCCCCATGTCCCAACAAGTGATGTGCTAGAATTACCACGTGAAACTTAAAACTCGACGACGGCGTCGGTGCATACTATCCAGTGCGGCTGAGCAATACATGTCATGGATGGAATTGATTGTGCTTGCGTCAGGTGAAGAAACAAAGAACAAGAAACAAGAACAAGCAATTATTGCTTCTTGGGATTTACAGTGCAACAAGAAATTATCCAGCTCTGCAACTTTAATAATCTTCTAAGATTTCATCTTATTCACTTGTTTTCCGTTAGTATTAGAATAAGATTTCGATCAGACTTCAATCGAATCATTCCATTAATGGCAGCTGAACATCCCTCGCGTTCTTGCGACTAGTATATCAATGTTATACAACGAGTTGGGACTATGAACGCCATGTTGATGTAATTTGAGTTGTGAGCCTAGCCACAAATTCAAAGTACAGCAACACTGTGGCCGACTGAAATACTCCTGTACCACCAAACCATCATGCCAACAAGCCGACCAACCAGCCAAGCAAGCGATATGTTAAAAATAATGCATATATACATGTACGTTCAAAGTAACAAGTCTTGACTCAAAAATTCGTCCCGAGATTTCTAAACGTTGGGATTTTGCAAATGGCCAAGAAAGTGAACATAAATGAAAACAAAGCAAACCACACAGAACAAAACAAAGCAAGTCATATATTAAAAACCCCCGACAACTTTCAGTTCGCAGTTACGTTTCAGGGAAAGTGTAGAACAGAGTAAATGTGTCCTCTGTGGAATATTTCCCCCGAAAGAGATACCATCAGAAAAAAAATTGCCCGAAAATGTTCTTTTTTAAAGGGCTATGTTGAGGACAGCTGGATAAAGAGTGGTTTCCTCCATTTTCTACGGATCTTGATGAAGTATTTCTTGAATTTATCAACGTTTTCATGTGCACTCACTTGTACGTGTATATTGTGCACCGAGCGAAAGCCCTCTAACATACGTGTCAATTTAATGTACTGAAAAAACAACTTTTTGTTGGGTAATTCCGAGTCAATTCTCGCCGTACTAGGTGTTTTTCTTCCCTTGTTTATCTTTTGCTTTAAAGATTACACAATACATGCTGACAGTGGTAGGCTACTTTCGTGTATTAGATTTCAAACTCTTGCAGCAAAATGTAAAACATTAAACAAAGACTTTAAACAGTGTAAAAAGGAATCCTCCAATAAATGAAGAATGATCGTCACACACGCTTTGGTTGTATTTGTTTTTGGTATGATTTTGTATTTTTCATTAAGTTCTATTGTTGTCAATGTGAGCCGGCAGGCCCTCTTGAAGCGAATTTTGACAGACTCGAGATACTGCAGTTGTGCTGGTTCATACTTCAGGCGAAAGGCGAAAGCGAAGCGAATTTGAGTCACGAAAACCTTGCAGGGTCATCTCACTCAAGTTGAAATGTGTTGGAACTTTCACGGATTCGCGACGCGAATATTTCATCTGACGTCACAGATGCGCGTTCGTGTTCGCTGTCGCCCGAAGTATGAACCGGGCTGAATTCAGACTGACCTGTGCGAACATCAATGTTTTTTATCGTGTATGTTGGCAAAAACCCAATGCAGTGATGAGGCAGGTAATTTCCTTTCGTACGAAGGGGATTAGCAGTGCATTAACGGATAAGATCGCGCCTAATGGGAATTGGCAACGACAATTTCTTCTTGCAAGCGGTGGATTGAGATCGAGCTGCGCTTTCTTTGAAATTCACGCGAAGGTGACAGAACACACTGTTAAACGAACCAAGACTCGTTTTGCCTGGGCAGAGGTTTAGAGACGAGAAAACTCAAGTGTAGACGGAGGTATTTTGTCAGTTGAAGGCTGAATTAACTTTTTCTCTGGTTAAGATTTAGAAGTCCTAATGTTGTTGGGAAAAATCCACGCGAAAATGTAAAAAGTCTCACATAGAAAGGGCAACAGCAAGTGGCTATAGAATGTCCTTGTGTAGATTCCCTGTCGCATTGGTTATCTAAGGATAACAATGCCACAGGGAACTCTATACCTCTGCGCAAGGGATGTCTCGCAAGGATGCTCCCTAGGAAATCTGAGCCCGATTTATCCCTGCGGGTGTGATTTTCTCATAGGCCCCATGCAAAAATTAGTACTTGACTGACAAGTGTGTCTCCTCTTGTATGACGGTCTCCTATTTCTCTCTCTCTCTTCTTCCTGTGCAGAGGCAAGGCGGACGACACTGAGGGAGATTAAGCTGTTGGAATCATAACGATCTAATTTAAGGGTGACCGACTGAATGAGCTAGTGTTTCCTCGATGGAAAGTGAAGGAGTATGGCTTCTGGGGCGCTCTCAACAGAGTACGGCTCTTGGTTGGAGGTCTCCGGCGGTGGACGATCCAGCTCCCGCCCAGGCTACGTCCTCCTCACCAACACCACGGGCCTGGTGGGCGGCGGCGCCCGGCTTAACGACACGCAGGATGATATAGGGCCCCGCACCATCGGGGTCGCGGTGCCGTTCGCCACCTTCATGACCCTCCTCAGCCTGATCACCATCTTCGGCAACTCACTGGTGATCTACGCCGTCAAGACGGAGAAGCGGCTGCAGACGGTCAGCAACTACTTCATCGTTAGCTTGGCCGTGTCGGACTTCCTGATCGGCCTGATCGTCATGCCGATCAGCACCACGTACTTCGTGAGCGGGGACTGGGTGCTGGGGATCGTGGTCTGCCAGATCTGGCTCTGCATCGACTACGTCTCCTCCACCGCCTCAATATTCAACCTCCTCGTGCTGAGCTTGGACCGCTACTGGTCCATCCGCTTCCCGCTCAAATACATGCGCAAACGGACCGGTAAGCGAGCCACCACTATGATTTCGTGTGCTTGGCTGGTGTCGTCGTTGTGGATAATACCGATAACCTGTTGGCATGCCATCTTCCACCAGGGTGTCCGCGTGGTCCCCGGCAATGTTTGTGATACGGAATTTGGCAAGAATAAGCCTTTGAAGGTTGGGACTGCCATTGGGAATTTTTACATACCTCTGGCCTGCCTGATTTTTATATATGCACAAATTTTCCACGAGATCCAGAAACGCTCCAAAATGGTTCTCGGCAGGCGATCCGTAGGAGGGACGCGAAAATCCACGCGGAATTGCGACAGTGCCCCGTCCAAAGGCACCGACTTGGAGTTGACCAGGGTCGACAACGCGACCTGGACACCTGACTATGATGATTCTATCAGCACCAGTAAGGACACGTCCAACGAAACTCCCGACCAGACGGAGAATAACAGCAGCAGTCCCAGTAGTGACAGGGGGCGGGCCAGGCGGCCTAAACGGATCAACTCGCAGCTGAGGAACATATCCAATCTGACGTTGCTGACCGTAGGATTGCACGGTATGGTGGACCCAGAGGCAGTCAAGAGAGCCGCTGCCGGTAAGAACACCTCTCCCGGAGCCGTACCCAGGGGATCTTGCACCAGGAGCCCCTGCTGTCATGGCGATTCACGATTGAGAGAGACCCAGTTTTTATCCCCCGGGGATGCTGTGAGTCGAAAGGAATCCAGCTCGCGCCACCGACACCACATCATCACCGGGAAAAATTCGCTAGATCGGGACAAAGGAACACCTGTCACAACCGAGGAAGCTCGGCCCCTTAGAAACAGGACTTACCAGGCCCAAAATGGCAGCCGAAGATCGATTCTTCGACGGAACAGTACAGTGGAGGCCGATTCAGTGCCCAATGGGACCCTTTCCTCCAGGAAAATCTCCTTCTCGTCCGAGGATTTGCCGGGGAGCAGCAGCAAGCAGGCTCAGATCGGGTGCATGCCGACCAAGAAAAAGCTGTCTGCGGAGTACCGGGGCAGCGAGATGGGCAGGGGTGAACGGGAGAACAAGGGTAGACGCAACGGCGTCACCACCCGCCTCCTGAGCGTCGAGCAGCGGGTTGATGCCTCAGCGACCAGCAGGGAGAGAGACGAGGACCCGCACCCTCCCCACCAACCCCACCACCACCATCCCCATCTTAACAACAACACCAACCCCCGCGGCAAGTTCTCGCTGTCCCGGTTCAGCATGAGGCCCGGCCGGGCCACGGAGACCCTGCGCCGTATACGGAAGATGTCGCTGAGCAAGGAGCGGAAAGCGGCCAAGCAGCTGGGTGTCATCGTCGGCTGCTTCATCTGCTGCTGGGCCACCTACATGATCTTTTTCATGATTGTCGCCTTCTGCTCCGACTGCATCGACGACGACCTATACCTCGGCAGCATATGGCTTGGGTACATTAACTCCACCCTCAACCCGTTCATCTACCCAATGTGCAACTCGACATTTAGAAAGGCTTTCAAGAAGATACTTCGTATCACAAAGAGATGAAGTGGGACTTTGGGGGAGAAGTGCTGCTTTGTAGAAATTATATGATAATGAAAGAAGTAACTTCTAAAAATTACCGTTTAAGATTCAAGTACTGTCTACGGAAATACTTATGTTTCTTTGATGGTCAAGTGCAAACTATTTCGGTGTCAGTGAGAAACAGTGCTGTATGGTGGTACACAAAAAAATAATTCATCGGGCGTTTGAGTTATCTCAGGGTTTTTATTATGGCAGTGGAAGTACCTTTTAATTTCGTTTTATGACCAAATCTTGGGGTTTTTTTCTAGATTTCCTTGCCATACAACGCTACACAATATCATAGGCAGTCCCTGAGAATTTCGGCGCTTGTGTCCCCAAACACATGGGTTGTATCTTTGTAAAAATCTCTTTTCAAATGGTCACATTTCTATCAATAGTCGCATACCAGTTGTGTGTTTCTTGAAACCTGCTATTTCCCCCTTCATTCTAAATTTGGCTTTAAGACTGTCATAATTGGTGGGAACGATCGAGAGCAATGGGTCTAGGGGGAACTGCACGTTGCCAGTGTTGAGCGAGGGAGGCTAGTTGAACTTTGCGAGCGTCACCAACAGAACGTGATGTGCATGATTTTAACTAATTCCCAGGATTTACCCCATGAAGGTTATTTGTCGCAAAGAATAATGGTTCTCTTCTCTGGGATGACAGTCGAGGTCTTTAGTGAAGATTTTTGTCCCTTTAATTCATCAATGCCTCCTCACTTTTCCGCAAGGTGCTCGACGCACCTGCGCGCAGCGATGTATGCTTAGAGCCTAACTGCTGGGAATATCATGTGTGTATTTCTTTCGATCGCATTGCAGTGGAGATCCACGCTGTTCCGGTGTCGCTACCGGCGCCATGGCCGACAGAAGATCCTTCTAAGCTGGCTGGTCAGCGCCACCTCCGGATGGCTGTGCTGCTGCGTTATTAAATTAATGAATCAGTTTGGTCCCCGTTTGACGTGAATTATTGAAAGGGAGACAAGGGTTGCCAAGCAAAAAAAGGTGTGCAGACTGTTGCCAACATACCCGCATAAATTTTTACGACAGTGAGCGGCTCTTGTTCCCGTTAATTCAGTAGTAATAGCCAAGTGAATCTCAGACATTTTCCGACCGTCGTAAACGATGGTCTCAGCAGGTCATTTGTAAAGGTGGAGTCAGCGGTGATTCTACCATATTTGCCGTAACACTGTTCACGATCACTGTTATGAAAAGTGTTTGCAGAAAGAGAGTGTGAGAGAGGATTCGTAGTTTTTGGTACATGTAAAACGAAATAGGGCCAACATTCAAGAGAGGCAACTTGATTATTGTTTCATTCAGTGAAGAAACTTTGAGAGTTGCGTGGAAATGCAATAATGTGACACATTCACGAAAGTGAGTGCCGATGTTTGCGCCGTCGGGCATACTCTTTGTACCTACCGAAAATTAGGGGCCGGGGATGCAAAACGGCCGGCGGAGCTCTCAAGGTCTTCGGGAACGAGAAAGCGCGGTCTACCTTACCTGTCCAAAGTGTGGTGTGGTGCGTTGTGAGAGATAGAGGAAAACAAGGTGGGTCCGATGTACACTGAGGTCGACTTGCGTCAGGAGAAGAGGCTAATGGATTCGAGATGCCGCGGTGTCGGGGAAGGGCAGATTGAGAAAGATGGGAAGAGAAAGACAGAATTGGTGACGGGAATGGAGGAGTGAGCGAGGAAAAGTTCGAAGATGGGAGGTTATTGTGAATGCAAAGAAACCGCAGGAACTGGACGGACAGGTCGGATGAGGGGGGCATCATCTGGTGAAACGGTTGAGAAGATCTTCGACGGCCGGGTGATTGAGAAGTTGGAACGCCGTGGGGGATTTGGGAGTTTATTTACATTTGAAATGTGAACGGAGAGGACGCGTTGGATGGCTGTGATGTAAAACATAACCACGGGGTGTTTACGGAGTTTCTTGTTTTCACCCATCAATGCATTGACAACTTGCGGGTCGACGGATGGATAACTAAGTCGAATGACCAGTGGCAAGCAGAATGAATCAGGGCATGGGTTGACGGATTTATACGGGGATTCCTGAGGGGAATGCTGAGCAAAGGCTCCGGTATAAAAAAAATTTATTAAATACTGATACTCAAAGCCCCTAACAATAGACACTACACAGTGTAATATATCAATGCAACTCTATGACATCTAACCTTCATTCTCCCCATTTTAGATATCCCTTGCTGCGTCGGTACGTTCCCGTTGCAAACCCGCCAAAATGTAGTTTGCGCTGGCTGTAGGCAAAGATATGCATGTACATGTACGCGAATAGCCCTTTGCTTGTTAAAGGTGGAGATATTTATTTTACAAGAACACCAGATGGACGGGTCAGTCAGGTCGATTAGTGGATGTGGTTGGATGGAATTGTTCATAAATGAATCAAAAGGAAGCAAATTGCAGGAATCGATGAAAGAGATGGGTGTTATCGCGTATCAAAGGGAAAGGAAAGGACTTGACAAAGTGTGCGGAGTTCCGGGAGAATGTGAGAGAATGTGGGAAAGGAAGTTGAGAAAAGCTGAGCTGCCGAATCGGTCGGAAATAATGCACAAACACTTGATGAGGGCGTGGATAATCCGGAGTGGCGTGCTGGCCACGAACGCGGTTGAAGCTTGTTGGTCTCTGCGTGGGGACCAGCGAAATTCCAGCCCACGTGGTGCGGACGTAAAGGTGAGGCCATTGGGTTCAGTAGAGCAAAGCCCTACCGGCCGCCGTGTAGAATTCATAATTGTACTCAACCAACTCAGCCGACCTTTTTGAATAGCAAGTGATTATTTTCTTACACCCTCACAACCTGTTTAATAATTTGGATAGTTCCATAGAAAAGAATTTACCATGGCTGCTCTCTGGTTTCGAAAAACACGCAAACCTATGTATCAAAAGGCGGTACCAGACGGTGCCAGACGTGAAAATGGAGTTTACATTTTCGGCTGAAACTTTTTATGATTGTAATGTCAAGGCCCTACAACTTTAAGTGTATTACAGGGTAAAAGCAAACGTTTATACATGTAAAAACATGACAGCTTTCGCCGCTTTCTTGGCGCTACTTGCTATATATAGGCGCCAGGCAATAGCGTGTTTAGCGTGAATTGTTTTACTAGCTCATCCGCACTATAAAGAAGCAAGCGATGGGCAAGGAACGTAATTATTTGGTCAAGTTTAATATCGGTTTACGGACTGGCAAAGAGTATTTCAAACGCAACAAGTTATGTCTTCTCGTCGCTGAAATTGGTTCTGAACCACGGCAAATGTCGGTACTTTGCACTCATTACGTCACCGTAATAATGTAACATAAAAAAAGAAAAATATATATATTTTGAAATCTGTCTTACTCATCTTTGTTGTTGAGATGTACGTATTAAATCAGTACAGAATGTTTTGTAAAACTGCTTCATCAACCTTTGGTCAAATATACTTGGAAACAACGTTGAATTATTTTGTAACATCTACCGAAATAAAGCAAAAGCCTACGTCAGAACGTGACGACAGATTGTAGCGGCATTGGTCTTCGTGACTTTGCGTCGTTTTCGTAAATTACCTTCTCCCCCTTCTGCATCTTTCCAGCCAATCTCATGAAAAAACAGTAAGTTTACAGTGCTCGACGAATGTATGTTCACTCCAGCAGTTGCGGATCTAGGAAATGCATTATTGCTCAAGTAACGAAGATCAGACGAAAAGAACAGGAACAAGGCATGCATTTCTAACCCCCCCCCCCCCGGTTGCCGGCTGCACACCACCCGCTAGTAGCACACGGATACATCAACAATTTTGCTCGGTCACGTGATGTGGCCTGTCTGTTTGAGACATGCGTGTACCTGTCAGATTCCTTCGAAACAGCTTGAGAACATACACTTGGAGAAACAATCCTCACCAAAGAATAACTAATACTTCCAAAGCAACAATGCTTCATTTTCAACACCCTCTTAAGAAAGAATGAAGGCGACTCCTATCCCCCGCGAAGTGAAATTTAAAATATGCCACTCTTACCAGCATATACGGTACATTGTGCAATGTTACAGATAGGGACTTTCTTTGTTCTATCTCCATGTCAAATAATTACTTGCCACTCAAACAAACCTTACGAGCCTAACTTTCTGCGTGTGGCGCTAACATTACCATCTTAGATTTCACCTGCTTTGTTTGATGCACACTAGCACAATGGCGTACATGAGGGCGTGGCACGCCCCCTTCAAGCTGGAACTTAGAATCTTATATGCGTGTCCCCAAGCTACTGAACATTCGTAAGGTTTAAAGAACGAGCTCGACCACAAACTTCCCAAATGGCTCTTGTAATCAAAAAGAGGAATTCAAGCCACAAAATCAACTACCCTCCAGCTACATCGCAGGAAAAGACGTGGCATAAGCGAAATATGATGAATAGACTTATACAGAGTCTCAAATGAGATTGATATCGGTAAAAACGCAAATGTTGATCAGCAAACTCAGTACTGTAGACAATGAACAAAAAAAGCGTCTTACTGAGATTATTTTTCCAGGCCATGGTGTAAATTAGTTTGTGACTGCACCAGCCAACATTTTGCCTTAGGGACCATATGATTCACAAACCAAGCCACCGTATTTCATAACACGCACATAACCTATTTAGATAACCTTTCGAAGGTAACACCGACACAGCCCTTCTGTGGAGTTGCTGCTAACGTTGAGAGATGTTTTCCGCTGCAATTTCGTGCCTCATATTAAGCTTAGGCTCAAAACCTTAATAAATTAAAGGGATTTATCACAACTCGCAACGTTGCAATGTCACGTAGGCCTTTAATGCGAAATATACACGCATAAGGCTGATATATTCCTGCCTGAGAAAAATTCCAGTAAACAATTTTCTCGTTGTCAAACCCTTTTTTGCCAAGGCAATTTTGGGCAATCCAATCACGCAGAGCTATTTCCTACTTCGGGACGTGCCTCTAATCGGAATTACTGGCCGCCGGGCCCCCGTAAACGTAAAACCCCATCCACAGCAACTACACTAAGTGTTTTCCTTTCCCCTCTGTGTATGTGTGTGTATGTGGCTCACTCTCCATGTCTTGCCGGTGTAACCTCAGGGTGGAATCATCGTTTCGCGTCAGCCAGCGTCTCTCATCTTGTTACCGGGCTGGCGGGCTGCCTTGGCCCCGTGCCCCGGGCGCTTGTTCCCCGCTTAAAGCTCCTCTCCAGCCGTCCCACAACGCCGTGCAAACACAAGAGGAAGAAGGGGGAGAAATAGACTTTAGCCGCGTCAAAACCTCGACAGCAGCTCTTAATCAAATTAGCCGCTTTTTCAAACACGCAGACACAACTGGGGAAAACACGAAGCTTACAGCGGTGCTCAGCACGGGTACAGATAGCTTACAGGGACGATCGTGGGATGACGCGGCCGGCTGTGGACTTAAACCAGAGCACAGCAGTCATGACACAAGATGACGCGTCCTTCCGCATCATGTTTTGGACTTATGTCCAATGTCTTCTCGGTGTTTGCTCTCCATAAAAGAACAGCACATGTCAACTTACATTTTGCTCTGGGGAGAACTTGAAAAGATTGAAACTGAGCAAGTAATTCCATACTTAAGTGCGGATTCACTCGACGAAGCCGATAAATCAGAGTTATTCAAAGTATGGTCACGGTGTCCCAACTATGAAACTCGGACTCACATTAAGACTATGTTTCGTTGTCCAGCTTGAATATAAACTACAAAGCGATGCAAAGTTCTACGAACTGTTGAAGCACATGTATATTTTCTTTTATACTGCAAGCAGGTGCCTGCACTTCCTAACGAGTTAGACTAGCTACTGTCCAGTACGTATAGTCTCCAGACGTCGTATAGACGTCCTCCAAACATATAGGATTGCATGGTACCAGGTAATGATTCCGGAGAAATCCTGCCAGGTTTATGTAAATGAGGAAATTAGCATATATCCGTCCTACAATCCGACACCGTCACGTGACAAAACTTTAGAAGACAGACTGGATTAGCACCTTCTCTACTGAGTCATTTGCGCTCGCAACACACTGTCAGACATATGTACCTGCTTTTTATGGATAACCACTTCCATAATTACAGGGGAGAAACTTTTCTGAAGTTCTCCCGAGAGCCATGTGTTAGGCTGTCACGCGCACGAAAGGTTACATGTAAGCATCATCTCTATCCGGTTCGTAAGTGTGATTATATGTTATATTTTGTCAATATTCTGATCATGGTGCTACGCAGCCCTTCCATATTTCTCATCAGTGTGACGTCTCTTCAGTTTAAACCACACCCAAAGTGCACATGCACTGCACATGAAGTTACATGCATTGATCGCCGTTTACCTGGAAGCATGGAACCGGAAGTAAACGCGAAACTTCAGCGATCGTCCAATGGGAGCCCGCAAATCGTGGACGCGCGTCCGCCTTTGTGACAAAGTCACTTACGAACCGGATAGACGTTGGATCTTCTATTAATATGCAAATTAGATAGGCGCATGCGCACTACTACCATTGGTTGGCAAGCGCGGCCGTCAACACTGTCGACACTGTAGGACAGCTGCTCTGACCATGACCTAGCTCGATGAAGGTCAATTAAACCGTATTTCAGCCTTTGTCCAATATTTTAGCACGTCTTTCTCGAAACTAAGAGAAGTTTTTCGGTGCCATGAGATTGGAAAGTAACAACTCCTTGCCTTTAAGTTTGGGACTCATTCCAAACTATACCAGAGCAGAAACGGCGTGTATG
Source organism: Acanthaster planci (assembly GCF_054643075.1). Lineage (NCBI taxonomy): Eukaryota > Metazoa > Echinodermata > Asteroidea > Valvatida > Acanthasteridae > Acanthaster > Acanthaster planci. Next base: position 15,705,677 of record NC_141780.1, on the reverse strand, counting down.
TGTTGATAGTTGAGCGCGCGTGGAGATTGACGTCATAAATTTAACTTTGCCAACCAGTCCATAATGATGCAATGTATGGGGTGGAGAACCCCCCCCCCTGCCTTTGTGTTGGTCGTCGTTTGATCGGAATCTCAAGAATTCTATACAGACTTCCAGGGGGATGTGTTAGGTAACAATAGTCTGGAATGTGTATAGGATTGGACATGTGTGGGGGGGGGTACCCATCTGCCCCATATCGTGCACGGTATCATCCAGTGGTAGTAATGCGCATGCCTCTGCCTTATTTGTATATTTCATGGAAAGATCCATTGTACATGTGTAGAACTGAACCGACCACGGACCCCAGGAGCCTGATCCCCATCATAATTATGATAGGGACGGGGACCAGTCCACCTATATAATGAGCCAGTTCAGTTATACCCAGCAAGAAATGAGACCGAGGGGTACCCCCCCAACATGTCCAATCCCTATACACATTCCAGACTATTGTTACTTAACACATCCCCCAAGATGTCTGAAAGGAATTCCCCAGATTCCTGCGAGACAATGACCAGCACAAAGCAGAGGGGGGTTCTCTCTGTCTCATACCTTGCTGCATATGAGCTCAGTATTTCGATAGCGCATGTGCAAAATAAAGCGCGCCCGACGTCATTCGCACGCGCGTGCGAGATCAGGCCACAGGCGGACTTGCGCGCGTGTTTTGTTCCCGAATGACCTTGCTCTTTCTAAATACAGAATCTTTGCCAAAGCTAAAACTGCACGCGTAGAATAATGCATTGACAATCCAAAAGAACTGCATTTCGTGGCGCTCAAGTTATGGGATGCCTTTTAGCCCCTTAGTCTTAATCAGCAAACATTCCGTACTTCATCTATTCGTGGGAAATCCGAAAACAAGTGACACGGTTTGTGGCATTACCGCCTGCATTGCGATACCATCTTGTTGTTATGGCATTACATTCGGGAAGCTTACCTCGGGCATCTTGATTGATGATACGATGAGCTCGAGATTAGACCTACATGTTTTCTGCACTTGTCCGAATTGTGAGTTCTAACTCCCAACTCTGCAACCTTTTCATGGCCAAGTCCGCGGATTACCGCTAAGTAGCATAATGGCTTGCGAAGGAGCATGGTTAGACACTAAACTTTCAACGCGGGACCGGTTGAGAGTGTCATGAAAGTTGATACAGAGACCATCAGCTTTTATGCCGCTTGGTTTATGTTTGTGCATGAAAAAAATATCTCCCGAGAGCTTTTACCACTGATGCCTTGTCCTACAAGTGGCTGCTTAGTATGGCTGGCCGTCAGTATAAACGTCAGAGACAAATTCACAAAGTATTAAAAATCCCACGCAGTTATCAAAATGCCAAACGATAATACACACACTATACTCATGAAAAAAAGAATTTAGAATTAATGGGGCAAATGTACGAACATGTTCGAACGAATTCAGTGAGGTAAAATCGAAAACTAACAAAAGGGTGATTTTCTTCTGCACACTTTGGTCGCCCAAGCAAAATGTAGGCAAAGTGAGAGTGATCTATATGGCTCTGTTCAGAAGTCAGCCCTTGACCGTAGGAGCCAATTTAAAGGGTCCCAAATGAGCCCCCGTACGAATACTGCGACTCCTATTCTGCCTCCAGCATTCAATGGGGTCCGCAGAGGCTTCAAACAAGAGCAATACTCTTCAATGGAGGGACCAGAGACTTCAGAGGCCCCTTTAATTGTCCTCAGACAGCATCTCCGGCAGTGTTATTTGATTTTTTTTCTGTTGCTGCTTTTCTTTAAAATTCATGTTCATTATAGTCTGAACACAAAATCCCTATTACATGTATATACATCGAGTTGAAAGAGAGCAAACTTAACACCACTGTGTTATTGCCATAAGAACATTACGGTGTGTAGGCGACCGGTGCTGGAAAAACTGCACACACTTTGGTAACTCTACTCCAAGGGTGTGCCGATCAGCGTTTGTAATACACGTAACTTTCTTCTGCTTCGACACATGCATGTTTATGTTACCCTGTTTACGGACATTCCTTCGTTTTGTGCGTCGTTAAGAAAACTAGGTGGAAAAGTTCATTGCTCTCGCGAACTTTGAAAACTCTCTTTTATTAAAAATTAAAGCTGGATTTCTGTTCACGGGTTCCTTGACCTTTCCTCGTCCCTTGTCCACAAGGGGGTAACCTTGTTTAGACCTGACTTAGTCCACTCGAGGTTCGCACGGTCAGCATCACGTGGACCTCTAAGTCCCCACTACATGTATATACGTAGGTGTACAAGGTTGGTGCACCCATCAGGTTGTCTCCTCGCTTGCAGAAAACCAAAAGGGGTGGATATATGCGCCCCCACCCGAGAAGCCTCCGCTTTCATTAGTGCATGGAGATCATCAAGCAGTGGTTCAGTGCCGTTCGAAGCCCGACGGCACTCCCTTTTTTTCAGTCCAAAGACCCTGAACTTCGTCTCGACTCCTGCAACATTTCTGTCCATCTGCTCCTTTCCTTACTCAAGTTCCACTGACCCAATTGCTTTCATCAACTCAATAACAGACTCTGCAGCACAACAGACGCAGAGATCATAACATTCGGAGACATCAACAGCACATCTATCATCATTACAATTCAGCATACCAAATGACTAACTCTATACTTTTTATTTCAACCTGAAAAGTACTTAGCCCAATTGCCTCCACACCAATATTGAGTTACGGCACCATACCAGGCCAAGTTAGCGCCTCGCTATGTCCAGAAGTTAACAATGCAAATGTGAGTCCCCGTTCCCATTTAGAAGACTTACGTCATTATATGGATCATGCAATTTAGGCCACTCACGATTGGGGAATGGTTCAAATTGCCAGTAAGCTGAGGTGGTCTATCACTCCAATTGAATGTAAACGTAGGCCTATACGCATCAATATGCGACTGGTCTAACGAGGTAACAGCATGCTCCGAAGCCTGACATTCTGGTTTGTGTATCACGAGGCAAGCCTGATGAAGAGCGGTACGGACACTGATAAAGACCATTCCGTGAGATGACTTTTTTCAATGATCGAGGGGATCGATTGTTACTGGACTACCTAATCATATGTATACCTGTCTCCCTTCGATCGATTTACCGGGAAGCTTTGGCGGGCGGCAATCATGCATTCAACCGATGCAATGTGGGAAATTTCACAAACGCGCGTTATACATGCATCAAGGGGGTCGTGATTTTTGTATTACTTCTTTTAATTAATGGGAGTATCTTTGGAAGCACAGTCTCTGTTGTTTTTTAAATTTGAGATCGGTAAAATGGCCTTACAAAAAGGGCATGGCGACATTTTTTTATGAGGAATTCTTTGATTTGAAAGTCTCCTCATACCGTATATTCATACGCACCGTTTGGCAGGAGCGTTGAACCGGTAACAACTTTGCTGCCATGGTTTTAGATTTACAAAATAGCCACTGGTGGATTTCCAAGGGTTAGAGATTCTGGCAACTTGCGTTGTGCTGCATTATGTCCAGAAATAATTGTGTCTCTCTCGAAAAAGAACGCCGACGAAGTCCTTCTGCCGAAAAGTGCACAAATTCACGGTACCACACGCAGTTTAAGCGTTGACACAGTTTGCCAAATTGCAACCAAAATGCAAATTGCAACCCCGCAGCAGTTTTTTGGACCTAAGCACACTTCCCCCTTCGGAGTAGAATATAACGTAACAAACCAAAATTATTGTCTAAAGAATTAATTCTTGAATATACAATTTACATTGCATGCAATCATCAACGCACATTATAAAGCCATTTACTGCTAATATAGTGACCTCAGGCAGCGTTCAGGGAGGGGGTGGGTGTTAACCCCGCCCCGAGGTTTTGTCTAGACCCCACCCCCAAAATTGCTCTAAAACCGCTCCTGGTCGACCTGCCTCAATTCGTCGCATGAAAGAACTGAAGCTATTCTCTTAACATTTTCAATAAGTTAATTTCCACGCCCACTCAACAGTATACATTGTACTAACTTCTAAAGCTATAATCTTTTCTCAAGTTTAAACAATTAAGCCACCCTTGGGATTAGATAAAGCTACAACTTTTTCTGGAGCGAAAGCTACACCATCCTTACGATAAACAGTCGGCCCTTTCTGTATCGACAAAATATTTCAGGCAATTCTAACTTGACTTACCCATCGTTGGCAGATTAATCTCAACCAAACTTTCCCTAGCTGACCTATAAAAACTCTTTCGTCCAACGAGAAAATTCAGCAACGTTAAATCTTTGACATAAATAATTCACCTGCCGAAGATTGGCAAGGCTAAAAATATCATCTGCCGATTTTTCGAGATGAGCGCGGCGCGTAGGCTCCCCAACGGCAGCGGGATTTGTGACTCCATTTGTGCATTTGTGGGGGGGGGGCGGTATTCCAGCGAAGTCTGTGACGAGTCGCGTCGCCGTGGGCGATTGATCCTCAGCACGACAGGAGATCAGACCAGGCTGAGACATCTTGCCCAGTCCCGATGCACCCTTGGGACCAGGGTTCTCGTCCTCCGTCTCTCAACACGGCACCCGCATTATTGTCGGATGACTTTCACTTGATTCACCTAGAGTTTGTTTGGGGGTTTACCGGTAATCTTAATTCCATACTAAAACTCGTCAGTTGTGCACATTATAGCAGAGTCATCTTGATCGGAGTGGGGAGGGGCTGGCTTTGGACAAAAGGGCGCCTGGCATTCGCACAGAAGGTTTCAACGGACAACTTGCCTCCGCAAAATCGAAACAGTGGAAGGTGGGGGTGGCAATCTTTTGTGTGTGGCGATGCTGTTCAAGCGGACAATACAGAACAACAGGTGGCGTTATTTCGTCACCACAATGCTCGCTCGTGAGCAAAGTGCCATAGTGAACAAGAGCACTTGATACAAAATATCACATGCAGCAAGGTATGAGACGAAGAGAACCCCTCCTGCTTTGTGTTGGTCATTGTCTCGCAGGAATCTGGGGAATTCCTTTCAGACATCAGGGGGGGATGTGTTAAGTAACAATAATCTGGAATGTGTATAGGGATTGGACATGTTGGGGGGGTACCCCTCGGTCTCATTTCTTGCTGGGTATACAAAATACGGTGAGGACGCAGATCCGTATCTAACGCCCCTGTCACATGTATTTCAAGCCGTCTTGTGACTTGATGGGAAGTGGGCAGTGAGGCCCAGCCCGTGTATATTTGGTAGCATGGCTTGTGTCTCCTCTTTGTGCCCCGTCCGACACCAGTCGGCTTCCAGCTTTTCCTCTCGAACATTTCTTTCCTATAGACTCGCACATTTCCCGCCTCCCGTCGATTTCATTTCCGAAAAAATAAAACCCGCCACATATTGATATATGGAGAGGCCAGTGTATTTCTCCCAGTCACAGTGGATGCAGAATCTGATAATGGCAAGGGCAAAAGACCTTGCAAGACACAACTCTAAACACTGCAATGTGACCTCACTTTGCAGTGTGCAAAAATGCCCAACCAGTAAACGGCACACACAAGCTCCACACCCAAACCATCTTCCCCTAAACAAATCGTTACTTACTTACTCTTCTGAACCGGGAACACTTCAAGAAAATTAATGCAGTCCGCAAGAAGTCAGCACCCATCTCGCAAATAAGACCGGGACATCGACGCGGTATCGGGTTTTAAAAAGCAATGGCAGAAGTCACTGTGAAAAAGGCTTCACCTTTCAACAAATGTGTCGAGGGCAGTTTCAAAATAATGAGATCACACTTTTTATCTGAAGTAAAAAAAAATGAAGTTGTACTTTGAACGTACCAACTTTACAAAAAAACGCGTGTTCGTCCAGCATTTTGATGGATAATGAAGTCACATAAGTTTTCTTTACTGCAATTGGCCTTGACATCATTGTATGATTAGTACGTGGATAGCAATTACATGCAAAGGTAATAACACTTTGATGAGGTGGTAGATTGGAGGGAGCATTTCATTTTCACTGAACGAAACTAATCCAATGCACGTAATGTAAAATATTCATCACATGGTCATTTACGTATTTGCTTATACACAATGGCTGAATATAGGCCTATCCTGTTTTTACAGGTAGAAGTTTCACTTCTGTTGCATAAAATCGCAACAAGGAGTTGCAAAGTTTATATTAGTGAATGCTACAACAGACGTGGCTTTCAAATTGCTCTCATCGTTTCAAAACGTGTTTAATTTGCTTCTGTCTGCTAGAAGCATCAGTTTCCCTTCAGAGATCGGAAATTTCTTCACCTATCTGCAGACGGAACGGTGACGTATCCCCCGCCATTTTTGTCTACAAGAGCCCCGACGTTGGCTTCTGCGCGCGTAACGTTCCATATATGGTCACTGACACGTGATGACCACTCACCAATCAGACGGTGTGGGTACAAACCAACAAAAGGATGGCAGAAGCAAAATATAAGTACGGAGACCTGGAGACATCAGGGGATATTTTATGCTTTCTATTTGAGGACTCGCATGGCAAGGAGAGAGCACACAAGTGATAGCCATCGCATTCGTACGCCATCCGTCGTTACATGTAACCACATTATGGTACATACGTACATGCGATTGAAAAGAAAGAAAATACGTATTTAGATCTTCATTCGTAAAAAAAGAGCCCTTTTGATGACATTTCAGGGGATGGGGGGAGACCGATCACGACTGGACCACCGTATCATCCGTGTCTCCGAACATCGTTTTACCACGAAAAACAAGAACCAAAAAAAATAGATATAAAATATCGGCGACCTTTACAGACGTTTCGCTCGAGAAGACAAACCATCAACATTATTATCCAGACAATAAATTATTCACGCGTGCAGGACTAATCAAGCTAAAAAGACACGCTATACGTCATCCGCCGTTTTGGCAGACGACGGAGGCAAAGGAGACTCCATTAGGGACGGCAGGAATTGCAACAAGTTGGGCCAATCTAGCGGCGCGGCTGTCGCGTTAAGAGATCAGAGATGGCTATGGCAATCCTTGCTTAGGCATCTGGGGCCAACTCCATAAAGCGCTAAGCCAGTAATTTACGAAGCAGGAGGAGTAATATTTCTCCGACAAAATATGTTAGACCAACCAAACGGACAAGGTACACCAAATATGTGACGGATGCTCTGCTTACGACAGAAATGTACAACGCGAGTTCTTCAGTTAAACGGCAATATGGAATTGGCCCCCTGCTCTCGTCCAGATCTGCTGATCCCAGGCTTTGCGCGGCCCGCCTCCTGCCGCTTGCATCGCGTGCGGTAGGGTAGATATATCGGGCAATTCGAGCCGCGCTCCGGTGCTTCACAATTCGCTCCCCGGAGCCCTAAGGCAATAAAAGCCCTTGCCAGAACTAGAAAAACATCTCAATTATTAACCGGATCGGGGGGCGAGGATTTGATTTGGCCGCCGACTTCGCGGGGTCCAACATTGAGGTCATGCATATAGGTAGCCTGCCTGGCCTGATTGTTGGTGGGGAGAGGTGGTAGGTAGGTGGATAGGTGCAAGACTCGATCACACATTCAATACGACAGCTGTCCTCGAACAGCTGCAGAAATATAAAAAGATTAAATAATTAACAAAATAAACTACAAACAAACAAAGCACACAAGACAAAGTTTCTCACACGTAATACCGCGCTGCATTTATGTGACTGCCTCTGCTAAAATGTCCATCGCCGTCTATAAGACTGTGACCAAAAGAGGGCGCTATTGTCCAAAACCAGCCCAGCTGAACTCGAACGTCTCGGAGTCTCCAGGCAAATTACATGTATGAACTTGGCCCAAAACTCTGTAATTCGCGATATCTGCTCAGTTGGATCAATTTAAATACAAACTCTTGAAAACTCAACTCAAATAAATCGATCAAACACAATTAGCACGACTTGTCAACCAATCATTTTTTTCAGATGTAGAAAATGTATCCCCAAAATTTAACCTCAAAAAACCCCACAATATTTTGTTATGAGTAGACCGTATTTTCATCAATTTATCATTGCTGCCTAATAGCGTGTTTGCAGGCGGGGTATACCACGGTTGGGAAAAGAATAGCCTGGCCTAAGACAGCACTCTGGACAACTTCCTCCCAGTTACAATTCATTACCGACAGTAGACTAGTGTGACCAACAATGCCTGAACGAAATCCTACCCATAGTTCCCACAGCTGAGGACAGAGGTGTGGACTGCATGCTGCTGAACTGGGCTGTGGCCCCATGATCCTTGACCTGGTCGAGGTGACCTCACAGAGTTTATACCATCAGTTCATGTGGCAGCTGCATATCGTTGACGTTCCTAGTGGTCTCTCGTTGGTTGGTTGTTTTTAACGTACAGAACTGTTCATTCACTGGCACAGAATTGCTTCATTCTTTGCATGCCTTCCTCAAACGAATCTTTTTGGGGGGCACGGGATGAGAGAAATCTTATTTCGGAAAGCAGCCTCATTCGACTCACAACCACTCCAGTGCTTCAAGGGCAAGCCATCGCCCTTGACCCGGCTGGGATGACATCATGGCTATTTTTAGTTCCTTTGACACAACGATCCAATCATAACACCTCCTTCCCGGACATTCTGCTCACGACCGCATCCAGGACAGAGCACACCCTCAGTTCCTCCTCCTGGATTTTGTAAACCTGGAGAAAAAAAACCAAACAACTGCCTATAAGGGAACAAAGCAATGCGGTGCTTGAACAAATATCACAAGAGCTGAATTCTTTAAGCAATGATAAATTTGATCAGGGCATGCACGTGTACGTGGACAAGGAGATTTTCAAAAGCTAAAATATTCACAGTGGCCTATTTTTAAGCATTATCCGAAGACAGGACTGTATGCATATGCAAAGAAAATGATCTTGTCTCTTCCTTAGGCCTGCATGTACTGCATACATGTATGTTGAATCTAGAGCAGAACGTGACAAATCAATTGGGGTTTATCAGGCTGGTTGTTGCAAGCTGGCAGCGATAGATGGCAGGTTGGAGGACGGGACTGACTGGTACTGACTCCGCCCCTGGGAAATGCCACCCCCTCGTGTAATCACCTGCTTGATGAGGCTCTCGTCGGTGAAGGAGGCAAGGTCATCCAGACTGACAGCGCAACCGTCCACCGAACTCTCCACTGCCAGCATCTTATCTAGGGAGGCATCGTCCAGGGTGACTGCAAGTAGACCGGTGTCTTCCTGAGTCAGGCCAAACCGCTTGAAGGAGGCGCTGATCTGGAGAAGGGAGACAGAGACCAATGGACAGCTGGACAGAGCCAATCAGAATAATTCGGAGTTTGAATATCTGAAATTGCATTTGAATATTCATGAGGAAAACAGTTTAGAGTCAACAAAAACCAATTATATGCAGTAATAATAAAAAAGCCTCGGACATAAGAACCATTGTAAAAGCTTGACATCTTTACAAAAACTATCACTGGTAGCAATAAAATTCTGGTATCAAGGACTCATTTTAGCTTTTTTCATTATTTTTCATTCTTGTATACATATATCATTTTCAATTGTTCAGAATCTAAATATTCAGCAATCATCAAGTACACAAAATGCGGGGCCAAAATGCAATTTTGTAAAAAACAAATGTGCAACTGCCATGCATTTGTCTTTTGTAGAGCAATTTAGACAGAGCAATCTCTGCTATGGCACACTGTGAAACCATGAAAGCCTAAAAAGGAGATGTGAAAACCGGGTGGTTGTACTTTACAATTTGATCATGATACATGGGAATCGCTGACGCTCAGCACAGCAACAATTGATCCCAAATGGCCCATGGATTAACTCCATGCTACTGTAACCAACCAGAATTTTCCACTTCATCTGACATTTTCCTTAAGCGCAGTGTACAAATGCTTACATTGTTTGTTGGAGACAAATTGAAGAGGACCTCCGAGTTGATGTTTCTGGTCTGCATCTTGAGCCCATGTTTCTTGACATGCAAAGTTTTATTTGCAGCAATCAGTACCTGGAAAGGATCGATAATCTGCAACAAAATAAAAACAGAGAAATATCAAACGCGCACACCTGTTTAGTGTTTATCACATCCTAGGAATAACAAACTGAGTGTCAGCTGTGAATGGCCATACAGGGTGTCTGATCTGCTAACTTCTGTCCCCCGATCCCCTCCATATTTACATTTGCTAAAGAAATTTGCAGCACTTAAATGACTCATAAGCCTACTGTAAATGAACTTAGAAAGGTACATTTCAGTAAATGAATGAAAATACACAATAAAAAATAAATCTGGCTTTAGCATTTATCAAAATTACACTTCTTGTAAATCCCTCTCCAAATTGAAAAAGGAAAGAGTTCCACATATGGACAACACTAATTTACCCTTAAAATGTTACAACAGCAATCAGAAAGTGATAACAAAACACGTCTCAAACAGTGAATTAGCAAGGAAAATTCCAAAGCATAGTGTAAAAAACACTAGTCTCATAGGTTTGAACATGGGGCATTAATTTAAGTTTTGCCCATTTATGGAACTTTTTCCACGAAAAATTATGCCTAGTACTACCATGGAGCTAGCTCCATGGTAGTACTAGGCCTAGGCCTATAAAAATCACAATCAATCATTAGGCCTAGGCTTACTATAAAATTTGAAATGAATAAATAAAATGAAATGCAATAACTTCAAAAAAATGGGGGCAAAAGAAAGCAGCTTGTCACTTCTGGTCCCTCTTTTTGCAAATAGGATTTTAGGCCTAGATCAAATTAAAACATTCAAGAAAGCACACGAAGAATTTAAGTTGTAACATTACAAGTTGATGAACCACCGGTCACTAATAAACATGTAATATTCGGATAGACTAGGCTAGCTATCATTCAAGTTTACCATTTTGGGAGACAATAGAGCAGCATCAATTTCTCCAGCCATGATAATGTTCTTTATTTCATCGACATTTTTCACGTCTTTGAAAAGTGCAATGCACACCACAGTCTCAGGAAATAATTCCAGCTGAAACTTGACGGCGAAATCTGGAGTCAACATGCTGAAAACTTTCGTTTGCCTTTACGTACAGTCAGGTGCTTCCCTCAGTTGAGGATCCATTTGGTTTTGAGAAGTCACAGTTACCAGGCCAAAAACAACAAAATGGCGGCGCCCATGAATTTCGTTCTCGTAATTGTTCTCTCCATATTTTTCGCTGTTGCCTCAGTGTTATTCTACCGAGTTAACAAAGTACAGCCTGATCCGTATATGGATGAGATTTTCCACGTACCACAGGCCAAGAAATACTGCAATGGCTCCTTTTCTGAGGTAAAACTAGCATTTTCAAATTCATAGACATGCATGACCACGATGCACATGCAGGATGACCATACACATGATACATGGTGACATGGTGGTCACTGCATGAATGCGCGTGATCGTGGTGCGTGATCATCAGGAGCGTAGGCCTGCATGTGGGTCTGTTTGTTTTTTCGCGGATCTGGATCTTGACCAGTGATCGCGAACCAAGATCCAGATGGCATACATGTACATTTTGTAATTTTTGTGAGATACACATGAAATGTATTTATGTCTTCTTCTGCCATACCTGTAACTGGTGGGAATGTCACATTTTCTAGAAACATCCTCTGAAAAATGACTCCTCAATCCTTTTACTGTACGGAGACACCCCAAGGCAGCAAAGGACTAATGAACGCCTTGTACTCAGTTGAACAAAGAAAACTGAGTTAAACAAAAAGGTAGAGGCGTCATTAGAGTGAACATTGCTGCAATATTCTTTTCACAACTTTTCTGCGTGCCTGTAGGACTGGGAGGGAAGATTTGTATGATACATGTACAAACTAAAAGACTGATTGGTTCTCTATTTCTCTGTGGAAAGTGGGATCCCATGATAACCACCCTACCTGGCCTGTACCTGGCCTCGGTTGGTCTCCTCAGGCCTGTCACAGAACTGATGCAAGTGGACATGTCCGAGATGTGCACCACCTTAACCCTGCGCTCAACCAATGTACTGTTTGCAGTCGGAAACCTGTACATGCTGTACGCACTGATTATGAGAATCCACAGAGGGGACAAGGTACAGTATGACATTTGGCTTGAATTCTGCATATATCAAGGCTTGAAGGAGACAGAGGCCTCTGTGCTGTACATGTACGTGTAGTTTTCAGCCGAATCGTAGCAATAGAACTTGTCGTAAACTGCATAAATACTCTGTAGGGCTTACATGTATTTGTCAGCCTGGGAAATTTCCCTCTGCAGAGTTTCATATTGTGGCCTTAACGAAATGCACTGGTACTGTACAATTTTTGAGATCCTGCATTTGCCACCCCAAGGGTTCATCTTTACGATCTTTTGTTGCATAGCAGGCAGTTCAGTGATTTATTAATGACTAATGGGTTCTTCTCTCTATGTATGTTGGTTTTCAGGCATCACATGGTTTCAAGCCATTGCTGACGGCTGCTTCCTTGGCCCATCTCCCTGTACTGTACTTCTACACCTTCCTCTACTATACAGATCCCGGCTCCACCTTTTTCATCCTCATAATGTACCTCTTCAGTCTCCATGGCAACCATATTATGGCTGGCCTGATGGGGGTGCTCTGCGTCATCTTCCGGCAGTCCAACATCGTCTGGGTGGTCTTCACGGCAGGCACGACGTTCGCCCGAGAGGTTGAGGGCGAGCGAGGGAGGAAGCAGAGCCCCGACGCCGCCAATGACTTTGGCGCGATCTTGGCCTCAGTCAAGAAGTCCCTGCTGTACCTCCTGAAGATTTCGCAGCTGTGGCGACTGATACTCCTCCTCTGGCCCTATGGGGTTGTGGTGGTGGCCTTCCTGGGGTTCCTGTACGTCAACCAGGGCATCGTGGTGGGGGACCGGAGCCACCACGAGCCCTGCCCCAATCTGCCCCAGCTGGGCTACTTCCTGATGTTCACAGCCTTCTTCGCCGCGCCGTACCTGGCGTCGCCCTACGGCGCCGTCCGTTTCCTGAGGGCCTGCCTGAGGCGACCGCTGACTTACCTCGCCCTGACGTGCCTGGGGCTGCTGGCCGTGCACTACCTGACATACGTGCATCTGTACGTGCTGTCGGACAACCGGCACTACGTGTTCAGTATCTGGCGCCTCTACCAGCGCCACCACCTCATCAAGTACTGCCTGGTGCCCGTGGCGGTCTACATGGACTGGTGCATCCAGGACAAACTCCCCTCCTGCAGCAACCTGTGGCGACTGGCCTACTTCGTCTGCCTAGCCACCGTCACCGTGCCGCAGAAGCTCCTGGAGCTGCGGTACTTCATCGTGCCGTACCTCCTCTTCCGGGTGCACATGCCACTGCAACCCTACTGGAAGATCTGCTTGGAGCTGCTACTCGGTGCGTCAGTGAATATTGCCACCCTGTACCTCTTCTTGGAGAAACCGTTTGTCTGGGAGGAGACCCCAGGTCTGCAGAGGTACATGTGGTGATGCCTTAGGGAGTTTCCCAAGTACATGGACTGTAGTGGACTTGTAATCACACTCGGTATGCATCGAAACATTGTGTGGTCATATTCTGACTAAGAAAATGTTACTGTATTAACGGTGTATTTGTGGAAGTTGTCTGGTTTACCCAGTTTGATTGGATAATACAACTAATTTATACAACTGTAATATGAATAGGACTTGAGGCTATGCATGGCGAAAGTACTAACTATGTGAAGTTTGCGGTGACACCATGTAATCAAATACTCTCTTTGAGTGTGTGTGGTTCTGAAAAGAACCGGGGTTCACTCGAACTCAACTGTAATATGGCTGAGTCAATTCGAGTAATTCACTGTTCGAATATTCGATCTTAAATTCGATTGAATATCCAAATATTCAGTTGTACTGACTGGCAGATTGTTGATGAAACAAACCAAATACAAAATCAGTTGCAATAATGCATACAATTGTACATTATAAGCACTCTTATAGCTTCTCACGTCTAGGAGTATCTCCAGCCACAATTTAGCAAGATTTAAGAGACAAACAATACTTCTTGCCGTATTGAAAATTTCTATTCCTTTTCAATTTTTAAATGAATAATTTACTTTTTGAATCGTAAGATTTCTGTCGCTTCATTGAATCGGCTTGAAACAAGCCTCCATGTTGCAATTTTTCTAATCTAAAAAAGAAAGTTCTCCCTTCCTTTTCATGAATTTTGCATTCAAATATGGAAAACAATATTTGAATATTTGATATTCGATCAAATATTCGGCACAGCCCTAAAACGTAAGACAGTTTAGCTCTTCCCGTTTGCTACATGTAGTAGCCTGTCATGAATGCAACAAAACATTATGGTCCATCTGAATGTTGTAAATGCACGGGAGTTGCGTATGGCCTGGAAAAAGTGGCTTTTGCATTTCTATTTTCAATTAGTTTTTTCTGCCAGTTTGCCAGTAGTGCATGCCAGTCTCCGGCTAATTATGTCATCAGAATTCGTTCATCAGGTCACAAGTTGTTCAAAAAAGCATCCCCAGTAATCTTCCCTCACGACCTGGCTTGCAATTTGACTTGTGATTACCTCATACATGTGATTACCTCATACATGTGATTACCTCATACATGTGATTACCTCATACATGTGATTACCTCATACATGTGATTACCTCATGTGATTACCTTCATAATTGACTGGTCAATCCACATTGCAAGTCTGCAAACATGTACATGTATGTCTCAATACCCATCTTAAATGGAGAGTGATCCTGATATGTGTTGTATTCAAGTCGAGTAGGGGCTTTATTGCTCTTTCACATCCAACATAACTTTAAAAACAGTCTAAATTAATCGAAATGAAAAATAATCAATAGATCAAAAATTGACCAGGGAAAATTGCGAACACTTGCCTTGTTCTGAGCGGTATTGTGTGGAGCACATTTTTTACCAACAATGACAAACCAAAACTAAGAAAGGCACATGCACACATACATGTATGTACATGTACAATGTGCTTGTTCTGCTGTTAGGAGGACTACACATCTTTTGACTGTGGTTATTACAGGACAAAAATCCTTGTGGGACACACAAACTCCCACAAGGCAATCCAAAACTGTCCCCAGAATACCTTGCCGGCTAGAGCACACCCACACACCACAATTTCACCTGTTTGGGATGAAATCTACTTAAAATACTGTAAATTGTTCAAGGCACACAGAACTCAAGAACACAAGCAACCCAAGCCACATATGTAGACCACATCCATTTTGAATTTTTATTTTACTTAAATATGTTTGGATTTTGAAATACAAGGTACATGAATGAGAATAATTGACATCTAAACACTGTGTGACCACAGTGTATTAGTTTGAGGCACACCTACATGTAAAAAAATCTTGCCTGAAAATTATCTTACAAAATATACTCATCTAGAGGAAGATTAACCTCAAAATTTGATCCAACAAAATTTGATCATTCCTCTGGCTCGCACCTTTGCTCAGGTCCAAGGTTTTTGAGGACCTAGCAATGCCTATCGTTTCAAAGTCTGTGTTTTAAATATCCAGCGCTTGTGGCTGCTGCTAAAAGCCGCACATGGCTACAGAAGTCACTGGCTAGCTAGTGGCTTCAGCAACTTTTCATAGGCTTACATGTATGGGGTACTCGAAGCCTCAGCAGGCAAGTCATTAACACAGCCTTAGTTGCCCTTCATCCTAGTCATGTTTTCACAGCATCCCATTCAATGCAACATAAACCAAGATGTAAATAAGACCCCAACTGGATGCATTGAAATTACATTCCGTAGATTCCGTGACCACCTGCCCAGCACTGGACATAAGCAGCCATCAATTTAGTTATACCTATACACCTGTTCCCTACCCCTTGTGTTGTCTGCTAAGTTCAACATTAAACACATTTTCATCACTGTCATATTCTGTTGCAGTTAGGAGCTCTGGAGTTCTAATCCTGTGCACATGTTATATTACAAACCTGAAGTTCACATGTAGCTGAAATAATTCCAGCCTATTAATGCCCTAAGCCTAACCAAGAGCTTTTCGTCATATATGTATGTGCTAAACAACCTTTAAAAACTCTGAAATCTACCCCCATCTCTCTATAAACTTTCCTAAGTTTAAAAAGCCAAACCCTCACCCATGAATCAATCCATCATCATTCAATAAAAATTACAACTACAAGGAGCTAGGGCTAAAGGACCAATAAATTCCATAATTTGCTGCAGCACCAATTCAAAAATTCACCAAGCTTTACACAAATAAGAAACTTTAAATAGTACTTCTTTTTTCTCTTTGTACGACAAGCAGTAAAATTTTTGCAGGACAAAGATTTTGAGTGGTAAGCTGGAATAACTGCACTGTGTGACACCGCTGTTTGTTCAAGAAATAACATACAGTGTACATGTAATATGAGTGAAAAAGCCTGATACGATTACAAATACATGTACTTTCTTGAACTTAATGATTTTCAATTAAGCTACTACTGGTTTGCACATGTTCTCTTAAGCTGTGCAAAAACTTCTGGTATACTGTTAGTTATAAGCAAATGAACACTGTCAAAAGATTGAAACCCACATGATTACGAATTAGCAGGCTCTTCACTGCTCTCATGAGAAAACCTTCAGTTATCCAAACACCATCCGTTGTTTGAATTGGGGCGTCCAATCCAAAGAGCTCTAACAACACATTCTTGATTCACAGGAATCAGAGGTCTAGCGATAAGCTGTTCCAAAAGGCACTGTCCCAAGTTCTTCAAAACAGCATGTCAGGAAGATCTAAGCTCTTAGCCATTTCCCATGTTCTCTGCTTACCCCACGGAGGTTTCAAACGTAATATACAAATGCTACATCTGACCAGATTTGAAAAATTCTATAAAAATACGCTGGAAGTTAGAATGATTATTTGGACATACAACAGACTTATTTCAGAGACACTAAAAGTACAAAGGAAAACAAACAGTGTGGCGAACCTCATGGTGAAAGAAATCAGATATCAATCCACACGTTCCTTGAAATTAAAAATTGCAGATCATTTGTCATGATATGCACAATTAAAGGCAACTTGTACAGTAACTGAGAAATATATGGTGAACATGGGGTTAAAAATGAGACAAACTGCAGGTTTCCACAGGGAGAGCTCTGTCCGGAAGACATCACACTGTGTTTACCTATGTGCTTTCCCACCGTGCGGAGAGGACCGTAGGCCCCAGGCACAGGTAAATATTAAAGTGTGCTTCAACTGCAGAGAAAGGACTTCACCCAGTCTATCACTTGGTAAAGTGCTAAGCCATATTTACATGCTGAGGCACATCACTAGATGACATATATTTTGAGATCTTAGATATATTGTAATTGAATACTTTCACACAGCTATTGTTATCTTCTAATCAGCTACTCTTTGGAAATGTTTCCCTGTTAATAAATTAGGCACAAATTCTGTAATTGTTTTTTTTTTTTTTGAGATTAGGAATCGTAGATTTCGTCATTTCTCACGCATGTTGAAATGTAAAACTCCAGCACTGACACTTCAGCAAAATGACCGGTTTTCTTCATTTATGTGTCCCTGCGAGCAATGTTTCATCTACCTCCAGTGACTCGGTAATTCTGACATTCAAATCCTGAATTCTGTTTGTGAAAAAAAGAAACAGTTTCAGCATTTGCGGTTCATGTAGTTGGAGATGAACGCCAACCTTTCTGTCACAAAATCTTGTCATCAGAAACTTTGCTGAAGGCATGCAGGCGGCCAAAGTGTGGCAACTGCAGAATGTCAAGGGACATTGACTTTGTCCCTAACCAACCACCCCAAGTCCTTCACACCTGCTTACAAAGAACTCTCCTAGGGCTGTGCCAAATTTGGCCAATGATCTGACACAAAATGTTCAAATAGTTAGTTTTGAGATTGAATTCCGAGGCAAGACGCACTGAAATAAAAATCAGAAGGCAGTTTTTAATCCGGTAACAAAACTTTGCTCTAAAATCTTCTTTCAAAGGTGTTGTGAAAACTTTCAAGGCATCAGCTGATCATGTCAAATAATAAGGCCGACAATTACCGCGGCTCCTACTTACCAATCAGCCCAATTTTTACAGTTCTAACATTTACACTGACAACTTAAAACCATGACAATGAATTCTGTCTTCATAACAAGCCTTTTATGTCTTTAATCTAAACACTTTTTGTGTCTAAAATTCACTTGAATGTTTACTGTTTGACTGTTTATATTTATTTTCATATTTACAATTTTTCCTTCCAGAAGCAATGTTGTCATTTTCCCTGATGTCATCATCAAGTTTCCATCCTAAATTCTACATGCGTAGAAATCTGGTGTAACAGAATATTCGATTGAATGGAAGGTCGAATATTGAAATACTGAATTATTCGAACCTCACAGCCCTAGACTCTTGATGGATCCTTGCCTATACGCAATCCGGGTTGTGTAACATGTACTCAACTATACCTGGACCTTGTTGGAGCGAAATTGTTCCAATGGTTTGCAGCACAAAGTTTTGGGCTGATACAAAAAGGTTACAAGCAACACAGGAGTTAGGGTTTTCATAAAGATATTTAAAACAAGTACAAATTCGGTGTGAGACTCGGAGTGCCAATGATCGTGAGCATGCTGGTCTTGATTGCTGTATCACTGTGTCGGGGGCGGGGACAGCGGCGTGTGGCTGGCGGGCATGGCGCTGGGCTGGATCCCACGCTTCTTCATGTAGGCGACGATCTGGTCCGGCACCTCTGCCAAGACGTCTTTGGCCAGTCGGGCCTGGCTGAGATGCTGGTTGCCGCTGCCGACCCCTCCGATGTATTCACGGAACGGAACAAACTGGAAGACGGAAAGAGGGGGAAAGCTCATGAGAAATGAGTAGGTAACCATGGGTCCATGCCATCATCGGAACCAGACTTGAAGAATGATGTGGATTGTTGTCTTTATGGCTACAGCTGACGACAGTGAAATCCTCAATGACAAAGATCAAAGTCGTAGCCATACAAAATGCCCAATTCCAACACAGCCTAGGTTACAACTTGTCATTCACGGAATTGCATCTTTCACAAGATTCAATTACCTCTGCTTTCCTCCACAAAATGTAGACACTTTTCATAACTACTTCTCCGAAATGCTCGAACCCATGCTTTGTAGGACCAACACTTTGAATTGGAAAGCGTGCAGTGCACACACCAGTATGCATTTGCGAACAATGCTGGTGGTCATGCAGTTTTTGGGGTTGCTTTCGGTACAACAATTTGGTTGTTGTAGGTATAGTACTTTGGTTGCTATAGGTATAGTATTTTGGTTGCTACGGGTATAGTACTTTGGTTGCTATAGGTATATTACTTTGGTTGCAACAGGTATAGTACTTTGGTTGCTATGGGTAAAGTACTTTGGTTGCTACAGGTATAGTACTTTGGTTACTATAGGTATATTACTTTGGTTGCAACAGGTATAGTACTTTGGTTGCTATGGGTACAGTACTTTGGTTGCTATGGGTATAGTACTTTGGTTGCTATAGGTATAGTACTTTGGTTGCTACGGGTATAGTACTTTGGTTGCTATAGGTATATTACTTTGGTTGCAACAGGTATAGTACTTTGGTTGCTATGGGTACAGTACTTTGGTTGCTATGGGTAAAGTACTTCGGTTGCTACAGGTATAGTACTTTGGTTACTATAGGTATATTACTTTGGTTGCAACGGGTATAGTACTTTGGTTGCTATGGGTACAGAACTTTGGTTGCTATGGGTAAAGTACTTCGGTTGCTACAGGTATAGTACTTTGGTTGCTATGGGTATTGTTCCTTTGGCCACACACAGCGAGACGACAAAAATAGTGAATACCATGAGATTAGCTCTCGACCAATCAAGATAGTTTAGAGAATCAGTGGGTGAGGTGTTATAAGGCCAAGTAGATGCATAGGTACCTGCACTATGTCCCTCTCTGCCACTCTACCTCTGTAAGACAGGGCCTGCTTGTCGGCATCCAGCTCCTCCATGGCTACAAATGGAATAAGAAATGTCCAAACACAACGTTCCTTGTTAGCATCATTTCCGCATTAGATTATTCAACACAAATGCAGTAGGAAATGAACGGTTTACAAGTCAAAAACAGGTACAACGGGGAAAAAACCCATTGCTGGGCCAGGAGCTAGAAATTCAGTGGACGATAGAAAAGCGTTGACCACTTTGCGCCAAACGACGCTTAATAACAAATTAATCCCAGTGTCGTGACACATTCTGGTAAGTCGCGCATGCAGAACTGCAAGACGCCTGTACTCATCATCCCTTCGCTCGAGTGATTCTCATTGAGTCTGTGTTACACACAGAGGTTTGGACTTGTCCACTGAACCATGCGTGTGGGGCCCTACAGCTGCTGTTGATTATGGTCTGGTATTGTTGCAAATTTCACTCCACAATGTCGTCTTGGAGTTTCAACACAAGCAACAAAATGGGTAAGAAATGTTGCTCAAATCTCAAACAAGTGACCTCCAAGGGTGGGTATTTGCCAAGTCCAAGTTTATAAAGGACAATGGTTGTGGGTATCTTGTCTTTTTAAAAATTAGTATGTCTGATTGAAAATAATACCATGCATGGGACAAGTTCACTGTAGAATTATACCATTTCCGAGCCTCGTCTGTATTTTTGTATAAAAACACACTCACGGGCTCAACTTGGCCCCCAGGCTTCCCTCAACAAAAGAATGAACACCTAACCGCTTTCCAACTGCCTTCTAATGAAAAGCCAATCTTAGTTTGTTATTCCTACATGTGATTCCAGAAAGCCACTAAATTTTCTACATGTATGGGGAGCTGTTCCTACAATGAAATCAAACCAAAATTGGACTCACCATCAAATTCCGCTGGCCCCACCCCGATGATAATGATTGACATTGGGAGGAAACTGGCCTGTGGGCAGGAAATATATAATGTGCACTGTATCTCAACCAGGGTATTTCTCAACTGAAAGTATTGCAAAACAGCTCGGTTGCTGGACTCACAGCTCGGTTGCTGGACTCACAGCTCGGTTGCTGGACTCACAGCTCGGTTGCTGGACTCACAGCTTGGTTGCTGGACTGCCTGAGGTGGTAGCTTGCCTTATTTCTGAGCTAAAACTGATTGCTGGGAGAATTTTTTACGCATTTGTGAAACATTCCAGTGCGTGGCTGATGAGGCTGGATATCTACATGCTGATCACGTGAGATTATGGTTGTGGCTGCAGTCGCTTCCCATTGAGTTGTGTGTAATCGCAAGTAGCAGCCGGGTACTTTAGAAACAGTCTACATGAAACCAATCTGGTTAGCTTGTCACTCATTTCATGGCTGTGCATGTACAGTAGATTGAAGCTCTGCGTATATGCTGGTTCCCCATCTCTCCAATGGAATGTGTGGAAGGAGCCACTCCCATCACTCAAAAAAATCTTAGCAAATTGACTGTGAAGTGGAAACATGGAGCACAGCGACTTCACTCCCAACCCTCTGTAAGCTTATCCAGAATCCAGAGATCAATGGACAGCAACCATAACGATAGGCGATCGGATTCCACAAATTGAGCCTGAAGGCCATATTTTTGGGTAATTCTGTATTAGTTTAAATATGGGGGAGCAAACCCAGTTCTTTGATTTCATGACCATCCTTTTCAGCATCCTGGCAAAAAGGGACAATGTATTGGTGGTGAAAAATGTTGGCAGTTCCCATTCAGTGACATGGTGCAAGATTCCTTTCCAGGCCTTGCTCTGGGTGACTTGTGACCCATTTCATTGGGTTGCGCTTAAATAAGTGATCTGCTCTCTTTCAAACTGGTTCTCAAGGACCCATCCTTGCTAAGCAATAATTTCCTTGCTTATGCTTACCCGTATGATGGCCTCCTTGGTCATCTCCATGTCGGAGATGACTCCATCAGTGATCATGAGCAGGATGAAGTAGTTAGAGCCGTCCATGTAGGCCTGCGCAAACCTGTGTGGTCAGAAAAAAATTACCAGTAAGCCAACTAATACAATTTCCATATTAATGAACACAACAGTGATGTCATCTTTAGCCTCCAATACATGTTACAGGTGCTAGAAGCACTCAACATGCTCGCAGTTTTGTGTCTTTTTGCTTTGTTAATTAATTCTAAATTTCTTGGTTTTTTTTATCCAGTAACTGAAAGACAGCCACTGATGAATTTGTTAATCAATGATCACTCGCTCTTCACCAGAAATAGAATCCAGGTCCTATGATTTGCAGAGAAAATCCCTAAACGGTCAAAAACCCACAAGGAAACTACGTTGCAGCAAAATCCAAATGTCCAAAAAAAGAGACTTCCCCCCAAAAGAGAAAAACTTCAGACAAATACTTCAGGAGTTCCATTATTTTGGTGCGATTGGCACAGCTACATGTACATGCATTTGCACAGTTGTTTTGGTATGAATTTGACGGTGGGTGGTTTTCCTGACACTCAGCTTTGTCTCCATCTCAGGCTACACCTGATTGTTCACCTCTTGACTTTGACGTTGTCATCAGCTCCATAATAAGTCACATGGTACGATCAGAACATCAAATTGAAGCATTTCTATCTAATATGAACACTGCAAGCCAACATTTGGAATCAGTTTCAAAGACAAAGCCCGAGATGGACACAAAGCCGAAGACCGACTTATTCTCCGCTGATTTGAGGAAGTTGTGTGGGTGCGGCAGTCTCTTAATGTTATGGCTGCGGCTAGAATTAACATGTATGCCTATGGGTGCCAACAGCTTGTATCCACAGCCATCCGCTCACTTGGCCACGTGGCTGATGATTGGGGCAAAGTTGGTGGGTCCGTAGAGCTGCACTGTCCTGATGCACTGCTGGTAGGCCTGCATGATGCCTGGTATGCCCATGCAAAACGGGCTCTGGGCGTTGAAATTCTGTAAAAAAAAAAAACAACGCCCGGAAATCTGACCACACTGTGCCAAGTATAAGAGCAGGGACATGTCGCTTCGGTGATCACAACAGAATGGGTTGTGTTTATACAACTTGACAACTTTATCATTGGAAACCAATGTGATCACACAATCAAACATATGTCATCTGAACATTTCTCAACCACTGGGATTTCCAAATCTAATGGGTCACTGGCCTAATGGCCGGTGAGCAATGACTGTGAGTAGATGGTTTGCTTTAATATGAAGCATTACTTTCTTCCATCCATGATCGCGGATGTCAAGCCATGTCCAAAATGGGCACTGTTGGCTATGGGTATGACTCACCACCAACGGTGACCTAAATGTAATGGAAAAACCCAAAGCAGTAGCCAAAAACTACAGGATTTGGGCACAGCACAATTTCAAGGGTCTAAAGTGTGTTCCCCTCCCAAAAAAAAAAGTCCCACCAGAAAACACTGTCCATTAATGTCAACTTACAGTTTTGATACAAAGTTTTTAAACAGGAAACTCTCAGCTTGACCAAGTTTTTCATTTCATGTTTTTCATGGTTGCTTTTGGTGATCCAGAGATATGCCTCGGCAAACATCAGCACTCAAAACTGCATTTTCGCCTCGGTTCAAAAAAAGGGTTACTCCCCGAGATGTTTCAGTGCATAGTTCTGTCAGCATCTCCTTTGAGATTGAACTGTAAAGCTGAAATGCACACTTTGTTATTTCCATTTACACAGGTCTAATGATCAGACTGCAAAGTGGCACAAACTCAGCTTTGGTTGTGTTTGATGTGGCATATCTCTGGATTGCCATAAGCAACTACCATGAAGCACAAACGCATTGAGCAAAGAGCGCCCTCTGTCAAACTGAAAATGCAAGTTACAAATACTGCCAGTTGACAATGTTTTTCAGGGCACACAATGTACACGCAGATGAGTACTAAGAAGAGGAAAACCGGCATTAAATGGCACGTACCACCGGAAACTCATGCGACACTTTGCCCTCCGGTGGGATCCTGGCTCCAAACCCAAGCACCGGGAAGAGCTTGTCGCTGTCGTAGTCTTGAATGACCTCTCCCACCGACGAGATGGCCATCTCGTAATGGTTGGGCTGGTAGGGATTGATGTAATGAAGGGAGTTGCTGTGTGATGGGTTGCCTTGGCGAGGAGGAAAAAAATTCAACCATGTCAAGTACAACAAGCAGGCAACTATATTTGCATCATATCTGAGGTAGTGAGCACATAAAGAAACAAACAATAACACCATGCAAACAACAGTTAACCTCTTCGCTCCGGGAGACGGCAAGAGCCGCGGCTTTATGTGAGGATTAGTGCATACCAACCATACAGTCTATTCACCATGCAGCTGCTGGTTCAATGGGACCTGCTGATGGACAAAGCCCTCCATTCAGGGCATACCACAGCCCAAAAGAAACCCCGGTGTGAAGGGGTTCATTAATTTCCTTTCAGAGTGCTCTTGAAAAGTTCGTGCATCTCCGGGCGCCTGCTACAAAATTCAGCCAGTTTAAGGCCGGTGATGTTTATACCATTTGAGGCAGTGAAGTCTACGGCTACGGTGAAGTTGATCTGCATGCCTCCTTTGATGTAATCCAGGAAGCTGGGTTGTTCCTCGACCACACAGTTGGTCAGCTCAATGGTGCCCGAGTTCTTGTATCCCTTCTTCTTGGCTTTCTTTTTCGGGTTTATCAACTGAAATTATAACACAAAGTTTCAGAACGGACCGTATTTGTCGGTGCATTTCACACGAACTACTGAGTTTTGGACCGGCGATCACCAACGAGACATCACTCTTCTTTCATTGGGACAAGATTGTAAAATGTCTCAAGCTGGTCTGGGCAGTAACATTGTGGAAGCCTGAATGCTAAGGTGGGCTTGACATGATTTTACCGCTTTCTTTTCACAGAGGCTTTCCATTCTAGTCAAAAATCTCAAACTGTGTAACAGACAAACAACACATGTTCTCTACTTGAAATCTGACTTGGGAAAGCAAGCCTCAAGAATATGGATAAGTTTGGAAGAGATAACTGAGAAACTTTGGCGGTTTAGGAGGGATATGAACACAATAGTGCAATATTCTGAACACCAGATAAGTAGTTTGAGCAACAACACCCTTGAAGAAAGTTAGCCTACTTCTCTGACTTCCAAAATGCCCCACGCAGCATTTTCTCCCTGAAAAGCACTCAGTTTGACACACAACCTACTACTGCTATTCCTAACCAAAGAAAGTCGGTATTACCTCAAATGTCTGTTTTCCCGTGGAAAGCTGCTTCATGTTTGTAGTGAATATACCAATCAGATCATGGCTACTGGAACAAAGAAGGCCAAGATAAGTAAAAGTCTACACAGCTGCCTGCTGTCCAAGAGACATCTCCATGTAGATTCCATGCATGCAAGTAACAAGCACTCCGATTGGTTTCTGCCAACTCTCATTTCTATGTATCTACCAATCAAAGGGAAGCATAAAGCACCAATACTGAGAGCTTCTGCTGATTGGCTGTATGTAAATGGTAATTTTCCTGGAATACCGGCATGTGCATCAGCACAGAGCAGGATACACCAATAATAAATCACAAAATGGTAAACAAGAAACAGTCGCATATTCAAAGAAGAAACATGAATGAAAATCTACATGAAGGCATTCAATGTGTACAAACAAGATGGACAGGCAAGCAAAGGAAAATACCACCAACTACATGCACGACGTGTAGTAAAAGAAAACATGATACCTGAATACCAAAGACTACATAAATGCCTTGCACTGTGTCAAGTCACTGCATTAACCCTAACAGTCCTCAAAGCTTCCAACCTGTTGAAGGACTGCGTATTAATTGTTAGGGTTAGAGTTGACCTGAAGCTGGATTTTCCAGGCAGCCAGCTGCACCTTTTGTTTGGCATGTTTATGACCACAGACACAATGGGTTCATCACACCCGCAAAGGTCTTGGCTATGGCTTGCAGTAATGCATGCATGTACGGTATAAGAAGTAGCCGTAGCCACTGGCCAATTGGCTGCCACATTGGCACATGCATTGGAAGCCACAGCCAAGACTTTCTAATGAAACGTTAAGAAAACTTGTCAGTTGTTCCGTGTACAAGCACAAGGAACACAATACTTTGGGTGTTGTCATTTTATTTAACATGAGCATTTCAAATAAAACTGGCAGATCTCGTATAAGGCGAACGTCACAGGCAAAACAAAGCCGTTGGAAGATTGCCAGCACGCTTACCCTCCGTCACTGTCCCAGTCAAAGCACTCCACTTTGATGGTCCGATCCTGGTCGCCGTTGCACAGCGCCCTCACAAGAATCGGGAATGGCCGCCATGATGGATTCAGAGTGTTCTTAATCACTTCCGTTTTGTGGCATATTGTGTACCTTTCATTAAAAAAATTAGTCAGTCTAAATATATCAATATGTCACAATTTATTTACGATGCCTGACACAGTTTCGTTTTTATGCTCTCCTACTGTGAAAACGCATGTTGCTAAGCATGCTGGAACTTGGAAGCATAGATATTTAGAATGATCCAGAGAGAAACGTCCAACTTACGAATTGTCTTCATTGCAGCGATAAAAGACCATGAAGGGGTCGGACTTGCCCAGGAAGTCTTTCTTGTCCAGCTTGTGCCCACAAAAGCTGAATGTTGCTCGTGTCTGTGCAAACATAAAGTGATGTAAACTCCTGTTACCCTTAAAAGTCATTATCATTACACATCTTCGTAACAATCTGCTAAGCACAAGATTTTAAGCTTACAGAGGCTCTGCATATTTTGCGTAGACAATTAGCAGTAAACCAAGCAAGAGGCACGCTAACTTTGGAGGAGCAAATTGATTTCTATGGTAAGCACGACATTTCTCCTATTAATCACTCCGTGAAATTGGGCCCAGAGCTCAGAGGCTTATTTAAGACCAACCTAAATATCCCCTCAAGCCCATGGACCCCTGCCCCTCAAAAACTTGATCTGTCTTACCTTGCAGTCACTGACTTCCTCGGCCGCTATGATGATTTTGCCGGCTTTCTTCCCACTCGCACTGAAACACAAGCAACCATTTAAACGAACAAAATGAACTGGGCTATTGGTTTTCTCCCTTCCACATCATCAGCACACCCGTGGGGGGGGGGAGATCGTTACACACCGTTGCAGGAGTGTAAGTGGCCACACATTCAACCAAAACTTAAAAACAGGCCACAAAAAGGTGAAATTTATGAAGTTCTCATAATTTTGTACAAAGCAGATGTGAGCAGAAAGTCAGAGTAAAAGTCGCAATCAAAAAAGCTGAAATCAGCTGAAAAGCTGAATTCTCAAACTCCTGCTTTGACATTTCAAAGACAAGGCACAGATCTGATCAGGGGCGGATGAAGGATTTTTGCCAAAGGGGGAGAGTATGAACTCAAACTTTTAGGGTCACAGCCATAAAATTAAGGAGGTTGGGTAACCAGAAACAAAACTGTTGTTTTTAAGCCTTTGTCTCATTTATTGGGTTGGGTCCCTTTTTTTTCCCCTCCGTTTTTTTGCTTCTCTTTTATTTATTCATTTATCTCTTCGGTGAAAAAGGGCGGAGCATGCACCCCCATCCCCCCCGATCTGCCCCTGATGATATTCACAAATCTTTCTGAAATCTTCCGCACAGTACTTACTTTAATGGTTTCTCCAGACGATTATTAGAGGAACCCAGGATTTCTCCTAAAGTGGTTTCAAGACTCCCTAGGAAATCCTGAATGTAAATTGAAAGTTCAAAAGAAACTATTAATCAGGGACAACGTCATATGGGAAAATTACAAATTTGAGGAGGAAACCCAAAGTTCAAAACGCAAATAAAATATACTTTTTGCACACTGCCCTTTGCCTGTTTATTACGCTACATTTGAAACCCTAGGGCCCATACATGTACAAAATCCAAACACAACCGTCATATTGTACATCTACAACCTTATCATGCTGCCAATGTAAGTGTAATTGGCACGTGTCTGCTTTCTATTCGTAGTGTTTCATGCCAGATAGGGCAATATGTCAGAGCAGCGTTTAGATTACTGGCTCAAGGGGGCCCTCGGCTAGAGAGACCGTCACCAGTCCATTTTGGGTAAGCGGGACAAATGACTGCGGCAAAAATAAGCCAAGCAGGTAAGGTAAGATGCTTCCTTGAGAACACCAAGCAATGTACATGTAGCGGTTGCCTAAAGTGAATACTTTCCATACCAGTAAACTTGTCAGTGACTACGTGGTGGAATGAAGATCCATAATGCTTTTATTATATCAAGTGGCACAAACATGGTCATCAGTTTGCAAAAGAGACGGCACTTCCCACAAGAGTGTTTTCCAATATATATGTATGTGGTATGTGTACATACATGTATGTGTGCAGTGTGCACCCAAGCATTCAATTTGAAGATCGAGGCAACTCTTCAACAGCTACAATCCTTCCTTAAGGCTGTGCCAAATATCCAAGTAACTGAATATTCTATCGATTATTAAATATTTGAATATTACTTTTTAAATTTGAATATGCTCTGGTGATGCTCTGTACTGTATGTGACTGCTTCAAAAAAGCAGCCCACGAATGAAAATGTTTCCAATGTCATCATTGTTTTCACAAAAGACACAAATTTCGCTTTGCGGCACAAAACAAAACTTTCAAGAAAACTGCATTTTAAAGTTGGTCACTTATCAGAACTTCATCTGTCCAATGCTGAAGGAATGTATCCATCTGACAATTGGCAACATCTATTCTGTTGTCATTACATGTGATAGCAGCAGAATTGTTGCATTTGTAAATCATTCAAGAATTGAATTTGTCCCTTCAGGAAAATGAAAAAAATCCAATGGGGTAAATTCTGCCCTTCACTGCTTATTAATGGAATCTCCACTGGATCACAAAGTTCGGCCCTTCCTGAAAATGACACATACAGTTTGAATCATCGTTGTTTGGCCAACGGCAACAGATATGGTAAAAATGACTTCACCAGAAGACAACCTGGTCAGTTTCGTTCAAATATAGAAAACCAAAAAACAGTGACGATTAGGGGCCAACTTCAGCAAGGTAGAACCTGGAAAGACTTCTCGTGGTCCTGCTGATTCCTTCTCCCCTCACCCTTCCTTTAAAATGAGCCACTCAGGAGACGCGTCTACTGGAGTGGTACGATGCTCACAGGTGCATTCTAAAACTTAAAGAGTACACATATGCAGCAGTACGTGCATTTTGGCACTCCAAAGCACCCTATCAATCAAACAGGCAGGCAACTCATGTTTGTACCTCCTGTCCATAAGTGTGGTGTCATTCACCTTCCAATACACTGGTTGCCTAATGCGGTTGATAGGAGCACGTGCAACACAGTTAAATCATTCCATGCTTGAAGCAAAACACCAACCAACAAAAACAAAGACAGAAATCATCGGCTTACGTGAGAGGTGAGTTTCTGTCTGGGGGAGTCCACATCATAACTGAAAAATGAGAATATTCAGAAAAGGCTAATACGAATTGATCACACAACCGATACAAATAAAAATTATATCAGAAGAACTACTAGTAGCTATAGTGAAAGAGGAAATAACTCCAAGTGCTACCAACTACTGGAACACATTACCAGTGCATCTCACAACAGAAACTGTATAAAAGGAATGGTACATCTACCTACATGTATTATTTGCATTTTCATTTTGAGAAATGTCTCTTTGTATATGAATTATAAGGAATCAGGACAGTATTGGAATGACTAATATCCACTTCTGCATGAATTGCCCATAGAGGATAATGATCGCCACATTAAATATATGTACTGTACTTAGACTTTCATGGGTGCATCAAGTTGAACGAGCCATTTGCGAGTTAAATTTAAATAATATCTTGTACACTGAGTTATCTGATTGCACAAACATTGTAAAAATAACGATTTGAACTCCCCAGACTAAAGACACTGTTACTATACCTTGTGATTCGGGGCAAGCTCTCCCATAGCGACCACCATCCTTGGAATGGACTGGTTCCTTTGTGCCCTTCTTATCCATTAAGAACAGTGTATTGTTGCAAGGCGTCTCTTATGTAACTAAGCAAAAGCTTGCCCCGAATCACGAAGTATAACAATGAAAAATTCAAATTGTTATGTTCATGTGAATTTAAAGACCTCAGTGAAGCAGATTTTTTTCTCAAAAAAGGCTATTTGCATATCAAATAAGTAGCAATTTACAGACAACTGTTTTCTTAATGAGCAACTCACTTTTAAAGTTTCCCTGAGATCCTGTGTTCATAAAACTGTGATAATACCAGGATTACTTGTCAGAGCTAATGCAGTCCAAACAAGAGACAACCAGTGGCTTGAAACAGAGAGCTCTCTCAGAGAACTTTGATCATTTACACCATTCACTTGACAATAGTGAGGTGGAGACAGCATGGGGGGTGCACTGCTCAACAACGTGGGAAAGAGGTTGACTCCCCCATCTCATTGGTTTTCTCAGTGCATCACGTGTCAATTGCTGCAGTGTTTTTTACTCACATTTCGAATTTCAGCCTCTGGCATTCTTCAAAGAAGTAAGTCAGGATGAACTTCTTGACAAAGTCTGGATTCAAGGTGTTCTGGATCTGTTCCGTTCTCTCATACTGATGACAGAAAAATCGCAGCACACAGTCTTTTAAATAAATGTGACTACATGTATGTGCAATGTCACTTACATGCACTGCACCACTTGCTAAGCTCAAGTGACAACCATACAGTACTTCAACCACTGGTCAATTTTCCCTTGGAACCTCTGCAAAACTATACATTACGGGCACCGGGGAAAATTGACTAGTGGTTGACAAGTGATCCTCACTTCAACTTGCCCGGTATTGTAAATGTACATGTAAATCGGCTTGATATTTTCACAACAGCATTGCACTTTGCATCTACCCCCACCCCAAAAAGTTCTGTTTTAATTGAGATGCTATGAGAATTTACTTCTAAAAATTTTAAACTCTGGTTCCAGTCAGTCTGTTTTTTAGCAGGCTTTGATGAGCTTGTTGTGTTGGCAGGGTGTCTGAGCAGTCCGGGCGATTCACAATAGTGCGCCACCAAGAGTTTGCAACAAACTGGCCAATCATAACGCGCGAAATTTGTCGACCATTTTCAAACGCGCATTGAGTCGACAAATTTCGCGCATTGTGATTGGCCAACGCGTTGCAAACTCTTGGTGGCGCACTATTGTGAAACGGCCGTATTACCGATACCGAGAAGCTCAGACTTGAGCAAGTGTAAATTGAATAACTTACACTTGGATAGAAAATCTGAACACTTACATTTATGTAAATGTCACATGGAAATTTATACATAGTCAGTTAGAACTGCCTACCTCGGCAAATTGTTTGGATCCGAGCTGGGTGGTATACAAGACACACACTATTATAAAGCAAATCAAACGAGACAACCACAATTAACCAATTAGCACACACAGCATTTGTATTACAATGCACGCTACATACATGTACATCTACCGTACTCAGTACAGATCAATGGGCAGGCTGCCTGATTTTGACGATCCCCTTTATTTAGCCATTCAACATTTTCCTTTGCCATGCAGGTCCAAAGTTGTAAAATGAATGAGCAGGGTTAAATAAGCATGCAAATCAGGGTAAAACTGGGCATCCGTCTGTGGACAAATTTCACTTTCACATCGGAAACAGAATTTTCACAGGTAAAAAGGTCATGAAGAAAAGGAAGGGAGAGTGTCCACCACGAAACATTTTCTCTGAGGTAATACTGATAGTCTATCAGCATCTTCAGCAAACAAGCCAGACACCCGAATATCATCATCTTGAACATTTCATACACAATGGCTGCACAGCTTTTGATGTTTGGTGTGACACTACGGGGTAGTAATGGGCACTGTGTAAAAAGTGTGCTCCTGAAAGAGGACATTTGTGTGTGCAGTTACGGAGAAAAAAGGTACTGTTTATGAAGAGGACAGTGAGCATTTAATGGTTACAAAACACTGAAGGTACAAAAAAGGACACAAAAGAATGGGAATTTGAAATAATATGAATAAATAACAATAAATACCCCACATATCTCATGATCTCCCATGCTAGGCTTCTGAATCCCATTCAACAATGCCACTCTTACACCTTGAGGGGGCTTGCAACCTCTGATGCTAGGCTATTTGAGCCCAACCTGTAGCTGACCCGTTGGATCTTGTTCATAAGCTGAGCATGCATGTGTACTCTTCCTTGGACAAGCATTTTGTGTTAAAGTTCTGGACAAAGTGGGGTTGGAGATTTACATGTAAACAGCTTGCACAGCATGGTGATGGAGCCAGAATTGTCCAAACTCTGGGGTATGCATACTGTAGACCACGACATTTGCATAAACCAAAAAATAAAGAAAACAAAAACACGAACATGGGTAATTCCAGAAATTACATGTACATGTAGGGGTCCATTTTTTTCCCTGTGTCCCTGTCACATCTGACATATGATATTGTAAGTTCAGAACACATGTGTTAATTTCCAAGAGCGAAGAATCAATGCAAACTACCTGCCAAACGAATCGTAATAGAATTCAATTCTGGCGATATTTCCATGTCAAATGAAACAGGGACACAAAAATGTCAGACGTTTGGACCCTTAATTTCTAGAATTACCCACATACACGAACATCTCAAACCTTTTCTAACTTTTAAATTCATGGTATGTGTGGGCACTTACTTGGGTCTGACTTGGACATGACATCTCTGTCCCTCAAGTCCCTGTATTAGAAGAAAAAGACAACAAACACAAAACACTCACTGTATTTCATTTTTTTTGGGGGGGGACGGGCATTTTAAGCTTTAGGTGCACCGATACACATATTATGTCAAGTCACGATGTCCAATGTTGAGAGGGAACAAGGGCAGATCCAGAACCAAATTTCAAGGGACTGGGGGATTTGTATTTGGGCAAGGAACCCAAAATTTGTCAATTTTTTCTTCATAAAACCTTTTACGGCCCAGCTGTGGAGAAAGGCTGCATTTTCGGTCTTTTTAAACACTTCTGGGAAGAAGGGAATAAAGAAGATATGTACCCCAAATCACCTTCGTCTCACTAAATTAAAAAAAAACAAAATTTGTTCCTTTTGGGGAGGGGGTCAGGAGGTATGACCTCAGTTGAGTCCTCCCCTGGATCCATCAAAAAAAATTGAAGTACAGTAAACATGTACATGTATGCACCGGTACACATGTACAGGGTACTGTACATGTACAGGGGTAGCCCAGGTTGGAAATTGTCTTCATTACACCACGACTAACGTCCACGTCGCCACGACTGTCAGATTGTAAAAGACAACCACTACAGCCCTATTTGTGGGGCTAGATGCAAGCGAGCCGTCGTGCCGTGAAGTTGCGTTGCCTGGAGGGAAGCTAGAGAGAGGAATGTGTGTCGTAAATGTAAAGGCATGACTAGAATTATAGGCCTAATACGAGTAACATGACTAATATGCCCACCTGCACGACACGGTGATTTCTACTCTTGTCGCGGGCACACTCGCCGTTCCGGGTTGAAACAGCGTCGCAGCCGAATTCACGGCCATCTTCCACCAGAAAGAGATAAACTGATCAAATATCTGGAGCTCAAGCTCTAAAGACTAAACGAGGCAAGCACATGCACCACAGTGATAGAAATGAGTAAGACTGAGACAGTCGATGCACCTGTTAGAGGAAAAGCGCGTTCAATATGTACAGTGTACAGTAGTAGTAGTAGTAGTAGGTCTAACGTTCTAGGGTATATGGGCTGGGCCGAGCATGCAAAACAGAGCCTATTTCCAAAACCAAGTGCGCCCTCATTTTGTTCACAGTGGTTTATTTTTTTTTAACTCAACTCGTTTAATCCCGGTCACTGATGACGGTAATTTTATATAGGCCGTGTTCAAATAACTTCCTATCGTTTTCGGTGTTTTGAAGGGGCGGGTGACTTTCACGGTTGCTCCCTTGATGCCCACAATAAGTAAGCTTAGGAGCCATCCAATCTATTCTTTATCGTTTCCACTAGCGTACAAGGAGTATTGTTTACAGACCCTGCGCTTATACCTAGGGGTGCACGGGTCGCAGCAACTTAATTTCCATAGACAGCGGTGATAAATCCCCATACTTCACAGAAATACTCAGAACTCGCACAGGTGTTCAGGCTGCACATGAAAACGATGTTCGACATGTCCTCTTTCTTCTTCCTTTCACTTTTTAGTGAGTTGACCAATTAATTTTTGAGAAATTTTCACCCAAAGCCGACCACCCCTAAAGTGAAGGAAATTTCACTGCCTGGAAAAGTAGCCAAACGGCTAAATAGTGCCACTTTCGGACCCGATTGCAATAAAATTGCTCAGAATTGGAAGCCCTAGGCCTGATTCCGGGCCAGAGGTTCAGTGCATATGTCTTCAAAGCCCCCCCCCCCTTCCATGGCTGAGTGCATGTGAGTTCGGCGGAGATATTTCTGGCCTATTTTCCAGAGAGCACCCCTACAGAGATTTTTTTAAACGGTGATATTATCATACGTACGGCATACTGAACCAGATCTCTATTCGAAGCATATAAATATTTTTGCTCGCATCTTACCATTTATAAATTGTTAAAAAGAGCAAGTACGTACTCTACGAACATGACAAAGAAACGAAAAAGGGAATTAGGAGAAAAACAGGTGATTGTTGTCAGGGTTGTTGGAGTTTTCGGCAAGGGCCTCCCGTGCGGGGTCGTCAGCGTTATGTTTCCAGCTGGTACGGTTCCCCCATTCCCGCCTATAAAACCCACAGGCCCGCACCACGTGGGAGAAGAAAGACCGGCGGGCGCTGCTCTGAAGTTTCATGTCACTTTCAGCCAAACGTGCCCATCCTCTGCAAAGGTACTTCTGTGGGCTTGAGGGCTGTCAAAGTCAGAGTTTACCAAAGCGATACAGTACTCAACCAACCAATTTGTATTTACGACTGCATACAAATTCAATGCATGCAGCGACTGAGCTAGAGCTGCATTAATGCAAAAAAGGGACCTCACTGGGACCAGAAATTGAACCAATGTGCACGATTAGAAGTAAACAATTAGCTTTATCCTTGATAGATCATGTACAAAGATGCCATTAAATGTTTTCGTTTCGTTCCAAGTGCAAAAAAAGCTTACAGCTGGTGAAGAGGATATTTCGACATCCTCCAAATTTAGTTTCAGGTTTCCAATCACAAACTAAATTACTGCCAGACTTCAAAACACAACACGGGTCCTATTATCCACTGCGCCATATCGCATATGACAACTGATAAAACCAAGCTCATTTTTGAACGAATGCTAACGGTATTCAATGAAACATGATTTATTACCCATATAACACTGAAACAAAGTAAAAACATCTTCAAGATGAAATTATTGCTTTTAGCATAAAGACTTTATACAGATTATATAAATACAGACCAAAGTTCGTCACTCTAAGGAAATTTCTTGGGGGCACACCCTTGATAAATTTGACAGTTTTCATTTTTGATTATAACACAAAATCACCGTGGCGTGAACAACTGAGGCATGATCAAACAGTACGGAAACGCAAAAAGCTTCGCGAATAACTGAAACGTCTATCAAAGTATTCAAGCTGAAAAGTTCTGGTGAAGAAAACCCAATAAACAGAAAAGGGCACGTCATACGGATAACATATCCCTTTCGGCTATTCTAGAGAGGTATCGTGCTGCAGCCTGAGCAAATTAAAAGCAGTACAAAGATTCCGGCTAGAAAAAAAATGCCAAGAATACTAGCAAAATGCTACTGTAGGCAGGCAGCACTTTGAAGCAGAAACAAATCATACAAATGTGTTTGTTGAGCAGCTTGTAAACATTTTTTACCAATAGGAAATAATGTTTCAGCCGGTTAGTACAATTTAAACTCGGCTGCGACTTTTTCAAACTCAAATCTAATTTCAAATGCTCTCGGAATAACCTTGACTACTTGACATTCTAGTCTCAAAAAGAAATTAAAAATGGGATCTTCAACGGTGAGTAACAAATGCAAAAATAGAATGGGTGGAAACCAGTTTGAATGCTCTTTTTTTCTTGTTATGAATTCAGCGTACTTCTTTTATACAACAATTCGAAATGTGTGGGTTTTTTTCAGAATAACTGCAGTCAAGCAGGAATGCATCTAATCACGGATAGACTGAACACAGTCCAAATGCCTTCGATCAAAAATAAGAACTGGTCTTCTTTCACCATTTCTGTAGGCACTTTAGAAAGGACCTGAACGTTAGCATGAAAAAAATACATCTCTATAATGAAATGTACAAAAGAATTACATCTATGAAATGGCACTTAAAGACTTACATGTATAAATTCTGATAGTCATTCACAATGGTTATTTGATTAAATACTAAATTATACTCAATATAAAAAAATGACCGACAAAAACATTCTACGGTGGAAAAGGGCTTTGGGCACCGTGCAAATATGAAAATGAACCAAAAAACTGCATGTATGTATACACATTAGCTAGAGAAATACACGGTTACATGCAAGGGACCCACTTCACACCGCTGCAAGGCTACAAAATCTGCTAAGCACTGAAGACATTAACTCAGCAAAAATATGGGTTTCCTGCCCGTGTGCTGGTTTACAGCTGATTTTGCTCTTGATGAACAATAACAAGCTTAAGTACATAATCATTTGCCCTTAATACAGCTCTGCAGCGATGATCCATGCACTTGACAATTCAGCTATGAACATTTGGGGGTGTAACTTTCCCATTGTGTGTTGTGACTGAAGGTTTTGTAATTAATGTTATTTTTCACAGACCATGATTTTCAGCAGAATTTTTTTCCTACAGATTTGGTTAAATTTCACTCTGCACATCATGCAATAAAAAACATATTTTCCAAACAAAATTACGCGTTCAGCCTTTTCACCTCAGCCTTGATATCTGCATTCGGATGATGCTTTTGAATAGGGCATTTTTACCTGGCGTAAGCATTGGATACTGAAAATGGGTAAGTCCCGCATGGCACCCTGACTTCTCCGCCACGTATTTGTATCTTGGTTTCCCTGCGCTGCCTGTTAACATTGGGGCGGGTCTTGCCGGCGATAAAGGCTGCCCTGCCCACTTTGTGGACGCCCTGGATCGGGTCTGGACCGCTGAGCGTCACCAGGTTGCCCTGCCTGTTGCTGACGAAGGTTCCGCTGCGCGGAATCAGCTCGGGCGACCAGCCGCCCGCCACCGGTGACTGGCGACTGGAGTTGGGCCGGCTGATGCACTCATCACCTACAGGGGTTTTCACGCTGTCCCGCCGGCAGGCACAGTCTGCAGCCGTTTTGTCAGCTTCCAACTTGACCCCAGGGATGCCGCTGTTGCAACGCGAGCAGGAGCGACCCCAGGCGCCATCTACAATCCCGACTGCTGTTTCCGGTAGAGATCACAGATACAGCGAGGAGGAAGAGGAGAGACAGCCGAGGGTGAAGGGATGCGGCAAGGACAATGAGACAAGACGCAGTGAGCATTAGGTGAAAACAGATGCAGGGGGTACCATAGCAACGATGGGGATGAATGCAAGCAAGGATACCAAGGTTACAAAGGTCGACCATGCCAGGAGATGAACATCCAAAGGTGAGGCAAGGCAGGAAGAATGATACCGTAGGGTGGAGAATAAAGCAAAGGGAGGTGAGAGGGAAAGGGAAAAAACAAAGTCAATGTGAATGAGTGGCACCAGCATTCCCATGTGAAGGGTTACCGTCAATATTTAAGTTAAAGCTGTATACAGGCTTTAGCATCCAAAGTAGGGCTCAAACAAATACTTCAAACGGGAGATGGACACACATGTTTTTGTAAGGTCATTAGCAATTCCACAAAGCTTACAGATTTGGACTTAAAATGGTTTATGCTCAACCATAGGGTTTTAAAAGAGGATGAGTAGGTCCCGAAAGCGTGTTTGCCTGAAGTCATGGTCATAAAACGGGGAAAAATGCACTAAAGCAAAGCAAAATATGAAAAAAAATTACAAATTATGAGATACAATGTCTAAAGTCAGTAGTGATGAAAGTATTCATCAGAAATCCCACAGACTAGTGGCTTCAACAATTTGAATACAATGCAGTTTTATCAGGAAGACTTTCCTCAATATGCTCTACTTTTATGAGTATAGTTTTTATTTGGGCGTCTGAGGCATAAACAACCCATTTTGTCTGGTTTATTTGCAAGCATAGCAATTGATAAAACAGGTGTTTTGACGTACAACTTGAGTCATGCTGGCTATCTCGCTGCGTAATGTCATCATGTGATGATTTAGCTTGCGTAAGCGCAGACGATGCTGTAATGGAAACAAACAGATGGGAATGAGGTGTGAGTGCGGGATGGAGGTTAACGATCAGTGTGGCCCATTTCTCAAAGTTCAACTTTGGTATCTGGATTTGGGTTTTTTTGTCTCTGACCAAATAGCTATTGCTGGACTTGTTGAGGAGGAAAGACTCCACACTTTGGCTTCTTGTCGTATGGGTCTTGATGTCTCAGAATCTCCACAGTCAACGCAACGCTGAAGATGCCGAGATTTGAGAAATGCTTAACTTGAAATTAATGGGTTAATATGACATCTTAAGCCATGTCCACAACTGGCTTTAGGAGCTAGGAGCTTGGTCTATCGTCAGCAAGTTCTGACATATTTGTGACTGGCAAAAGACGTGGTGCTAGCTCTAGTTGCCAGACATGGACAAGGCCACAAGGAGGACGGGGTACATGATTAATTGTGGAGTTCTTGAAATGAATGGTTAGTATGAGGCGGCACCTCAACATGATTAGTCATTCACTGCATTAACTCAATGGGAGTCAAAGCACATGCACAAGATTAACTTATACATGTAAGTCACGTCCAAAATGGGCACCAATGAAAGCTACGGCTATTCATCAATGTGGCATGTGCATGGCAGCAGCCACAGCCGTACACAGCCAACTTGGACACGGCTCGGCAAACACGACAAGATAGTACAATTACAACATTTGCCACAGAAAAGAGCACTAAATAAAGCTTCATCACACTGATGGCCAAGAGTAAAGAAAATGACGGTGATCAATATGACACACACATGAAACAGCAGTATATTGGGACGCAGACTGGCCAAGGGTCCTCTCCAGCTTGTCAAGGTAAAAGCAGGATGGCAGATCACTGATTTGTCGTCCTTTCGGATCTTTTTAAGTACATGTATTTCTACACATGAGAAAGTTCTAAATCGGTATACACTTTTACTGGGGTCCAGTGCGCCAATTAAGTATAATGTTGCAAAATGGTCCGACAGATCTGCTATTTTTAAAAAGGAAAACACATCTTCACATTCTCCCAAGTGTACTGCCTCCAATTACACTAGGCACAGTTGGGAGAATTTTGGCACATGCAGAGAATGAATACACACTCAATCAGCCCAGATGAGCGTCCATTTACCTGAACTGTACCCATCGGGCCTGACGGAAGCAAGCGGGTTAATGATGGACACGAGAGATAAAAAAAAGAAGCAAACGTGTTAAAAACAGACATGTCAAACTATGACTGATGAGTCAAACGGTGAATGTGACAAGTCCTCATCTGTCTGCTTCGATGGCAGCCTTTTGCAGAATATTAGAGCTCGAACCATTGCTACCTTTGTTTCTTGATATTTGTAATAGGACAAAAACTACTTAACTGTGTGAAATTTCATTCGCGTAAATGTTTCAACAGGGGAAGTCCCTAAGAAATTCTTCAACCAATGAAAATGTTGAATGCATTCAACGCATCCAAACACTGTTGTAGTTATTTCAGTCACCTTGAATATAATACTTGATTATCGGGAGTAATCTCTTGAGCGCAGTTGATACATATATATACTTTTCATTTATGTAAAAAAGTTTGATTTAAAATCTAGACTACAATCTGCGAAGACCCACCGACTCCTTGGTCGTGTTCACAATGCATTGGTATGCACACCATCAACAGCAGAGATACACAAACGTGCGCCAATTCCGGCGTACACATTTAGCCAGTGAATATGGCCCTAGGTATTGCTGTATAGTGGAATTCCAGTGTCCCACTAATGAGATTTCATCTAGTATTTGCCATGTCACGTACGTGACAAACATTTTCGGTTGTGACAAATTCAGATCCTTGAGATGTATTGAGCTTTTCCAATAGTTTGATTCTTAAGCACTTGCACAAGGTAACTTTCTCCGTTTGTATCGGAAGAAAACCATCTATTGCAATGTAACCAGAAGGAACAGCATTCAACTCATGACATAGGTGAGAATGCAGCAAACCTCATGCAATGGACACCGTCAAAGAACAATGGACAGATGACATTCTTGGTTCATGGCACGAAGTTAAGAATCACACTACTAGATGTCAACACCGTTGACATTTGCTGACGGAACTGCCAAATGAACTATCCTAATAACTACATGTAAAGTACGGTACCCTTCCATCTCCCCTTAAGCTCAAAAGACGCTATCGGATTTCAATTCCAATGCTTAGTATATAGCCCAGCTGTCAGTCTTTGGGCTAATTAGCAACAGGAGAGGCACGGATATTCACCCCTTGCAATCTATCTCGTTGCTTACGGAAGACTATAGTTAACTGCCTGGTCTTTCACCACAGGGCCCATTCCTGGCCCAATCTCATGGTGCTTCTACGCACGCGATCTACTACTGAGGAGATCGCAAACAGGAGATCACAAACAGGAAGCAAAGAGATTGCTAACTTCAACTCGCAATTTGCTGTATTAAGTGACGGGACAATAGAACTGCCAATACTTATGCAGCATGTCCACACTTTGAAATAAACTTGGGATAAGTAAAAAGTTTCTGCACCACAAACTCTGCCTCCAGTGTGACTCTCCCTATAGTCTAGAGTCTTTGAAGTGATTTTAAATTCAGAAACATTTGAGCAAGAGTTGAAGGTTCGCATCTTAGAGAAGCAATGTGGGAAAGTTGGCAATTGCAATTAGGAGAAGAAAATCTCTTTAATGTGAGTTGGAGAGATTCTATTCAAAGAACTAGAGTTTGAACATCTCTTGCCAAGAGACAATCATGTTGTGAGAAATGTCCAGCTCTTCAGTTCTTTTTAGATCAACGACTCATAAAATGAGACGTGAAGCCACAAAATTACCCACACGTGCCACAATGCAAAGTTTATTACCAGGCCTCCTAAATTTGAGTAGTGCTGCCCTAAATGTGTCACACATGAAGCACGTGTCATTGCATTCAAATTTGTCACTGGGAAGTCACTCCCATGTTACCTGTGTAGAGTATCATCTACACAGTCATTTATCAATATGAGCCAGCTAACCAAGCTAGTAGTTGGCGTCACTGGATGCAGCTTTTCTCAATATTGCACATTCGTCCACTGAAGTCTATCTACACAATGTCTCTCAGAGCCCTTTTTTAATACCCCAAAGGTTACTGAGTAAACTGACTGCGGTACAAAATGCAGCTTAATCAAATTGCATAGTGAGTAGATCGGTTTTTATTTAAATTCATTTAGGCACTGGAGTAGACAGACACCCCGTTCGGCCCAATGACAAAATGCTTCTCGGAATGGTCCGGGTTGTGGTGCTGCAGCTTCAATTTGGGATTGGTCAGTTGACCATGCTTGACCAGCGGGTTTTTGGGCCGTTTGGGATGGCCGATGTGATAGGTCCCGACGTGTGGGATCTCGGCCGTCTGGTGAGTGGCCGATTCAGAGGAGGGAGAGTGGCCGGCAGTGCTGGCTTTGTGATTGTAAATCGTGTAGGCCTTGAGCGACTTGGTGGGCTGCAGGCCGCTGCGCTGCTCGGGGGCTGGGGGGGTACCCTCCACCCCAGTCCCCTTGACGGTCACCGCGCGGAGCTTCAGCTCCTCCCGGACCACCTCGCTCTCCTGGCTGACGTTGGGCAGGCGGAAGTGGTGGTGGCGCTTCCGCCGGCCCCTCGCCTTGCCCTTCTTTTGGTGGTGGTGGCCAGGCTTGCGGGCCTCCACCAGCTCCAGGTCGTCCTTGCTCATACCTGCCAGCTTGCGGGTCATCTCCTCCAGGTTGGTGGCCCGGAGGAGCTCCGGGTCAGCCTCGGCATCCGGCTCCGTTTGGCTGGTTTCAGCTTTGCCCGGCTGGCTGGGTCGGCGGGGGCTGGTCTGTGAGGGGTTGCCGCTGGCATTGGTCTTCCGCAGGACCACCGGGCCATCCGGCTGGCGCGGGCTGATGATGTTGGGCTGGCTTCGCTGCCTGTGTATCCGGAGGGACGGGTTACGTAGGCTGGTCCCCTCAATGCTGAGCTGGGCACCGACGTATGGAGGAACTGTCACTTGAGG
Organism: Acanthaster planci; assembly: GCF_054643075.1. Lineage (NCBI taxonomy): Eukaryota > Metazoa > Echinodermata > Asteroidea > Valvatida > Acanthasteridae > Acanthaster > Acanthaster planci. The sequence continues at coordinate 15,663,656 of NC_141780.1, read as the reverse complement.
CTGAGACATTTGAAAAGGGAAAGTCGGAAATAATCAATTTCTTACTTTAACAGACAAATGAAAAATTTAGTCATGTATCCACAGTTGATTTGAATAATTGTGACTTGACTCACGTCTCGATGACTCGTGACAGACTTACAGGAATTTGTGATGGAGTTTGCAGTGTCTTACACTGAAACATCCACAAAAATGCTGAACCAGGATCGCTGAGATTGAAACCCACCTGCCTGAAGGCCAGCTCAAACCTGCCCGTGTCACAGTTCTTGTCATGCCGTCGGTCCAGCACCACCTTCATGGTGTCCTCGATCACGTCGTGGCATAGCTGCTCCGTGATCTCGGTGGTGGCACCCATGGCCGGCGAGGAATTGATCTCCAGCAACCAGGGCTGGAAGTCCTCTGTCAGCATGAAGTCGGCCCCGTACAGCTCGAAGGAATTCTGGCCCCGGAGAGAAAGAGAAGACAGTTAACAACTGATTCCATGCATCACAGAGCAGAAGACATACTTTGTCAGCACATTTTACGAAATTCTACATATATACACATTAGTGCCAAGTGATGTCTATACGTTTCCCAACACTTGAGTGGTTCCAACTGTGTTTGTATGCACACACAGTCTCACAGTGCTTGGGGGTTAAGCGTCTCAAGCAGTCATGGGCAACAGCTTAGTGTTGCAGCAAATATCAATCTGCTACATAGTCTCAGATTTTTATAAAGGGGACAATGCAGTGAGATACGTCGCACAAATCTTGAATGAATGACCACCAAGGGTCAGCAATTGAAAAGTCCAACTTTGTGAAGAACAGCAGTTGTTGTATCTTGACATTTTCAAAAATCGGCATATTCGGCTGAAAATAAAATATCCTTAGCAAATAGTGAAAAGCTAGGACTCCTTTAAAAAAATGAGAATTAAGTACAGTCGAACCTCGGTCATAAGAACACTGTTAATACAAGATTCTGATTATAACAAGGAAAATTTCAGGTCCCATTCCTTTGTTTTTCATTGTTTTCATTCCTGATAACGCAAGGTTCCTGATATAAAAAGGTGATTTACTGTCCATAGGAATTCTTATTATCGAGGTTCGACTGTATTTCAATGCCTCGATGTTGAGAGTGGTTTGTCGTCATGATACAGTGTAAGCTGACTACTGTTTTCTTAAAACTGGCCGTTTCTACAGAACACCTAGAAAAAACCATGTTTAGATTCAGCTGTATCAAAATGTTATGGCACCCTACCTTGCGCATCTCCACCACATCCTGGGTGCACTGGAGCGCGGCGATGACGGCCCTCTTCATGCCCGGGTAGATGCAGTCCTGCCAGACATTGCCACAGCCCCGGCCGCGCAGGTACTGCTGGAACTCCTCGCTGGTCCACATGTTCTCATCCGGCAGCATGGCTGAGCGTGTCGCTGCATTCTCAAAGTTCTTCTGCACCGAGAAGTTGGACAGGTGTATGGCCCTGTGACAGAGGTGAACAATTTGGCATGATTTCCTCCCACGAACTCTCCCCAAGAAACGAAACTCTGCCGAATGAAACAAAATATCCATTATGAAGTGAGCAAGATTCTCAAAGCCCGGGAAAATGGTCACTCACGACTCCAGGTTGTCTAGGGAGAACGGCTGCGTGCAGAACCGGAGGTAGCTGCTCTGGTACCACCAAATGGTGAGCGGGTTCCAGTCGGTCACCAGGAACCACTGCCGGATGTCAAACTTGGTGTTGTAGATCAGGAGGGGCCGCTCAATGTACTTCTGCACCACCCACTTGCCCTCCTTGACGATGGCCGGGTTGCCCACCAGTTTGAGGATCTCCTCCAGCCGATTCATGCAGATTATGCCTGGAAAAAGAAGAGAGTTATAGTGGGTCAATGCGCTTGCCACAATCTCATCAAGCTAGAGTGAATTTGTGGTCCTTTTCTGGAAGTGCTATTGCTCATTGCAAATGACCTGCATACTTGACTGCAAACTTGTGCAATGGTGTAGAAACCTGAAGCTAGCTTGCATGGTTTCATGCGAGCCTGTGGTATTAGGCTTGCATGCAATAGGCCTGTGTACTGATGATGTCATGCTTTGTTTACATGTGAATTTTCCTAAGGAGCAAGTTGGTCCAACAATCCGCTGGTCAGCTTAGGAAATACCCACAAGGCACACACCAATGAAGTGAGTCATCATCAGGGCAGGGGTCTCAAATTTATGGCAAGCTAGTATGGTTGGCTGCAAAGCGTGCATGATGGTTTACGAGCCCTCTAGGATCATAGGTGTTACATATATCATTCTTCAATGCCAAAAATGCTCCTGGCATTTTAACACAGGCACGAGTTCTACAGAAAATCATGCCACTTTCATACAGCTGTGAAGCACTGAATTTTAAGTGGGTTAAAAAAAATGTTTGCTTCAATGCCAAAAGTAGGTTACCTGTGAAAATTTCCCGGAATACATTTCTTGTAACTAATTCCAAGCTAATGCATAATTTAGTAAGCAACGTACACGTATCTGCTAACAAGCTCTATGAAATGTGGCCCTGAGCTAGATTGCAAGACAAGCACGAAAGAAATTTATGCAAGCATATTTTATGTCTTGGAAGGTCAGCGTCCTAATAAAGCGATCCCACCCCGACAAGTGAGAAGCTGCACGATTTGTGCAGTGCCACCTGGCTTGACCTCCGTACCCACCTCTGCCCCTGGACTTGGCCCCGGGCTTGATGATCCAGATGTTGCGCAGTCCGTCCATGTCCAGCTGGGGCAGGACGGCTCGTACCCTGTTGAGCAGACTCTCGCACATTGCACTGTGATTGCTGGACTCGGCTATCAAGCCTCCGTCACTGGACAGAAAATTGAACAGATGGTAAAAATTGGTTGGGGCAATTTGTGCCAACTGGAGATGGGGGCCTTTTTTTATTTGTTTCGCCTTTTTTGGCGGATATTGCAGGAAACAACTCAACTGCTCATTTTCAAATATCCAGAAGGTGAAATTATGCCACTAAATAATGTCAACTGGAATATCACGTATGTATAGGGTGTGAGAATCTTCACAAAAGGTAGGTTTTATCAGAACATACACTACAAACCATGTCCAAACCATACTTAACCTCTGCGTATCACCCATATTATGGGCTCCACGTTATTTATCATGTATCTGTAAAGTCATTCACAGAATTTATTGATTTCTTTTTGTTCACATGTTCATTGAGGTTTTCACAAAAATACAAAGCTGCCAAGAAACCATATATATTTCAGTGATTAAAACTAATTTGGAGAACAAAAGTTGGAGGTAGACTCCTTAAAACTTACAAAATTAGTTGGCAGTATTGTCGTATAAAGTCGTCCCACTGTTTATCTGTCATGACGTCGTTCAGGTCAACGTCGCTGTCCAGGAATTCGTGATTCACGTCTCTTAGGTAGTTTTCCACGATGTCCGAGGCGGTCCGTATCAGCGAGACCGACAGGATGGGGTTGGTTTTCCTCTTGGCTTTGCTCTGCGCCGGCTTGTTGCCCACTTTGGACTGGGATCTGGGCGAGTTGGTGGAAGTGTCCTCCAAGTCCGACTTGGCCGCTTCCTCATCGGGAATGTCTTCATTGTCGTCCATGGGCACATCCAGCTCACCGCTGTGCCGTTGCACCACCCACTTCAGGATGCTGCAGGCCGCTGTCAGCCGGTAGTCGTCTAGAGTCAGGGAGGACAGATTGACAAATCTTCGAAAAATCTCAAGTACTGTCTATTTTTACACAACTCAGTCTATATGGACTGCATACCCAACCAACAAAGTTAAAAAATAATGACAAAATTAAGCAAATTGGTATTGCAGGCAAAATGAACTTTGGGCGAAATGTTTGGTTGTAATGCTGTAAGGAAAGGAACGTCAAATTCACTTGAAAACCTTGTGACTTGACATATGGTTCAATAAACTTTGTTACAACTGCAGCTTTCTGAGTGAAAACGTGAAGTATGAGGATTTATAGCGCAAATGTTAGGCATGACTGGTCAATGTGCACAATTGCAAAGATCTCCACGCGATCTGTTGATCTTATTTGCCACTAACACTGCCGTCGCCAGTGGTCTTTTCTTTCTAAATGGCTGTTATGGAAGATTGTTTCAAGAAAGGATTGATTGATGGTGCCACACTATTGCATGACCATATTGACTGTCCCATTGCACAGAACATAAATACATGAAATACATGTCAAAATTTTGAAACACCTCAAAGAGACACTGCCAAGCACTGCCAGATTCCTACACTAGTTCTGCTTGACCAAAAGTGTGAGAAATTTATTCGAAAAAGGCTACAGGAAGGCACTAAGCTTCCACTCTAGTGTACATCGGCAAAAGCAAATTCAGTCCCTAGTTAGTGCCCATAACTAGTATTTGAAAGCCTTTTTATCAAGTCAAAATAAAATTGCTTCCTCACGTAGAAATGTCTTCTTCTCCTCCTCTATGCAGATTTTGTAGCTGCGAGGGTAGAAGGTGTCTGCGTCCAAATCTTCGTACCACTTCAGGTTCCGCAGGTGTGTGCAGAGACCACTCTGAAACCATCCCCCAAAACCAAGCTGATTAGATTTGGTACAATGTAACCACTTTTTCTCTGGAAGCCTTTTTGTTTCATAATAACTAATCCAAATCTCCCCAGCAAGGAAAAGATACGACAGCAAATGTTTTGATAGTTTCTAGCTCATTTTTGCCTTTAGGGCATAAGTTTTAGCAATATTTTTCTGCTAAACAAATAAAGTACAATCGGCCAGGGTTGGTTTGCAACCAGTACATGTATATGATTACAATGTTCAAAGTGAGGTTATAGTAAAGAAAAAAGGACTCAGACTGCAAATGTTTAATTACAAGTTTTAACAATGAGCTGGTTCACGGCAACCATTCTTTTTCAACAGCAGGTCAGCTACATCCACTTTATTTTAAATTACAAGCGCAGACTAGCTGATTGTTCTGCTATAGAAAAGGAACGGTTGACAGGAAAAGATAAAGTCTTCAAACTCGAAATTTAAATCATGAATACTGTCCAACTGCATGAAACCTATCGACACAACTGTTAATAGCTACAGTTGTGTGGCACCAGCGTTGGACTTTTGGCAATGCTGGCGTCTCACCTTGGTGGTAAATGCTCCATTTTTGGCAAAGTGGTTGACTATCGTCTCTTTCCGTAGGAACCTGAAGTTGATAGTATCTCTCCGACACGTCCAGATGAAGAAAGGATCGTTGTTTCGGACCATTCTTGACTGTTGGCGGATGAAGAAGAAAACACAAGCGGGGTTCCACTGCTTCAATACCTTCACCCACTTATAATCTTGAAGTCTCAATGAATAAATTATATTCAGTTACACTTAAATAAAGTTGTATGGTGGTGTTGGTATGAGTTGTGGAAATTGGTGGGGGGGGAGTGGACTAGGGGAAATGACATAGTAAACAGAACAAACCATCATGCCATAGATGTCATCTGAGTCGCCCAGTGGACTGTCCTCGTCGTCACTGTCTGGGGTTGCACCAGCGTCTGGGGTGTCGTTGTTGTCATCTATTTGACAAAGAAAGAAAGCAATTTTAAATGTTTGTGATGTCACTGTTGGACTCCTCAATGGAGTCTTCAGGTCGAAATGGTGAGTTGTGTAAAGGAAGAAGTAGTTTTTCAGGGTGAGATTGGGATATGGATATAAAGCCATGAAATACATAGAGAAGGGGTGTAACCATGGCGATAAGAATACAGAGATTTTGGGGGCTTTTAATAGCTAATAGCTCTCTCCTCAACAGCTTGGATTATGCAAATCCTGCAACAGGTTTATGGATAGAGTGTAAAAAATAGTTAAAAACCTGAATGCTTTTCCTTGTAATATCCAGAGTTTTTTGTGTCACAGATCCTGAAACCCAGAAAAATCCTGAGATATCGCACTCCTGGTTTTTCAACGCTCTACTGCAAGGATCATGTGCTATAAACCTCCACAGTAGATTCACATTCACCTGTTGCATTCCTTGCTAGATGCGTTCTCATATGCAGCAAGGTATGAGACGGAGAGAACCCACCCTGCTTTGTGTTGGTCATTGTCTCGCAGGAATCAGGGGAATTCCTTTCAGACATCTTGGGGGGATGTGTTAAGCAACAATTGTCTGGAATGTGTATAGGGATTGGACATGTTGGGGGGTGCCCCTCGTTCTCATTTCTTGCTGGGTATATGCGTTCTGCACAATAAACGTGAATTTCAAATTCATAATAGTGACTGTTAAAAATGAAATGGTGGATGACTCAATTTCTTGAGTGGAATCAAAATCCTATGAACGACGGTGGTGACTTACCGTCATCGTCGTCATTGTCACTGTCATCGGTGTCATTGTCATCGCTGCCTTGCTTCCTCTTGACTTTGTGCGGGGGCATGGCTCGGTACTGCTTCTCCACCCAGTCTCGAGACCGCAGGCACTCTCTCACCACCGGGTAAGGGCCCTGGATCATGAAGATCTTCTTCCACTATTGAGAAAAAAAAACCATAATTTGTAACCGGGCTAATTCATGTCTCAGACCTTCGCAAAAGTTTGGCAGGCTACGACTTTGTGCACACAATGCAAACCTTATGAAAACTTCACAGAATCTGCCCACATTATGAGGATATACCAAGAAATTGATTGAAGTGGGATTCGAATCTGTGACCTCTACGGACTGAACTATCAAGCTTTTATGCCCACGGTTAAAATCTAAATCCACACGTATACTACCAATCCATGACAATCTTGCTGACAAATACAGTTGGCATACTGTGCATAACATGAACATGTTCATGTACACGACTGTATTTGCAGCAAGGAGTTGTGTCAATCAATGCACAAACAAAAAATCACCTTGTAAAAATACAAGAGAAAGAATTATCAGAGGCACAATGGGTTCACCAGTGAACGTTTTTCAGATATATATCCCTGTGATACCTACTATTTAGACAACATATCACCCACAGAGGAAGGTTAAGTTCATCTTCCATTGTTAAATTAAAAAAGTTCTTTCCTCAAGCAAGTTGGGATTTATGCCTGATTCAGGCAAAAGACAAAGTCTGGAATGTTGGGGGGAACCGTGGTAGGTCAGGTGTCCAAAGTTGTCTGAATTTATTGGCTGATAAAGTTGTGCACTTCCACAAATTTGAAGCAAGATCGCCCACCTTCATGGCCCGTTCCGCAGTCAGCTTGGCTAGCCTGAGTCTCTCTCCACTCTGCGCTACCGTCCTGGAGACCAAGCTCTTTGTTTTATTGCGAGGGGAAGAGCCAGGCTCAGGGGACGTGACCGTCTTGCTTCTCTGATGATTGGTGGCTTGGGGGCTCGTCGACTCTATTGGTTCGCTACTGGCACCTGATCCAATCAGCATAAAACACACAATAATACCAAAACACGTCTACCACCCCCAAAGAAGCAAACGGTCCACAGAAACTTTGAAGACTGCCCTCTCTGTTCAAATTTTGCGGCACCTGAGTTCTGCTTCCTTGCTCTCCTCGTATTTTCAGTTCACCCAAATGCAGGTTTATTAAAATACATAACAATGGAACAAGTTGGGCAATGCCTGCCCCTGTCCCTTCGTATTCCTGTATTCTAATGGACTTAAATCAGCCACTGAATCCACCAACGTACTATTTTAACAGTTAGCAACTATACAGTGTAAATGTACAGTATTAAGGATTTCATATCATGAACTGAAAATGTACCGAAACAGGATGATTTTAAGCACCCAACATGCCCAAGTACATGTACACATATGTAGACAGTTATTTCTGTCACCCCTCTCAGTTATCATGGTTGGTTACTTAAAAATACATGTATTTGGTGTGAAGGTGTAGACATGAATTTTGCGAATCCAAACAGGCGATGAATTTGCACTGAGTATTATTGAGAGAATACCCTCTGTTTATGCATGCTGGTTTTTTTTTCTGTGGAAGAAAGAAGATGAGTCCTTACCATCGACCGGATGCGTTGCACTCCTTTTGTGCATTCCGAAACTTTTAGGTTTTGGTAGGGCCTTCTGTCGCTTTAACACCAAGTTGGCCCCACTCTGGGTGTACGGTCCTGCCAAAAAGGAAACGACATGATGGAATTTGTCAGCTATTCTAGCTGCTAAGACGTTGTGAATATCCTTGAACAGTCTTTGATGGGGAGCAACAAAGGCACAGCTGAAACAGTCACCCAACTCCCTCTCTCCTCTTGGCCAGCGAGGGGGTACTTCAGATATCAAAGCTGTTACCCAGGAATTCTCAAAGGTCATGCACAGGTTGGTCAATAGTGGTCATCGTAATTCAAGACCCGTTCCTTCTTCAGGCAAATAGGAGTTGGAATGAGATCAGCTTTGCAAATTCACAGTGCGAATATTTGATCTGACGTAAAAAACAAAATGGCATCACGGTTGACTTCCATTTTTGTTTTTAATTTTTAAATGGATGTTGTATCGTTTTGCGAGTCAGAAATACATGTAAGCCTCACCTTCTTGCAGCCTCTGCAGTTGCACTGACGCCTGAGGGAGCCCCCGGCCGGCCCTCACGGGGCTCAGGGGAGTGGTCAGGTGTAGGGAGATGGAGCCGCCCACCCCGAGCCGGTTGTTGCTGTTGGCAATGTCCGCTGCCGGCCTGTTCTCGTTGAGATTGGGGGTGGAGGTCGGGGTGCCCCAAGCGGTCTGGGAACTTTCTGCATTCTGTGAGAAGAGCAGAAGGGAGAACAAAACAGGTCAATTTTTCAATAAACATGATTCAACTGAGAGATTAATAAAAACAGACAAATATATATCCTCCTTCCCTGCCTCTTTGAAACGTCCCTGAAACGCTCGTACACACCTCCTTGTCCTTCAGTGTAGCAGTACTCTTCTTGGTCTTGAGGGTGGAGACTGGGCTTAACCGCCCCTTGTAGGGTATTTGGTGTCGTTGCTCCAGCTGTGGACGAGAAAGACCGGACACAATTGGGCCATGAAAAAGCTCTAGAACCGTCGTAAAAAAGATCTTCCAAAATCAGTCACTATATGCAGGAAACAAATGCACATTTCTTATACATAAGCTAAAAACTGTCATGAAAATCAACCTCGGCCCCACATACCGGTACATGCCGGTACTTGAGTACATATGTATCACGCTGGACTGTGCACGTGCACAAGTTTGACGGATATCTGACAGAGATCATGTCCTTGCAAACTGAACAGATTGTTTTGAATTCCTATTATTTCTTGCGTGTAATGAACTTCATAAGTCAGACCTGTTTGTTTTTCTATGTAGTGTGTTAAATATTATGCTTTTTGTTTGTTTTTATTTTTTATGGGGGGCATTCCGAGATATGATATCAATTAAATCACTCAGTTACTGAATTAAACTTTGTTTTACCAATGCCCAAATTACATGCATGACGTGTACACAAACTGCCACATACTTACATGTACGTTAACCTTCTAGTACATGTACATGCCTTTTCCACAATACGTGTACAGGTATTCATGTGTACCCCCACGTGCCGGTGTATTACTAAAACAATTCCTAAGTTTACTGACAAAACAGTATGAGAACCACCATGCTCAGGAATCTGTAAAGAGGTTTGAAAATGTGTCACATGTTATGGCTGAAAGCTTGCAGAAAGTACATGTAGTCACTGTATGATATTTGTTTCATGTACATGTACATTGTAGGCCTACAATGTTCATGTACTCGACTGACACTGTGCCATAGTTGTTAACAAAGGGAAAAAAGGATCGAACTACTGTCTGTCTTGCCCATACCATAGCAACTATGAACAACAAATCAATTCCTTTGTTTCACCATATTAGTCACGCATCAACTGGGCTCCTTTGTGTCATATCACTCAAAGTACAAGTACCGCTCCGGCCTGGGACAGATGTACCAAGTTTGTAGTGATTAAATGTCCCTATGCCAGCGTATGGGAATCCTATACATGTATGTATGATTGGCCAATTACAGTAAACATGCTCATCAATTGTTATACGTAAGCAGCGACATACCGGTAATTGGAAGAAGTTAGGTCTTTTCTTAGCTTTGACAGCTGCAGCTACAGGGCAGCTACACTGTACTATAAACAGTGTTGAAATGTTCCATGTCTGTCAGAAACTCGGCACTTGCCCACAGGTACAAGTTCATTTCAATTCTATCCAGCATTTTTTTGTTGTTGTAAATTTACCAGTTTCACACGCACTCACACGTACACTTTTATGGCTGCCCTGTCTGAGATGAATTGTTTTGTGAGAACGGCACATTAAAGTTTCATTGGATGGGTGTAGAAATGATTGCAAGGCAGTACTGGAAAAACTCACAAACTCTTGGCACAAAAAATGCATACATGTAACAACAAGATCAAAGAACGTCCCTGCTCTGTGGTCGGAGGAGGGCAGATTCCGTCCCCCACTCTCTCAGGATAACAGAATCTCTATCCCACTCTACTCCCTCATCCTGGGCTAGCAGAAGGTTCTCCTTTTCCTGACCTGTGCAAAACTAGCCATAAATCACAATGAGCACGGCCAGTATTTATCTTTCCCTTTTTCTACAGACTGACCAACTGTACAGGTAGGAACACAGTGTGCATGCATTTCGTTTTTTTCATGGCATACATGTACTAAACTAGTACTAGGTACTCGTACATGTAGGTACTAGGTACTTCTTCGTCGTCGTATGCTAAATTTGCTTCCCCTGTACATGTAGCATCGCATACACGTGCAACATGTACGTGTCCCGGTGTTTACATGACGTCCCTCAGTCCCCGTATCTTTTCTCCCCTTTCTGGGTAATTCACACACGCACATCTATACTGCTCATGTAACGTGTATGTGCAGTACGAGTACGTAGGGTACATGTATTGTGCAATTTCAACTGTACTTTGTAGCCTTTAGCAGTTTTTGGTGTCTTCACGCCAAGCCAGAAAATGAAACAAGCCCGGATCCTTTTCAATACATGTACATGTAGCTCCGTGCTGATGCTGCATGAAGCAAGGACTTGCAGTAGAGCAGAATTTTTCTCAAAATCAAATTATGTTAATCAGTAACAGAAAGCTTCTGGTCCCTCTATAGTATGAACTCTATCAAAAGAATATAGAAAACAAATTTACTGTGCTATCTAAGTTCCCTGGGTGTTTTTGACACTAACTCAGTGTTTCAATTGAATATAACGGGTCAAAGTCAACTGTGGCTAAACTTAGGGGTATACATGTAAAAGAAAGGGCCAGGGGACCCTGGCAGAGCCATGCAAACAGCTTAATCTGAATTCAATCTACCCAAAGTTTACTCAGGACCCCAAGCAGAGCTATCAATTTCAGAGTCTAAGAGCTGACAGTTATAAAGGTGTGAAAATTTTACACTGGGTGAAACTTGGCTGATTATTTTTACACCTTCAATTTTCTTTTCTCACATTCTGAAACACTCTGATACTGTGACTTTATTGGACTTATACACAGTTGACACAATGGCTGAAATAAGGGGGAATGTCGTAATTTTCAGAATATAAGCCACGGCTTATATGTTGATTCTCGCACTGAAAAATGTCCCTGTGGCTTATATACCCCAGGCGGCTTACATGTGCATGTATACAGCAACATTTGAAGAATGAAATCAGTCACTCAACGCCATGCCGTGCCTCAGCGCAGCCTAGCCCAAGCCGCTGGCTGGCCAAGCCACACGTGCATGATATGCGGTACTCCGGGGACAAGGCAGAATGTGTTTTCATGCCTTCAATTTTTTTTGACTCATTCTGGGAAACCTCGATACTGAGACTTCATTTTTTGACTTTATAGTCTGACTTAGTGTGAATGAATTAAAGTGCCATCCACAGCTGTAAAGTACATGTACATTATCATAAAATGTTAACTCATTTGTTCCCTTTTTATTCCCCCTGTTCTGTCATTAAATTCCACTAATTGCTCAGAGGTTGGGTCTTTGGTTTGGTGAAATGTATGATAAATGTCCTTAAAATGTACACTGACCACGAGTTTACTTTTAAACACCTATTTTGTTCGTTTCTTCAAATGCGACCCATTCCAAAAAACTTCAGCACAAAGAACTGACTGTATCTACAAAACGAAATTGATTTTTTTAAAAATATGTTTGAATTGTCCAGTTGATTTAGCTCCATTAATTCATAATTTGCATCATTTCCAGTCCTTTACAATCCAATAAAAAGGGATATACATGTATCCCTATCATTGCCCAATCTATCCACTGGCATTTCAATTTTAAAAATTTAGAAAATTTGTGCTACTCTGCCCGGGAACAAGTCAAAAATATTTACAATTTGCCTAAACACTGTTTACTCATGAATAATCAATAAGTGAAGAATAAAAATGAGGAATATTTTGTCAGTGAAATTAATTTGGCTTTGGGGATTTAATTTTTATACCAAATTCTGCCCTTACACCTTAGTGTGACCGTGCGAGTTGTGAGTGAATCACAAGCTTGCTCAGGTGGGATTTGAACCCATAACTTCCTGCTGGCTAATGCAGACGTTAGACACGTGTTTGATGGGATCAGGTGGCTGGCTCAAATACAATCATGACATGTACCCTACATGTACATTGTACATGTATACACATACATGTATACGCAGTCAATAACTTGGACACCATTGAGAATACAGGAAAGGGGAATACTTTGGTTTTCTGATGTAATTTACATGTTTTTGAAGGCCTCAAGGGCCAGGTATGGTGTACATGTACATTAAATACAAAACAGCTGGCCTATATACATGTACCTTTTTTCTAAATTTGCTTTTTTAAATGTTTCCATGTGTACAAATGTACATGATTGTACTGTACCGGTACGTGTGCTATATGCACTTGCCTGCATGCAGTGTGACTCAAGTTTCGTCTGCATCAAGCACAATTAAAATTGTCACAAAGTAAACTTTGAAGATCTGAAAAGAACATGCAAAACCTGTTCCATTATTTGTTTACACCTAAATGCTATCAAAATAACATGTACCGTACCTAATCATTTCAGAACGAAAACCAAAAAATTCATCAGTTTACTGTAAGAAAGGGGCTGGAGTAAGTTGGAGGGTTTCAAAATTTTGAGTTGAAGTTTGATAAACCGTACATGTACTGCACCTCACAATGTTGGCATTTCAACATTACACTGAGAGAATTGATCTACCCGACTTAAGGGGAAACTTCATAAAAAGTACATGTACGTCTGCTATATACGGTACACCTACATGTACATGTACGTGTGCATGTAACTGCCGTCACATGCAGACAAGCCCGACACACAGCGAGGATCATAACTTAACCATGATCACTGTCAATGGCCTGACAACGGCTTACCAAAGGGAACAATTACCTTGCCATTCACTGGACTGCCATTCATGAGCAATCAAGTGTGAAAATGTGATGGATTATTCATTCCCCTCCTGTCACATACGGTAATAGCACATAATGCACGTCTGTTTCACGGCAGCATTTATTATTCAGAATATAGTTCCCTACGACAGATGAAATATCCGGATCTTAAATGGATTGTAGATGACATGTGTACAAATACCCATGTCCAAGACAACTGAGGTACCTGTACATGTAGGCCTATAATTTACAATTACACAGTAACTGCATCCAGGCCCACTGCATGGGGATCTTAATTTAAAAAGCTAACATCTTTATCATAGCCAATGCAAACCATCTGTACACTTTAATGGCCAATTAACTTATCAAGTAATAAAACCTGCAAACATCAAATCTGCCCATGCCACAGCCCCATAAATGGGGCCGAGGCACTGGACTGCCGATTTTGGGTCAACTCTTACCCTGTCAACTCGTACCTCAGTCAACTCGTACCCCGCTCAACTCATGCCCCGCTCAACTCATATCCTAGTAAATTCGTACCCTGGTCAACTCGTACCCATGTTGGAGCCATGTAGAATGTAACCAGTCCTCTACACTTGAAGAACCCAACAACACCCCGGATATTCTCCTTTTAATTTTGGATGAACAAATCCATTCCAACTATTTGTGCAAAAAATAAAATATCATACTCAGAGAGACGGTAACCACTTTTCCATGTAGTGAGTGCCATTCAAGTCACTATTAAAACCATACCTGGATGAATTCATATTGAATTATGCAGCCGATGAGTCCCTGAAGGGATGATAATGAATTCCCACTATTTTCTCAGCTAAAATTCGACTCAACCCATCATTTAGGTAATATAGTTCTGATCTCCAGCAGTTTTATTTCTTTCTATTATTTCGACCCTCCCCAGGCTCCACTCTCCACATACATGTAGAAATATAAATCACACAATGACACACCTCAAATAAACATGTTTTTTTCGAAAGCACCCAAAGTTTATTTGTAAAATCGGTCTATGAGAGAGTGTCTCTGAATGGGATAGAGCCATCACTTCTCATCCCGAGTTTATTTGACTTCTTTAAATGCATCATAAACATGGTTGGCGTAATGCGACAGTGTAGTCAGACACCACTTTAAGTCCTACTTCCTAAATACGGTGGGGATTTTTCAACAAAATCTGAGCGATGAAAGGAACTCTGTACATAAGCTACATTTGCATTCAATTGCGAGCATCAAAACCTGTATTATACTCTGCATATTCTCTGCAGAATGGGCCTAGGGAGTACGAGTTGACTCAGGTACGAGTTAAATTGGGTGCATATGTTTGGGTATGAGTTAACCGGGGTACAAGTTAACTTGGGTATGAGTTGTGGGGTTCGACGTCCGCACCTCTCCCACGAACGTTCGTGGGAGAGGAGTGGTCGTCGGACCCCACAGTTCTGAGGGCATACTAGTACTACTAGGCTTAATTGTAGGCTAACTGATTTTTGTTTTGTACTAAGTTCTAGGCCTATGCCCTCAAAAAAGGGTTGGACTATTTTAAAACTGGTGCTATGTGCTGGATATGACCTATAGGATGCAAGAGCCATTGGTTACAATTTGCAAGCAAAGTGACTGCGTGAAATGAAAGAATCTCACAAGACGATCAACAGAAACTGAAGATGATTTACTGAAACCAATTCACTATCGTGAGCAGTAAATCACCTTTTTTCTTTGTTTCTCCAGGTGCTGCTCCTGCCGAATCATGAATGTCGTCCCTAAAGCCTCGGCAATCTTGAGACTCGCTGAGCTCATCTGAGGCTTGAAGGTGAACTCATCCTGGCAGTGTTGCTGGACAGCCGCCAGGCGCGTGGCCCGGGCCCGCTGCAGCAGGCCAGACCGGGACTGCCTGCTCTGCGCCAACCGGAGGCTGGTGGTGTTCAGCTTCGGTGCGTAGGTTAAGTCCGACTCGATGGAGAAACGGTGGTTGGGGATCGCCAGGTCGTTAACAGAGGACGACACCCCGTTGCTGATGTCGTGACCCTCATCTTTCGGTGCCGTGGTGGTGGTGGAGACGGTGGTGTCGGTCGCAGATGGAGGGTTTAAGTTGTCGATTTCACCTGGCATGGGAACAAGTTTCACCAGACTGTGGCTGATCCCCGCTGGAGATTCCACCTGCAGCATATCCTCCTCTGCCACCCTCGGGGTATTTTTTTTCCTGACTGGAAAAAAAAGACTTAAATTGGCTACTTAAATAATGGTTTACATCTTGCTCGCTTAACTTTAGTTTAATTGGAGTTTGATCATCGTTAAATTTTGATGAGCGATGCCCAGATCTACACGTACGCTTGTGTTTTTACTGGCAGCTAATCCCCATGTTGTTATCTCCATGGACGCACGCTATTTCTGTGTCATGTAAATAACCTCTTGCCACTGGTACACAGCCAACGCATCATCATAATCGGAAAAAAGGCGCCGGATACCAGTACAATTAAATCAAGGCACAGGGTGGCGCTGTTGTGCACATTATTTTATTATTTTGTGCACCCTAAAAATAAATTCCCATAGACACTAATGATAAACCCTTTTATTTCAAAGTTGTTTTTAAAATACTCACAACTCTCAATGGTGTTCAAGCTGGACAGCGAAATGACAAAAGGATGTTTGAAATGTCCTCTTTCATTTTACTCTCAATTTTTAGTTGGTTGACCAATGAATTTTTGAGAGAAGACCGTCCCTATAAGAGGGAGGAAATTTCACTGCCTGGAAAAGTAGCCATTTTGAAAATGCATTCCTCTACAAAACGGCTAAGTAGTGCCATTTCCGGACCCCATTCTATCCAAATTGCTCAGAATTGGAAGCCCTGAGTCTGGGCCAGAGTTTCAGTGCAATATTCCTTCAATTCCTCAATTCCATGGCTCTCAGGACTCTCAAGTATAGAATATTTTGAGCGTATGACTTTTATTAATAAGCTCGGCGGACATGTTTCTGGCCTATTTGCGTGATTGCACCCTTATTAATTTCTGTTTAATTTCTGTTAATTTTTAACCACAAACATCTATAAACGATATTTCATTTATCTTATACGTTTAAATCTTAGAGTCCTGCAGAAAACAGATTGAACGCTTTGCCATAGTTTCCTGCTTTGAGAGAAAAAAAACAGGTGTCACTATGGAACCTCCATACACTTATGTAAACCTATGCAAGAAAAGGCCTAAATGCTTTAGGCATCGTTTTCTGTATTTAGCCCCTCCTTGTTTTGGTCCCTCTTTATGCTACAAAGTTCCTTATGCTTTCAATTGTTTGCATGCCATTCCGGGTGTTTTATGCTTGTACTCCATTCAAAGCACTACAGCTGGATTTCCAGATGTTTCCTCACAATTAATCCATCATTTTTGTGTGCGTCTGGCGTTCAGAGGTAGGGAAGTTGAAGCTAAATACTGGGTAAGCAAGTGAACTATTGAGGGGGGGTTAGAAATTTCAGCGTCACGGTAGAAGGGGCAATTACTTTTTGTAGATATTTTTGCAGTAATTAGTGCAGTACTGAACGATCAAGTATTGTCAAGGAGAAAGTTTAGGTTGAAGTTATCTCAATTAAATTATATGTGTAAAATTCATCCGGTGCATTTCGTTCGTTTCACCCTTTCATTAAGCGAGGACGCCGATTACTGCGCACGTTCTCTATATTCTTTGCTATATTATTGATTTTTTTTACTGTAAACTTCACCATTAAGAATGACATGAATCAGTTCTCCGTAATAAGGACTAAAGCTGTCTGCTCAGTTCAATACACACTTGAAAGTGGATTGAAGTTCATCAAAGCAGATTCCTGGAAATAAGTCAATGAATAATTAATTATTAATATTAATAATTAATAAATATTAATAATAATATTAATAATAGTGTATTGATGCATTTTTGTCGTACAACGTCTATTTGATTTTATTTTGTTTAAACACACTTTTGGGTTCCTAGTAAGCTACAAAAGGAAGAATTAAAATGTCGAACGAATGAGTTCCTACATGGCAATGACTCTGAAATCTGAAGGGATCTCAGCTTACACCTAGCTCCGGAGTTCTGTTTCCATGGATGCGAAAAATGAAATCAGTGTCGAAGTTGTCAAATGCGAGAATCCCTAGAACACCATTCAACTGTGGGCATTACATTATGGCATCAATGGAAAAACTATTTCTTACTCTCTTCTCATACACATAGTTATCTCAAATAGTTAAAACCGGGTATTATTACTCATTCTGCCCGATGCGAGCAGGTCACATTTTGTCTGTCTTGTGCGGACTCACACCATAACTGTGCATGTCTTGTGCGCAGTACTTGAAAACTCATGAGAATGCCCGAGACCGCGAGGAGTCCATCCAGATTAAATTCACTTGCCATCCCCCATGACGAAAACACCCTCATCTGAATTTACATCTGAATTCTGTTCATCTCCCAAGAATGCAATCCATTTTTGACCCAGGTCTTAGGCTAGCCTACCTAGGAATCCATTACATCAAAAGCTATAGGAAAGTCCTCGTCTATCTGAAGACACACTGACAACAGACGTATAGCCGTAGCGCTGAAAGTTCGCTTCAGACACTACAATTACGGATACCCCATTACGTAACCTTCTCTGATGACCCAAAACGAGGGAGATTCTTGGATCTTGGATAGGCAGTTTCTGTTGAGCCTGGGCACAGCTGTAGCTCACAGCTAAACCTAAGGGTGTGGTTCGCTGGTTTGACGTAGAACGGTCCAACGCTATGAGTTTGATGTGTTGAGCTGTGGATGGCTGCAGAAAGGAGAACCTCAAAGGGACAGTGCAGATTTGTAAGCTTACATTAAAATGAATTTCCTCTTCGGTATTAATGATCAACGAAACCACCTCCGAAGTAACATAATAGAGGGATACGGGAAAGAACTTTTGGGCTCACTTGTCCCACTGTCAACCGTGACTTTCTGGAACAGTCCATTGGCATTGGACTACTGCACTGTCATGAGCACTAATAGGGTTCTTACAATGAAATGATTTTTACTAACTTGGCTTGAAAATGCAGCTTTTACGTTTCAATCAACCCTGTTTTCTGTGTTGTCAAAATGCCATTTGGCGTGTATTTTGTTGCCTGTTCAGGGCAAAGCTGTGATGTTATCCTAGGTAGTGATCCTTTAGCGTTACCTAGTGCCCACAAAAACTTGATTTTTTTTATTCGTGTGCTTTGCGTTCAATGTCCATTTCGTTTGGTGATTTATTGTTGGGTAAGCTCATGTTATGAGCCAACCAGCAGCTTCGTCTCAGAATTACTTTCAAAAAGCAAATTTTGGTTCCAAATTACAAACCTTATAAACTCCGAAGCGTCGTCCCTGATTTACGTCACTGCGACAGCGCCTCAACTTTTCCAAAATTTGTTTTGGTATATTTTAATGTTTAACCCAAACAGGGCTACCATCCTCCAACTTCAATATAATTTTATACAATTTTTCAGACAGAAGCACGGAAAGTGTGTCTAAGAAAAATTCATCGCATTGACTCTTTATTTTTTTTCCTTTGAATGACGGACAGAGCAAAAATGGTGAGCTCATTCCTGCGAATCGGACTGGATGTATTCCTGTTGTTTCTCTTCGCTACCAAGACTGACGGATTGTCCACCTTCCACCAAGATGTAGCCTTCTCCTACATCGACACGGACGACGTCGTCACTTTACCCATCAACACCTACGATGATCCTCCGCTGTTGGAGCGCCGGGGCACGGGTTCCGTGTTCGATGCCACCATTCCCGGCACCTACGTCTTCACCTTCCACGCCCCAGGGAAAAACGTCGCCAGCCCGGCGCCAGTGAACGCGACCAACTACCGGCTGGTCAAGCTCTCAGGTACTCCGCCTTCGGCCGACCTGGTGCTGCGCCTGACCGCCGACGGCCCGGTGTCCGGCCACGTCATGGTGGAGTTGGATGCCCTCGACTCCTTCCAAATAGAGACTTACGCCGGAACTGTCATGCCCGTTGCAAACACCACCGCCCCTGTGATATTTAACGGCTTCCTTCTGTACCGTGAGTGTACCAAATTCCTCCTAACCCCACTTTCAGCGACATAAACCCACAATAGTTGTATGCGCCTTGCTCAGAAACCTGAAACAATGCATAAATTAAATTATAAGTAAACAGGCCACCTGAGCATTGAGATTTATTTATTTAGTATCTTGCCAATAGGATGTTTATGTCACCACGAAGCCTTTGCGTGTGTATCACTGTTTTTTCCAATCCGGATTACGTCTTTGTCTGAGACAGGCACTGTGAACGTATCACTCCTTTTGTTTTCCCCACTTCAGATCGATGCCTCTGTTCCCCGCTCGTTCTCCGTCGGTCATCCTTTTCTGCCTCCCGCGATACCGATGTGGCCGCCGGTACAGCTGCAATCCATGACTTCGACGAAGTCTTCAACATAGGCGACGAGTTTGACGAGCTTCGTGGCATCTTCACGGCCAGCCTCCCCGGTATTTACGTCTTCATGTACTCCTTTCCCAACCAAGGAGTAGGCAGGTCCGGCACGGTCACCGTCAGCTTGACACTCAACGACGCCGTGAAAAGCAGCGCTTCCTCGGTCAGCTCGACCGCTCCGACTTCGCAGTATTCTGGTGCCACAGTCGTGCTGGACCTCGTAGAGGGTGACCAGGTTAGACTCAGAAAAGTTGGCGGTCTCATCTCAATACCAACAGTCATTGATGGAGGAATTCCTGTGAAAGTGTCACCGATATTGTTTTCGGGGTTTCTTTTGTAAAGTTCGCCACACCAGCCAAATATCTCGGTAATAAGCATATCAAATAATTATTGTACTACTGAACCACTCAATAATTATTGATTGATTGATTTTTTTTTTGGGGGGGGCAAAATGACCCTTTTTCGTTCAATTTTTGTTTCTTAAACTGAGGTTCGTGCCTCAACTCTCGTGAACTGTTGACTTGAAACCGCACAAGTGATAAATTTAATAGACATTTTGTTTATATTGAAACTTTCTTCCGACGAATTTAAAACGTTTGTTAAATTATTAGATTTTGAGTAAGGCAAGTTGTATGAAGATTCGAATAAATCTTGTTGGAGTACCAAATGTTTGCTATGTGTAAATGCCTGCCAGCAGAGTATACATAATGGCATGGAAAACGATGTAAGATATGATTTCGAGTAGACAACTGATACCTAGCCACGCCGAGGTTTTCTTCATAAAGGAGGTGGCGCGGATGGGATTTATTGACCAATTGCAGCATACCGAGGTTCGTATGGGGACGGGTTTTTTTTAAACAAGCAATGGTCCAAATAGTCTTCATCCGTCAAATAATCCTCATCCTTCAGAAAGGTGCCGTTTCGAAATCGTAACCTTTGTAAAAGGTAGTTTCTTTAAATTTGTAAAAAAAAAATTATAGGCTACAGAAGGTAACATGCAGATAACAAAATGCATTGCCTCCTACCTAGCCCTGCTGGATACACCAATTCTGTCCATACGGTTATTGTCAAGAGTTCATATTCAAGGGTGCTTTCATGAAAACGGATATTTTTTCTGAAACAAGAAGCAATTTCATGTGCTTGACTCATGTAGGCATTGTCATCAAAATGATGATGTAGGAAACATCGGCGTCGCCAGGCTTTTTCCAGTGGGCCAAACCACTTTTTCCGGGGGGAGGGGGTCCAGGAGGGAAAGCGCTAGTCAACTACGATAAACCATTAACAGTGGGGGGGGGTCAATTTGAAGTTTCTCTCAAGAAGACTGTGGATTTTCAACCCCCCCCCCTTTGCATACCCGTTTTCCCACTCATTGTAATTTGCATGTTATTTTATTCCTGGGGGAATGCTACCACACCCCTCACTTCGCCCATGATGTGAATTTAATTGCCGCACATTATTAGAATGATGCCTGCCTAAAAGATGTCCCTCTACGGTACGTGGAATTAATTTGTCGTTAGCTGCAAAACCCACTTCAATTCTGCAATACTTGACGCAACTACATTGACAAGCTTCTTCGCTGATGGATACCACGATATGGACTAGGCCTACACGCTGTTGCAGGCGCTTGGAGTTTGTACCCGAACGTGCCGTGTTTACCCATTTGCAACTTACCTCACGATAGTATTGGCCGGAGCAAGACTGATGGCCACATTTACTGAGAAAGGGAACGTTTTCTTATCCGTATTTTCGCAATCTTCTTGAAACTTGAAGCGCCGACTTCCATTAGCACCCTTTCGTGCCAAGTAACTGCTAACACACCGGTTAGCGATAATTATCCAGCTGCAGGAAGCGTGGTGCCCACCAAAGTGTTCAGTCTGCAACCCTTGGCATATTTTCTTTCGCGATGTGATCCATTAACAGTGATCTATCGTTCTCGAGTGTGTTTCTCACTGATGAAGACGATCTCGAACACAGTCAGTGCGATGCTGTCATGGTGAAGGATGTTAGTGGTGTTTCACGCCGCAGAGCGATTGATCACTGTATTTCTACTGTACTGGTGAGCTTCAAATTTCTTTCAGTGTATGTTGCCTTCTTCGTCAAAATAACTTACCTTATTAACATAATCTTCTTCACCTTACCTCGACTATTTTGTCTTCAAAGCAAGCGGTTTTAACTGTTTCCTACAAGGGAAATCACGAATCATACGATTACAGTGCGCTATAAAAGCACGTTGTTCATGCTTGCTTCGGTCATAACACGTTCTTGATTATCTTCCTCAACCTCGCTGTGAGAAAACATTGTACTGCCAACCCAGTGCGTTATCTTGTAAGATTCAAATGGAAAATTCAACGGTCGCATGCGTCAACTTATCTTCAGTTGACGTAGAGACGGACCAGTACGCTCTTTATACTTACAGGATAGTGGATTTAGTAGTGTGCTCTCTACTGTTTGCTATCGGTACGCTCGGAAATGTTCTGATCTTGCGAGTTTATTGGACCAAGAAACGAAAGACGAGTACACACATACTGATATCTGGGTTGGCCTTGGCAGACCTGTTGGTGTGCTTATCTCTGGTGGGAACCGTCGTCAGGCATACTTACTTTTTTATCAGGAAAGATGAGCCTGCCTTACTGTACCTGCCTGACCACTTTGGCAATGTGTGGACAGGCCTCTCCGTGTGTATTACAGCCTTCATTGCTGTTGACCGGTACGACTGCGTGTGCCGTCCCGCACGGCGGTGGTTCAACACCCGCCGGGCTAAGTTGGTAGTTGCCGTAGCCTTGTTTCCGTGCGTCATCTTAGAAACCCCGCGCGCGGTCGAGACCTTTTGCTCGTGCAGGATATCAAACACGCCTTCACTGATCTTGCTGGCCGCGGGTTTCCTCCTGGCGGTCGGCACGATCGCAGTCTGCTACGGGAAGGTCTTCAATGCGGTCCGCCAGCATACCAAAGTTGGTATCTGCTCAGGACTTGGACGCTCCAGCGTCAACGCCAGGAAAAATACAGCAACGAACGAACTGCCCATAGCCACAATTGCTCATGCGAACGGGAGCCGTGGGAATTCACTAGGGCCTTCTGTTAAACACACGATGCCCTCCCTAGATCCTACACCCCTGCAGCAATGTCGAACGACATCGTGGGCAACCGAGAGTGAAAACACCAGAGCAAACCACAACAAACTGTCCAAGGATGCACAACGGTCCCGACAAGACCGTCTGGGTAAGACGTCAGCCCCGCCAACGAGCGACCGAGTATTCACACAGGTCTCTCGTCAGCGGCCCCCGAGTGGCTCGGTTCTGCTTCAGAGGAAGACCACGCGAATGCTGTTCATCACAAGCGTCGTGTTCGTCGTTACCTGGACCCCGCTGTGGGTCTGCGAGGCGCAGCGACTCCTCTCCGATGGAGACTTGGACAGTTTTATCGGGATAGATATTCTCTTGCGGGACGTCATTTTCGTCAATAATGCAGTTAATCCCGTAATCTACAGCCTCGCAAATAGACGGTTCCGCCAGGAGTTTGTCAATGAACTGCATAAGTGGCCGCTTTCGCTTTGTCGCTTTCAAAACGAAGACTAAACACGTGTCGCGGCTTTATGGCGTACAAAGGCACTTTTTAGTAAGCATTTCAGACTCGCGCATTACGTTTCATCACGAAGTGCAAAGTAGGCCGCCTTACTGCTTCTATGTAGCTGTTGCTAAATGTTGGGAGTAATGATCAATACTAAACAGAAAACGCACTTCGATAAATATAGAAGCATTACAGAAAGAAGATGACCTTTGGCAAAGATTTACATTTTGATATCCCAGTGACACGTGGGGGACGAAGGGTCATGTGTTTGACAGACAGAAGAAACACTGGAAACGAATGAGAAGAAATCCTGAGTAAAACATTTTTTTAAATATATTCAGCTAGCTGGCTTCGTTATTGCGCCGTTGTCAAAGATGACTTTGCAAAGTTTTGCAGATATAATAAAAAAATTGAATAATTTTATAATAACAAAATTCTCAAAGTGCCCATATCGTTATTGAGATAAAAACTTTAGAAATACTGGTAGAGTGAATACTGATGCATGCATTGAAGACCCCCATTTAAGTATTGAAAAATTAAGGAGATTTTATTGATATTTCATTTTTTCGTATTTCATGAAAATAGCTTAATGGTCATTGACTTTGCACCTTCAGGGCCAAACAGTTATCCAGGTTTCTCCTCTCAAAGCTCCTCCGCAAATATTTTGCAGAAGTAAAACCCTTTTCCAGTTAAAAGTATAACGAGAGTAAAAAAAAAAATCTGCTAAATTTACCTTACGCTTGTAACACAATTCATGTGGTTACATACAGATGGTGGATTCATATACGGTCGATTTGACAACGTACGTAATAGGCACAGAGCTTTAATGAGAGATTCTTGAAAGGATAAGGTCACATTAATATTGCATTGAAGAAGTTAATTCAAATGTTCATCATGAAGTGTATAGAAATCCTTAGGCACAGCTTTGGGTTTTCAAATAAGTTGAAGTGCACATTTTTCAACAACAAGAAAAGGTCAAATTCTGCTCCTCACAACTGAGAACGTTGTTGGGATGTTACTTTCGGAGCTGTATATATAGAGAGCGTTGCGACATGAGGTTGTATATGACACCATTTTGTTTCCAAAACGGTTGACTATAGAGCTCTGGCCACTTCATGTTTCGCAAGTTTTAAGCCAAATGGAGTGCGCTAAAATCACCTTTAGCATAGAATTATTTTGATTTTCTGCGTAAATAAATTTAAATCCGACGTAAACTCCCAAAATTGCTGCAAAGTAGGCTCTCAAACAACAATGCGACCAAAACTTTCACACGCAAATGAAAAATTAAAAGCACTTTTTCCCACACCGGGAATCAAACCCGGGCCACGGCGGTGAGAGCGCCGGATCCTCACCACTAGACCACATGGGATTGTGCTGAATCTAATGACAACCAAAGGTGCAAAGTTATTGCAAAGCGCCAAGATCCGCATCATTATTAGCTATCACGAGACTACAGAACCACTTCCTAGCCCTGTCGAAACTTGTTAGCGCGATTTGATTGCTTTATCACTTCGTCAATTGGCTATGAGAGAACTGGTACAAAATGTGTCTCCTTTTCACCGGTGACGGGCATATTCACCTTCATCTTGCTGCCAACTGCATTTAACTTCATTCAAAAGTGGGCTCTGTCGAATCGAAAAGCGAGGTGACCCACGTAAAATAAATTCTAAAATTTGTTTTGTGTGTAAAAACTGCAGTCTCTAACTTGAAGGGTCAAAAGTGAGCTGTTCTCAATAATCTATGAGAGTTCAGCTCTTTTGCCTGCACCATTTTTGAGTATATGTATATGGCTAATCTCTGGACAGGTTGTCGTTTCTACTGTACACGTCGCTGTTAAAGATCTGGCAGTTGATTATTATGCCCAGTTCAGTATAGCCTGAGACATTGTCTTTGAACACGTAGATTAAAGTTGTTGTGTCTATTTTCAAGTATGCATGAGCGACCATGCTGGCCTGTATTGGCTCTGGCAATTAATTAGCAGGGGTAAACCACCACAACGGCAGACCCCTGGGCGAAAATGTTCCAATCAGACAAGATTAATTCTAAAGAACAAAATAAATCACTACGGTGAATTATGGCCGGGCAGAGCCAGAGATTTGTAGCGGAAAATGAGCTGAATATTATCTGACTCCACTCAGAAACACAAAAATTTATTCAAAAAAGTGCAATTTCAAGCAGAAAATCATTCACTTCAAGGTGATTAAAGTGTGTAGTTCCTGTATATGCTATTTCAAAGACGATCCCATTTTGGTTTTTTTCCCCTGAATGAAGCAAAACTTTTGGAAAGACAAAACAGCAGATAAACGATTCATCAGAATTAGCTTTGAAGCACTACGCAAGCTATATAAGAATTATTTTATTAATCCTTTGTTACAAAATACTGCAATATCCAAACTTCTTCAGTAAGATTAAATGCATGCACGTTACTGCTTACATAACGGTGGTAGCTTGCTACACACATCCGGACGCAGAAAAAACATGAAGCATGCAAACAGGACGGTGATAAATGAGAAACGACTTATGTCGGAAAAACCCTTACCTCAAGGAACACTTTAAAGAAAGTCTTTATAAAAGAATCAAGTCAGCCTCGAGCGTGAGCTGTATTTATGGTGCATTAATCTTTACAAGGCAAAGATAACCGCGACAAATTATTTCTAAATGAACACTTTGTCCAACGAAATCTTCCTGTCGAATTCAACCCGACCTCTACACCCAAATATACATACAACTGAACTCAGCTAACAATTAAAGCAACTCATTTAATTTAAGTTTCAAGTTAAGTTTAGTCATCTGACATTAAAATAGCCTTTGAAACATTTGGATTTACGCGCAGATTATCGGTCGGTACGTCTATATATCTGTGATTTGACCATCCTTGCTATTCACGTGCATTGTTGCGTCTATTGGTTATTCTCTGATAGGCTATACCATGTGTTTATAGGTCTACGGTGGTTTCGTGCATAAATTTATTTTAAAAATGACATTACGTAACCTTGCGCACGCAGCAGCAGCAAACGAATTCTTTTCCATTTTGTGCTAACTATGTGCATCTTATTACAGTTTGTCCCATTGCATGCGCCTTATGATGTCAAAGACTAACCACGGATACAATATAAAAGGGCCAATATAGGCTGCTGCCACCAAGAATGTGAAAGACTTCAATTTTATAAAATTTGATTTTGATTGTGCAGACTCGCTGTCACCCAGCGCCAGAACCGGGCGCTGGGAAGGGCTGATGGTTTGCACTGTGATTGGCTACATTGTGCGCGACCTGTGACTGCGAGGTTTCGCTTCCTGATAGTGAAGCATTATTTAATTTTTTTTTGATTCGCCAGTGCCAATACTTTGGCACGTGCAACGTGTCAGCTATGATACGATGAAAACCTCGCCGTGGTACAAACAGTGTGGTAAATTCATCTGCTCGATGAATATCACTGACCACGCGTATTTTGGCGATATATTCCAAATCATTGGTTATCTTTGTCAATGTTGGATGAACGAATAAAGTTCAGTAAAAATATTTTCAGCAATGAGGAAGAAAACGAATAAGTTTACCCACAATGGTCTGTGCGTCGTTGGCTCTGACCCCGAGTGGCGTATTTCCTTCACTAAAATCTGTGCAAGGCTATCGGCCCTTCCCAGCGCCCTGTTCGGGCGCTGAGCGACGAGCAGATATTTCAGAAAGTTTCATCTAAGGTCAATATGTAAGGGTCACGCAAAACATGACTGTATGCGATATTTGCAGGACACATTATTCTAAGCGGTACATATAGAAGACACCGTATATGAATCGAATGAGCATGACTGTACGCTGCAAGCAAATTACGTTTGCATGATTAGACGCCTGCTACTATACGAAGGGCGGATCTGGGTGGCTGACAACGGGGGGTCATTCCACCCCTCCTCCTAAAAAGGAGCCATTTTTAAATAAGAGAAAGCCCCCCCCCAGGCTTTTAA
The DNA here is from genome assembly GCF_054643075.1 of Acanthaster planci. NCBI lineage: Eukaryota > Metazoa > Echinodermata > Asteroidea > Valvatida > Acanthasteridae > Acanthaster > Acanthaster planci. The sequence continues at coordinate 15,636,448 of NC_141780.1, read as the reverse complement.
AAGTTACATGGAAAGTTCGAAATTTTTTGGTTTTTTTTACGGCAAAATAGTCCCGGATCCGCTCTTAATTACTACCAATAAAATACAAAAGCATCTTACAGCAGGGTGTTTTGTTGTTGTTGTTTTGTGTTTGTTTCTTATAAATTACCTTCTTAGTTACCTAATAGTCACATCAGTTCCGCTTAAGAAATTTGCTACTTACCAGTGGTGAAAAGATACCATTTATAAAGATCATTATTCCGAGTATATAAAGCAAATTGAACGATTGATCTAGATTATAATTATAACGATCAATAAAGCGCAATCATCCCCGACTTTCAATCAGATTTTCCCCTGTGATTACTGCATTGACAAAAGCCAATCCAATTATTTTGAATTATGTCGTCACCTTCACAAACAGATGGACATGTTCAAAATAACTGTTTGTTTTTATATTGACCACTTTTTGCTTTGAAATGTTCTTTTTGCAATTCTGACTTGTTTTGATATCAAAATGAAACTACTTGTGAGACTCGATTCTCGGTTAGTACAAGTTGCTCCCCCAATCAAAATGAGAAAAGTGCATCCGAAATTAAGAAGTATGTCAACTATACGAGTTCGTTATCACAGAGATAAAAGAACGTAAAGATAGGCTATTGTGGGTTTCATATTAAACTTGGTGCACCTTGAGTTTAAGTTACAACCACAACGAGCGCACACACTCGTTTCAAATACGCAGTGTGGACATTCCTTTGTTCTGCGCAAGAGAAGTCAGGGGGAAATGCTCATTTTTCTCCCACTCCGATGAGCTGGAGTTTGGATGATTTTTTGTACTGTTTCTCTTTATTTTTCCAAGGATAACACTGACTCCTAAATGCCTCTCAAATTGTTTTCAAAAAATTGTTGACAAAAAACACCGTGTGGACGCAGCCCACACAAATTTCTAGTAAACCTACAATAAGTGTCCTCCTGTTTGTGCGGAGATCCACACTACGTACGCTACGCCGGCGTAAAAGACTACTTGAACGATATAAGTTACCATATAGGAGACTCTGATTTCTTATTTTGTAAGGAAGTTCAGTGGTAATCATGAAAATCGTGCAATCTCAGCTTCGCCCATGGTGAGCTTCACCTCAGAATCCAGGGGCATTATTGACCCTTAACCAAAAGAATGCAAAGGATTGATGTTTAAAGTTGGTTTCAAGGCTCATTTGCATGTGTACGTTTTGAGTGTGTGTTGCGTAACACGGTGCGTTCATGCGTTTCATTTTCACGGACACCAAAATCAACGACATTAACATGACACACGTATGCCTTGCGTCCGGCCTTCAAAAACGCCCCGGGAGTGATTTTGACGGATACGCAACGCTTGGCGCAAGTGTTGACGCGCGTAATATGGAAAGGTGCCTTTAGGGTGTAGAAAAATTGATGTGTAGCACAAACTGAGGTCCATTCAAAGCAAAGATTCCAACTGAGGGCGCACTTTCATGTCTGGAAAACATGCCAAAGAAGCCTAAAATAATTTGAAGCAAGATATGGGACGGAGAGACCCCCCCCGCCTTTGTGTTGGTCATTGTTTGATCGGAATTTCAGGAATTCTTTACAGACTTCTGGGGGATGTGTTAGGTAACGATAGTCTAGAGTGTGTTTAGGGATTGGACAGGTAAGGGGTCCCATATCTTGCCTGGTATACACAAAATATCTCTTGGTCGAATCCACAGAACATCTGGGTGTGATGACATCTCAGTGTAGGTATACAGTAAAGAAAAGCGCAAAGAGTACGAGGAGAAGAGATTGAGTGACGCTAGATGCAGAACCTGGAGTCGAAATCTGTCTTTCACCTGAAAACAAAAGATCAGTATAATCTGTGCAACGTGACGGGGACACTGGACGCCAAATTTTGTTTGTAAATGTCTGTTTTAACTACGGCGCATCGTCTACATTCATTGTTCACAGAAGTGAAGTTTATATCTGACGTGGCAGATTCTGTACCTTAGTGCACTGTTCATACGAAAGCTCCTCTGTCAAATAATAGTTTTAAATATTTTAACAGGTTGTGAATTTTTTATACAGACCGAAAGATGCTTGGCAAAGTTTGGTAAGCTCTGGCAAGACATTTGGAAATACTTGATGAAAGTTGGGTTGAAATCGCCGAATTTGGGAGGGTCACTGTGTGAATAGCTATTCGTTCTCTGTTAAAACACATCGGCGGGTACTTTACACACGTTTTCACCTTGAAATGCGTGCCATATTCAGCCAATTCAGCTACCCATTCCTGTTGGCAACTGTGGCTCTTTCATGATACTTATGAGAGGTTTGGTTCACCAAACGGTATTTATGTTAAATGGTACCTGGTTTTGCAACTTCGATCTGACTGGCTACACCGTCGCCCTCCGAGCTGTACCCCTTGACTTTAACAAAGTAAGTGGTGCCTTGCTCTAAGCCATCTATCGTAACCTTGTTGGTGCGACCGCCCACTGTCTTGATTTGTGGAGTCTCGCGACCTCCTTGCGTCCAGTAGAAGACCTGGGCATTTATTTGAACAGACAGAAGATGTTACTTTGGAATGAACACCGTGTGTCCAAGAAGAAGAGAAGAGCACTGGAAACGAAAAGTGGTGTCGAAATTAAATTTTTGGCAGCCATATTAGCGAGCTGATTTCAGAAACACAAAAAAGTCATGCTTTGTGCGTGCTTTGATGTCAATCCTCCTCCTTGTCGTTCATATTTAATGGCAAAATCGTCAGTTTCATCGGGAAATTCGCAATGTTTGCAACTAGATTAAGCAACAATCCAGCAGCTTAACATGGCGAAAAGGCCCCTATGCATTATTTCCAGCGATATCTAAGCAATTAGAGCGAAGCTTAATTGTGAAATGCTAGGCCTTTTTAGAAATTAATCTTTCTTTAGCAACCGGATCACTCACAGAATTGTATGTGGTGTGAAAACAACACCCTTGATGTTGTCAGATGACCACACCAAAATGTGTTACATTAGCACCTCCGATGTTACTTTGTACATCTACGGGTGTTACAATGCACTGGAGGGTGTTGAGAGTGTTAAAACATCAACGGTGTTGAAATAACACCAAAAACTTTAAAACCAGTGAAAAGAGTTGGTATAATTTTCTGATAACACCGGGGGTGTTAAATGCAACACACTGTGTTTTTTGTACTGATGATCCTTATCCCTGCGACGGTTTTTTTCAACCCCCCGAAGTGTCATGTTGTCAATCAAGATGGACGCGCGCTGGATTCATATGAATCATACCTTATATCCTTCAACATCTGCTGATGTGAGCAGGTTCCATTCGACCGTCATAGTGCTTGTGCCTATACGTGAGGCTACAACATCAGATGGTGCGATCAAGGGTGCTGTCAGGAAGAGCAACACAAGCATGATTGAAAATTGTGTACGTCTTTGTAATATTGGTCTCTTATATAGGGCCTACATGTTCCCAATTTTATCAGAAAGTTTTCTTTTTTAATTTGAAGGAAATGTTCATTATTGGTGCTGCTCTTTTCTCACATCTTCCAAAAAAATTCCTACAAACCCAATGTTGACAATTGCTTCCCACCATGTGCTTTCAACTTATATTGTGTTTTTTCTCCGCTTGCTTTCTTTATCTCCACGGAGAGGCAGATATTTAGGTCGATATCTGGGTCATCAGCTTTTGAGCACATTGATCCCAAATTAAGAATGGCCTGGTACCGTTTGTATTCCAAAAAATGGTTTTACCAGCAGTTACATTCAAGATGGCGTTGGCAATGATGCTTCCGTGCTTATTTGAAGCGACGCATTGGTACACCTCCATGTTCTCTACCAAAATTGATGGTTTGCCATCTATTGAAAAGACATTGATAACGGTTACATCTTCGCTATCGAGCTGCCCCTTACGCCTTTTGGTCTCTCGTACTGGGACTGATTTTTTGCACGTTACAAAATCTTTGCTGAAATGCACAATTGTGTGGTAAACGAGATATAGCCGCTGTAGCCGGCTCGTCGGATTCTATTCGCACATCAATGGAGCCAACAGGGAAACTCCCCCCCCCCGAAATGTGAGCTTCTTTCGGCATTGAATATAAATTTTTCCAACTTGATTTTAAGAGACTTGAAACAAGTTGTCAAAATGACTGCCAAAACCTCACAATGTTTTTGCGAAAACAACAGGCCCAGTTGAAAAGTGTATTCATTTTCATTCAGTTGCACTGGTAGGCAAAATGCTCTTTTCTTGAGGGTTAATATAGGTTTTCCCGGCCGAATTCATCATCTTCGCACACAAATTAGAGACAGTTTCATTCAAATTAGGACGAAATAGATTGACGATCTCGATACCCATTCAAAGAACAAACCTGATCATTCAGTTTCATTCTAAGCGCATGCAATTGCACAATCTCGTTATTCATAAAGTGAAGGGTCAGCATTCAATTTGGAAAACACGCAAAAAAATCATTCAAATTCGCGCGGACTCCCGCGTTCAATTTCGTGAATCGGCAAGGATTTGTGAGATTCGTGCAATGTTTTTCGTTACACGTGAAATCTTCTAAATTCTTTTTTTTTTATATATAATTTATGCATAATATATCATGAAAGGAAACGTTTAGTTCGCGGGTAAAGATCTCTAATAAAAAATAACGATTGATCAATATTATTTGATAATTTGCTAGTTCGTATTTTGTTTATGTTTGATTTGTTATAAAAATGAATGAACAATAGGGAAGTAAGATTATTTATATCACACAAATGGACAATGAGGGGAAATGTCTAAAAAGGGTCTTAATTTGCCGTATATTCCTCTTACCTTGAAGTTTTCCAGTTGGAAGCCTCAAAGTGCGAACCTGATTGCCCATAGATGAAACCAAAGTGAAATTCGGAAGGAATTTTTCAGTCCAGTCATGTAGCGCGAAATCGATTGATCGTTGTACACTGTTCAACTGAATGAAATGTGTTCTAAATTGAATTTTACAGTAGGCCTACACTATTCGACGCTTCTAAACTAATTTGAAGGCTCTTCCGTATGAAAAAGAAACATGGAAGCAACCAGCTGAAAAAATCATTGGATTACGAATGAACAATAATGAACATGACTGTGAAGATGACGAATTTGGCCAGGAAAACCTATAATAGGGATATCCGTCACTGTAATGTTTATAATTCTAAATACACGTTTCCGTCGTTCAGACTTTCCACTTCTTGGGGATGACCCCAAAGCAGACTTCTCTGACTAGCAGTGTTGCGGTTCATCCGTTGCGTACGTAATATACTTACCGTGTTCCGCTTTGTGTTCACCGTTCGCCATCCACTTAATCTTTGGAGCCGGCTCCCCGCCGGCCTCACACAGCAGATTTGCCGTTTTTCCGTCGTAGATGTCGGTATTTTGAGGCTTGACAATCCAGTATGGCGCCGCTGCACACGAGAACGAGACGAAATTAGCTATATCATATGACTTTCGTTCTAATCAGGACTGCTAAGACGATTTAAGTGCCATGATAGCGTGCATCATAGCAACAAATGCCTTTCGGGAGTGAGGGTAGGTCAGAGGAAATGAGGCTTTTGAAATTCATTGAAATTGCAGTGGTGAAATCAAAGTACAGGTCTGTGAGAGCCATATTGCTGGACGCCATAGTTACATGAGGTATGGCACGGCATTCGCACTGTAATATTTTAGCCCTAGGGGCAATTACCGTTTTTGAGATTTCAATATTTATTTCAAAACCTTTAACATATGTTTACAATGTTCATAAAGATATTTGGTAAAAAAAACTACATACACATCACACATTCACTCTTAAGGCAAAAACGTGAATTAATCTCAGCATTCTGGACCTCACGTACACCGGCATTTTTAAAGGCAGTAAGCAGACCTTCAGCATTTTGTTTTATTGAAAGAATAAAATCACTTAATTTAAGACTAGTCCCTAATAACCCATTTGTTGCAGTTTTAGCTCTGTCGATTATGTAGATCTCAATAGAACTGCTCTAAGTAACTCCATTGCCTTCGTAATTACCGTACTCCATCCTCCAATTGGCTGTAAATGCGCTATTGGACGAACAGATATAAATTCTTGAAAAAAATTAAAACTAATAAAATACGCACAGTAAATTGGGGTCCGTAACTCATTCAAAAGTTGTGGTGCCATGTTTAAAAATGTAACTGTTATTTAGTAGACGTATTCATTTATTAAAGTTTTTTTTACTAACGTGATTTTAAAACTCTTTTGAATAACCCTTTATTTAGTGCCCACGGCAAGCCATTGTTTTGCCAGCAATAGTCCACAAAATCTGATAAGTTGACAATTACTGACAGCCATTTCTAACTAGGGGGCCAAAATTTGGGGGAATTTACCCACGATGACAATCTTTTGCCTTGCATTAAACATTCTTTTGAAGTGAATGTTTTCATTTAGAATCCTATTATTCAGTGTTTTATATTACTCATCAAAAAGTCATGACAGGATTAGTTGGTGAATATAGATGTGTATATCGGGAACAGCGGGACACCGAGAATAATCACTGAATTTTATCAAACAACACTATTGAACAAATTTCAGACATTTTTGGAAACCACCAATTTACGCTGGTATCGGACTTCCGTTTCGTCAGAGACTATCAGTGATGGAAATACTTTACCTTCGACATGCAAGATAGTGGTAGCTTCAACACGACCTTGCTCTGATGAAGCCGTGCACTTGTACTCCCCTTCATGGTCCTGTGTTACATTGCGCAGACTCAGTACGGGTCCCGTCACTTGACTGAATGACGGCTGCTGTTCTCTGCTCCAAATGACTTCCGGCACTGGACTGCCAAAAAATATAGGCCAAAAATAAGGGCCAATACTACTACTGTTATCTTTTAAATACTAAGATTCGAGCTTGCGCCCAAAACATCAAAGCTGTCTAAAATCGACTTCTTCTAGAATGGAATGAATGAATTAACAGTGATTAAGTATGGTGTTAAAGGAAAAGTTGCCTGCAAGTAAAAAAATCCCCTTGTCATATTAAACAAAGACAACCCTTCCCGATCTTTACGATTTACAAGTAAACTACTTGGTATCCGTACTACTTAATTACTGACCCAATACGGTACACCGTGTAAATCTAGCAGCACATTTTGAACAGTTAGTCACATACTTCCCAGATGCAAGGCAGTACATCTGCACGTCTTCTCCTTGTAAGGTGTGGATGACTCCAGCGCCCCCTAGGATTGTCGGTGGTTGCATGGGAACACCTTCAGACCCTGCAGAAGTTATATGGGAATGCAGAAAGGATGTTCTCCTCAAAGATGTTGATTAACGCTACCGGTATGTCCTCAGTTATCAACGTATCTATCAACCCATGCCAATGTTCAACGCAAGTATCGTTTTTACTCATTTTCCATCCTTCAAAAGCCTTACTTTACTCTTGACCCCTGCCGATGCTGAGAAATTGTTAAGATAATGGCATGATTCTTTCCCTTTATAGAAATTCTCATAATTATTGGAAATCCTCACCTCTTTCGACTCTAACCCCCTTTCTTGCTGAAAAAGGAGAAAACACTGGGATGGTTTGCGACCTGACGCGGCACGTGTAGTTGCCCTGATCATTCAACGAAGCTGCCAGGAAGACCAGGTTACCAGCATCATCCTGCACCAAGTTGCGATCTGGGTTCCACCACGACCCGTTGGCGAAGAGTGGTCGATCGTTTCCGTCGACCCAGAAGATGATCGGGGCCGGATGCCCGTCTGGAGCCTCACAAGGCACCGTCAGCGGGAGACCTTCAATGACGGTGTAGCTTTGTACCTCGCCAATAAAGTAACCCAGATCTTAAAAACAGACATTTGCAATACACCTCATTCCAGGGAAGCCATTTTCTATTGTGTTACCTGAACCTATCACATTCAGTATAATCTGTTAAATGGGGTTGGTTCCAGACTATTTAGGGGAACAAGGGCTGCATCCGAATCTCTTGTCTAAAGCTAGGTCTTGGTATTCACTCAATTGGAAATGTATGGAGACATGCGCAGACAATAGACCTAGCCGTGGCTCTGGAAGCCCGTTTCGGACACGGCCAAAGTCTCACCTCCAGGTTTTTGCATATAAATGCAGTTCATCACAAATGCTAACTTACTCCGAACTGTTATTGATTCGGAATAAACTGTTATTTTGTTGATGTTAATTTTTCTCTCAGGTTCTAAAAATGAACTTTAACCTCACTTTCCATTCAAGATGATCGACATGTGATTACATTCTATTGCTGTTTCCACGAAAAAAAAGTGCCAAGGTTCATTGTGACGCGCGATGCGTTGCACATCATGCCATCGATTGGAAATTTGGATTAAGTTAAGAATATAAAATAATGACATTAATACAACTTATCGTGCTCCAAGCATCCGCACTTTCACAGAGGAGTAACGACATGCCACGGACAGGCTGCAAAATTCAAGGTCTCTGCTGCACTAGCTCCGAATATTTGAAGTTACTAAATGGTAACAAATGAGTTCACAATAAACCAAGCCCCCTTCCAAATTTCGGACTGGTCTTCTTGCAGAGACTAGGCTATTTCTGACTAGGCTTGGAGTCCATTTATCGGTTAAGGTAGCTTAATTTTGGCAGTTATCGTTAAATAAAGCCGCAAGCACAGACCAGGCCGAAATTTGGGCAACAGGCTCCCATGCGGTTGGCCGCAGAGCGCGCATTTTCTGTATACTCACAGCTGTACTGGACTCGGGCGGTGGTAGAAACTGCCGTGCCGAGGTCGTTAGCGGCGAAGCAAGTGTAGTTGCCGGCGTCGGTCTCCTGGGCTGGGTTTAACACAAGTTCACCTGTGTGGCTGGGGCCGTGACTTATTGGCACACCGTTACGCTCCCACCGATAGCTGCCGAGTCATGTGAGCGCAGAAGGATTGAAGAACCCAACTTGTTAAGATCCTGACATAAGGTATCTCAGGACGACATCTTAACAACAATATGTACATGTCGACAAACTGGATGGAATGCACCGACATCCTTAACATAGGATGTCGGCATACTTAACATGGGATGTTGAAATCCTCAACATAGGATTTCGACATCCGTAACATAGGACGTCGACATTCTTTGATTACTCATCAACAGATGAAGACATCCTAAGATAATTTATAATGTAATTCCGAGATATCGTCATTTCTGCTTGAAGTATTACTGGATTTTGTTTTCCTACTTCCGGCGTGTTTCATTTTCTCAGAAAGCCGTCACCTCCTGTTATACACTATCTAAAGATGTCAACATCTTTTCCAGTAAAATGTCGTCATTATACGTGGAATGGAATAAAATAAGGATCCCAACAAGTCAGATGGTACTCTCATCAGAGCTCGTATGAGGACGGTGCCTCACAATGTCGTAAGCTGTCGCGGTTCATTTGTCCAGACGCCGCCGCATTTTGCCTCGGAAACGGTGCCACACCTCCATGATTATGTGTGATTGTGGGTGAAGCCTGCTGTTTAGCCGTTGTTTCACACAAAAACGGCACCAGCCAGATTTTATGTATGAAAATGCTGTGACGTCATCCATCCATAGAATTTCTTTGTAAATTCATGCCGAGTGACTGTGATAAGCCCTGTGATTATAACTTTCATCTGTTTAATTTCCTGTCATGCTGCACACGTTCCAATTTTGTATTTACTGCTACAAACTGAAATTACCAACGTTCACCAGTAGTTTGAATGACCCACTCGATCATCGTCAGTGTTTGTGAATGAAATACTCTCAGCTGTACAAAATCTTTTTTGTTGGCGAATATTGAATCACTCTATTGAAACTAATGTGTAATTAGTTGGAGGTTGCCAAGCCTGAATGTCGTTTTGCCTAGGTTTCTTCCTTCCCTGATCTCGGAGATGGACACTACCTTTGATCAAGTGCAATGGTCTAAATACATGACATCGTGGCATATATTTAGACCATTTGCGTAAGCTTTGGACATCAAAGGCTTCTACATAATTTTTGACGCAGGGATGAAGCCCGAGGCGCGTACCTTTCTGTATCTATCCTCTGTAGTCTGGTAAACAGGTCTCTCCGATTGCTTTTGAATATTCTTCCTTTAGATAGATAGAATTGATAGAATGTGATTTCTTAACTTACGATATTGGGTGCGAGCCAGTCGCCTGACAAGGCAGAGTCACCGGAGTGGGCTTCCCGTCGTAGTCACTGAAATAGTAGACAGACTCGCTCGGCTGCTGTGTGAATATGGGTGGCGCTGTTCAAGAGAGAGAAAATTACGTCTATTCAGTATTATGTATGGCCGTGTCCTTAACACTTGACAATGGCTTGAAATTACACATAACTTTATGGAAACTGGCTGCGACTGCAACTTTAGACTCGAGTGTAATTTCTAACTGCAGCAAAGCAATTTGGACACGGCCTATGAAAGCTTAAAATGGCAGACTGCGCTGGAAGCGCCCGTTTGGGCTCTAAAATACATTCTTCGCGAAAGGATAAAACACATTTTCCCGGCTATTGAAATGTTTTTCATTCCAATTTAGCGATTTGAACATTTGAATAACCAAGTTAGTCTTTCGCAATTCGACTTCAGAGTTTAAATACTGTAACACCGTGTCGAAAGAAAATCGTCCTCACTAAGTTGTTGCTAAAGGGACCCCTCATAGATCGGCTAATTTCTGCATTAATTACTTTAATACTTTTGCAAAATAAATCACTGTAGCATGTGCATACTTGTCTTATGTTCTGGGCACAGCATGCACATTCATAACAAAGGTGAAAAACAACAAACAGACCCCCAAAACATTCAGTTTCTTTAGACTTTTTTCTTCAGCAAAACTGGCAACGGTATGTAAACTACATACCATTTCCAGTTGCAGTAAATCGACCAAAATCCCAGGAGCCTTTTTTCAATTATTCCAATTACTCCAATTATTTGATTAAAAGGTTCCTCCCAATGAATGTCTCCCCACTCTTTCTGGTTTTGCATAACTGTTATACTTAATTTATTAAATGACAAAATGAAAGTATGTTTTGAAATAATAAGATTTCCCACGATCTCCGTGCAGAACAATCATGGAAAGGTAAACAGAGGACTGAAAGCGTGTGTTTCAGTTTGCCTTTCGGTTATAATATTTCGAAATAACCTTCACGCTTTGAATATTTTTTTTTAGAAAAAGGCAAACATACATTTCTATTACCTCGGGCCTTCTTCCTCGAATTTAAAATAACCATTGAAGCTCACCTTTAATCTTGTACTTTTGATTGTGGCATATAGACGCAGAAGTTTGGATACAATGTGACTTTAAAAGCATGATACTAGTCTGAAGCGGACAAACATGTTTTTGAAACATGAGTTTAAAAGTGTCAATGCCTTAGTTTCAATCCAATTTCATCGTATGTTTTCATACTTTGGATCAAAAGCCTTTCGCCAACGGGCTCAGACACAAACAGGCAAAGCCGAGCTTTGGTTGAATTCTCCTCCTTGATGATACTGTTGATTTGCACACGAAGTGGTGGAATCAAGTTGACGTCGGCAACGAAAGAAGTAAATGGATAATCATATTACTGCATTTACTTACACTGTTGCTGGCACTGACTTGGACAGCCTAGGGACGTGAGTAGGAACAGAACTAGGTTTGCAGCTCTCGGATCAGCGAAACGGCTCCCCTCCATAGCCCTTTTACGGAAAATAGATATGTTAATCAGGAAGGTCATGTCCCGTCAATAATTGTGCGCCACCTTTGTTGCATGTGTGAGTGCAGGGGTCGGAATAAGCCACTGTGCTGAGGGCCCGCGAAAACTTTTGAGGGCAACGACAGCATTTAATTTTTTTCAATGAAAAGCGTCATAAAATTAAATTTTCCATGCATTTTTTTTAATTTATGCAATAGGAGAAGCCCCCCCGCATTGATCTCAAAGGTCGGTGACCACCAGTGGAGTGGCTGGGGGGGCATGGGGGCACGTACGCTCCCCATGAAAAATTGTCGCCCCTAATCTCCCCACTCGCAGTCCTGATGTGATCACGATTATGTACATGTATATGTCCAACATCCTTTCAGGCCCCCCGACTTTATGAAGATACGACAACTTAAGGTCTGTAGTGTTGAAAATGAATTATAATATGACACACAAAGTGCTTGTTCAACCACATCTTTATAGAGAAGGAATTGGCTGTAAACAAGTTCTCTTCACAGGACAATGTGTCAGAAGAGCTGTGCACCACACATCAGATCCATCACACAACACAACATGTTATTTAGCAGAACTATTGGGTGCCTGATTCGGCTGTGATTTTATGCAAGTACAGGACATGAGAGAAAACGCCCCTCCCCCCAAAAAAGGGCAAAGTGACGTGTCATTCACATAATACTCTGAAAGAGATTGGACATGTAGACGGGTGTAGACGTGGTCCGGGGACTATATTGATGCACGTTCATTTAAAAACAGTATAGAGAAGCTGTCACGGAGAACATTTTATGTTGACGACCATTGTTTGTGTGAATGTGTATATTTTGCTACTTGATGCACTATTGTAGCGTTTTACTCAGCCTTTACATAGAAACATTCTGTGCAGTAAGGTTAATGAATGTGTTATCTCCTTAATTTGAACAGTGAAAAGCAATATCTCTGAGATGGCCGAGTGGTTAAGGTTGCGGTCGTGAGATCGTTAGATGATGGGTTGCGAATCCCAAGGGTGGCGTTTTATTTTCCCAACGCTCGCTGTCAGTCAGTACTTATAAGAGACACTCTAATTCACCCCTGTAAAATACCAACAGTACCTCAGCCGACCAGGTAAGCTCTGCGGCTGGCACTGTCCGCGAAGTCCAGGTGAGCGCCTTAGTACAGGTTCGAGACAAATGGCCGACTCGGCAGCCAGGGCTTAGGGGTGCACTGAACTAATTCAAGCTCCATTGAAAATAGTGTAAAATCAACCAAGTTTGGAGCCCCATGGCAGGCAACTGAAGTCCTTGAGGCCTCTCAAACAAAAATCAATGTGTTGTTTGGTCCTTCAGATTTCATTTGATTTTCAAATTGTAGTAGGTTAACCAATGAATTTTTTAATTATCCGCCCAAAACAAACTCACCCCCCAAAAAGTGAATGTTGCCAAGCCCTCCCAGCGGCCATTTTTCAAATGACATCCCTCACCTTCCTGGGGCTCTTCTGACTAATTTTTCAATCCCATTTTTGTCTGCTTTGCCCCCAGATGGGTGCCCCTGAATCTACAGAGATGATCCTGGGCCATACTGACACAATTCCACCATTTCTTGGCCCAGACAGACCCCTCTTTTCGAAACAATCTCTGGGGGTACTTTTTGTGCGCCTCGGCCTGGCGGAGAATTTTCCTTGATTTGGGACACTGCACCCTTAGGGGCTTGCCTCATTCCTCCATTGAATGGTCGCTCGAACCCTTTTGAGGGGTTAATGGATGGGCAGGGAGGAAGTGTGGTGGGCCGGGAACCCCGAGACCCCAGAAGAATCCAGTAACTGAAGAAGCCGGTAACTGCAATTCCTTCCGAATTTCAGGATTCCGTGAGCCTGAATGCTTGGTCAACACCGCATAACTTTTGGATTTTTCCCTCAGCACATTTTTTATTCATGTCTCTGGGTGCAGAACCCACAAGGCAATTTTCTAGGTCTGAATACAGTGAGCTATTGCCGAGTGTCCCAACAATTTCGTCCAGGACTGTAGATGGCTACAATGCATTTAGTGCGTGACTCCTTATGAAAGGGAAAGCAAAACGAATTGTTCATTTATGTACATTCCCAACAGTTCCGGGAGGGTTAGACTGAAAACCAGAAGGAAATGAGAGATTAAAAAAATGTACGGTTCAGTCACATAAACAACAAGACGCAGTTCGAATTTCACTATCTAACCTGTCAAGTTAACAATTACGACCTATATATCTGCTGAGATGGAAGACACTCCAACATACGGCAGCATCAGCATTGCCACAGTGTATGACGACGTATCGGCCTGCTGTCGTTACAAACGTCACAGCGGTGGCGTTTGTTCCTGACTATGAGACGCAACTTTCAAATATGAAATTCCCTCAATCCTATGATTATGACAATCCGTATAGAGACGGTTGCTGAAGGTTTTCCAAGAAATTGTCTCGAAAATTTGTACCTCTCTGAATATTCGCACACTTGACAACTGTTTGAAAGTTTCCATACAGACGCTATCTTTGGTGAAGTTTTCGAATCGATTGGAAAGCAATTTGGATTTTTATAGAGAGCAGCATTTATCATCTCTTCGCATTTTCATAAAGGAACTTTTACAATAAATTATTACACGTTTCTTACATCTAAGCCGTGCCAAGAAAAAGAGCTTCATCATAATTGTTATTTAGGTATCTCTTACAGCAGAGTTGCAGTCGAGTACTTTCCTGGTATCTAGTTTACTGCCAGAGATTAATATTATCTTGAGTAGACAAATGCACAATACAGACAATGGATAGTTAATACTGTCTAAACGAAATTCAAAACTTTGGACACCTAGAGAATCTTGTGCGAACTAAGATTTATTTTTGCCAGAAGGCCCATTTGCCGGTCATTTGGGTGGTACTGTTGTCCTCGCTTGAAGTTTACTATAAAGATTCCCTTCAATTTGTTTACAACAAACACATCACATTTCATAGTACTGAATAAAGCCAGATTCCCCGGAACTGCAATGCTAGAATTTGACTTAGAAGGATGTTCTTACCTTTTCTGACAACTTTCGGTTGAGATACTTGTTTAGATTTGCTGTCCGATCTTCGTTATTTGTGACAGTTGTTGGAGATCCAATTGTGTCGCTGTGACCCAGGACAAGGTGAGCAAATAACTAAATTTCAGCCTGATCAAATTCACAAAAGTGCAACGGATAAACGGAGAGTTTGTAATCCAGGTCGACTGGATGGAACACTCGTGCTCGTCTGCTGCCGGAACAGTGAAATCTATGCCCCCGCGCCTGTCCCGTCTGAAGCAAAGTGATTGGCTAAAACACTCTGGGTGACTGGCATTACGTCAGTCTTTATGTACTTGCCCTTATTAGGTAACCAAACTTGTACTTTCAGATTAATGTTGTCACTATATATTTTATTTCCTGTTTTGGATGCCCTATGAACTCTGGGGTCATGGGGACGAAATTTAGAAAGCCAGGGGCCTTACTGGGTGGTTGTATGAAGCAGAAATGCCATGCATTTGTATAGGCGGACTGAGCTCTGTGTGAACCAAAGATTGTATAGCACCGCGCAGTGGCGCTATACAATCTTTGGTGTGAACCACAGACATATAAACCCATAGACCGCCAGTCTTGCGCGTATAACCATGATTTTGAAAAGTATGGGCAAACAATGGGCGGAACGGTGGATGACAGCGCGTTCAGTGCGCAGTACGCGCAACGCACTTATATTGCCTGTTATTTGTTTACATGTTCTTCCAAATACGTTCACCTTTTTTGCTCTTCAATACAGCTATCTCTTCTTTTCAACTGTTGCAACCGCATTTTTTAAATCCCTATGGGCCAGATTAAGTAAATAGAGGGGACTTTTTACAATACAAACATGGCTTCATAGAATTTTATGGCTGGAATTCTTCAACTGTGCGTAAATTCCCTATACCGAGAGTGAATTAGCCCCGAGTTTTGATTTTAGTCGGGTGCCGCGCAGATCACGAAAAACCCCTGTAGTTTTGATTAGGACCTGGCGGTCTATGCGTTTATATGTCTGTGGTGTGAAAGCAGTTGAGGGGCGCTCTGGTGCCCCCTAGATGACCAAGTTTTCAAACCACAATCACACGACTCCAACCTCTAGAAGCGGAAACGGAATGGAGATATCTCTATTTTATGATTGATTAACTTTGCATTATACACGTGTCTGTGCTGGGTGCTTGCACAACACCCTTCCAGGTTCTGGCCGTATATGTATCTTTTGTCAAAGCGAACATGTATACTGGGTGTAGCCCAATTCAAGGAACCGAAAACAAAACGTCCAGAACAACTGGTCTGGTAACGCTGAGGGTCATGGGTTAAAAAGTTGAACATGGGTATGCATGCCAGTACGCGCGCATTACTATTCATACATTAACAATGGGTGCGTTCGATTAGCTTACACGTGTAAGTCAAACTTGCACGAGAGCGTTCGTTTAGCCATCACGTGATGTTCGTGACTGCCCTGGTGTCAGCCACCACTACCCCATCTGGCGAGCGGGTCTCTGGAGGCTGCCTGAGTGTAATGACGTCACGGATGGACTGTTCGAGCATGAACTTACATGATGGAACGTGGCGGGGACTTGACCTTTTTCCCAGAATGCCTTGGAAAACACACTGCAGCGTTCGATTAGCCTCATTTCGAGGCTTCCCTTGTTGGAACACTGGTGTATTAAGGGAAGCTAATCGAACGCAACCAGTGCTTGGCAGTGCGCTTATACGCGTTCGCGCGATACGCACACAACAATACGCATGTGTGTGAGCGGAATAAAGTTTCCTGAGATTTCCAGGAGAAGCTGAGCAAATGGACCCGACTGTGTTCGAGACCGGGGCCGTTTTCCAATACTCGACTTGGGATCCGTCTCAGGCTTCAACTGTTTTGTACTTCTTGACTTTGAGGTTATAAGCGCAGTAGTAAGTCTGGTAGTGCCACAAAACATCAATTAAGGTGCAAAAGAACCAAACATTACAGTACTTCAATTTGAGTTAAACGCTTCAGGCCCACAGAGGATTGGTTTCCTACGCGAAGCCTGAGACGGAGACGAAGTTGAGTATTGGAAAACGGCCCAGGATTCTGTTGGATAGGAACACCCTCGTCTGTAGATCCATCGCATCGTACAGTGCCACCCGCGCAGGTCGGCAAGGAACACACGACACCAAAACAGTCCAGGCAGTGCTCCAGTGCAACCCAGGTTAGTGAACTTCCCAAGAGCCTATCTCTTCTTTTCCATTGAGAATGTTCGTCTTCTCACATACAGCGTCTAGCCATGATAATAATAACGACGCTTTACACATAGTATGGGCGATTCACAATAGTGCGCCACCAAGAGTTTGCGACGCGTTGGCCAATCACAACGCACGGAATTCGTCGACCGTTTCCAAACGCGCACTGGGTCGACAGATTTCGAGCATTGTGATTGCCCAACGCGTTGCAAACTCTTGGTGGCGCACTATTGTGAAACGCCCGCATTAACCCAGTAACAGATCAGTAAACATGTTCAGTACAACACAAAATATTTCTGGAGCCATTTAAACAAGTATAGTACCGTAACAAATGACTACCAAAGAAACTACACCAGCTGCAGCACTACCTGAGGGTGTTTAACGAGGGTTACTTCGGAAACGATGCAGCTTCGATGACAAACTAATTCGGTGTTTTACCAAACAATTGCAGATGGCGGGATTACAAAAGGTGAACAGGTTTGATAGTGACCAATACAGTGTTGTTTCCGGACTAGCGCCTAACTGTCACTTGAATGAACCCTCACCGTTACGTGAAGGCTATGTGCGCTACGGTTACTGCGATTATAACACGATCCAGCCTCTTCACGAGTCATCCGAGAGGCGATTACTGGTCTGGTCCACAGGTGAGAGATCTCAAGTCTACAGTTGCTATGATAGCTGCTAATCTCAGTTGAAATTGGTAACAGGGTATTTGAACGTGCATATCACACACTGCGTATGTCGACCTTTCTCTTGCCACCCTCCAAGCCATAAAGCCATAAGTTTTGCACAACAGTAAACCATGGCCGACCAGCTTTACGGCGGGAAGTAAGAAAATTATTTTTTTACTAAATCGCTGAAGATATTTCACACAGCAATTCAAGTACAATGAATATGACAAATCAATGATTGCTAAAAGAAAATTCCCTTCTTTAGCACAAATGGAACAAAATGCGCCACTTTGAGGCTATAGCTGCGTGCTGTCATCCAAAGACAGACATTCTTTGAATTTCGGCGGTCAATGTTTGCAAACAGAAAAGTTTATAAATTGAAACTCGCACAGCGCCCCCAACGATTGAATGTTCACGCGCCGGGTCCGTCGCCGAAATATCAATGTTCCCTTTTACAATGCAGCAAAGTGCCTTGAACAAAACTGCGTGCTTTCAGAAGAGGTACAAAGTTCATTATGCGTAACCCCAAGAATATTCGGAGTGATTACGAATTCAGCTTGCGCATAATGCAAAACTAGCATCGGAAATGACGGAAAAATACTTCAAAGTTCTCATAATCGGCGACCCGAGAACGGGCAAGACAAGTTTTATGAGACGCTACGTTGGCCACCAATTCACCGACAACTACATCGAAACCCAAGGATGTGAGTATGGATATTCTGCACTTTAAGGAAACGATTGCAGGTCCAGGAAACCTTGGCCTTGGCCCAGCGTCCCCCGTCCCCAGCCCCCCCCCCCAGTTTTCAAGCTTCCCGCCCTTGCCTCATTACTTTTTTCAAAACCATGCTCTTTTCGGGGACACTGCTCATTTCCGTCTAAAAAAGAAACTAAACGTTTAGATTTCTTTGCGAAAAGTTTCAAGCTACCTATAATTTCGATCTAACTCACGGTGTTTTAAAGAATCCGTATTTATCTGGCACCGCAAAATTCCTTGCTAAACATCTTGGCATAACAGCGATGGCTGATCGAGAGCTGACTCCGGAGCATCTTCAAAAGTTACAAAAGGAAAAGGACCAAGCAAAAGCATGCATATGAACCACAAAAAAATCCAATCAAAGAATGCTGAACAAATATTCTATCCAGGTTTTCTTCTAAATTGCAAATAATGATGTGGGTTCAATGTCAAACAGTTACACAGTTGATGCCTTCGGCAACGAACATGGACACAGTCTATACTTGCGTTGCATGTGAATACTTTTTAATCATTTTGAAACTCTTAATTTTCTTCGATCCAGGCGACTTTGGTCTTAAGAGGATTCGGAGGTCTCCCACGGAATTAGTGGGACTCCACATATGGGATATTGCAGGTATGAGTTCGTTCTTACGTGAAGTGGGCCAGAGTTATGCTGCCTCGTCTGCTGAAATTTCTGAGGGTTCAAAATTTCAACACGAAAACTTGTATACGGCATAAATAGTGTCTTCCCCGATCTATATTACAACATACCCTTACCCCCCGGAAATGTTTGGATATTTGTTTAGAAAGTTTTAGAAAGTAAATTGTAGATACACTTAACTCTAGAAGGATTTCATACAGTGTGTATAATTATTGAAGAATTAAAGAGGCATAAAAGTGACTGGTGACTGCCCCCCCCCTCTCAGGTATGCCCCGCCCTTTCTGACAGCCAACAGTTAGTTTTTGCTTGCACGTCAACGGATTCGTGTGAAATCTAACCTTCGACAAAGATCTCACTTTAAAAAAATCAGGAAAGAAAAAAAAAAACAAGTGGGCTGGTTTAAAATTTTGCCCAACGATGGTCAAAACATAAACAGCCTAAATTTCTGTGAAATTCCTCTCATAATTGCTGAAATTTTACAAACCAAATGATATTTAGCACATTGCCTTTTCACAGTGTTGGTTCGACAGCAAACATGATCCTGAAGACTTGCTTCAGGCTACTATAGGCTTACGCAGTTTGTAACTGAAACAATAGCATGCCTTGCAATAACAAGGGAAATGATATACCCACGCTAAACCGTGGTCGCATCCGTCACAATACTTTGCTACTTCCTTCATCACCATGTTTTCAAACTACATTTATCAGTGGATCTTGTTCAAACAAGCAGTGTCAGGTTGTGAATGCCAGTTGACTGAATAATAAATAGTGGTCGAGTAGTGATTTCTAGGAAATATACTCGGTGTCGACCTTTACTTCAAGTCGACTTTGCCCCGGCAAATTTTACGGTGTAAGCGCAGTTCCTGGGCGTCCTCAGTATTTTTCCCGGGCAAAGCACTTTTCCAGGGAGGGACAAAGCCTCATCAGCTACGAACTGGTAGACAAGATTGACAATGGAAATGGGCCATTTTTTATATTTCTTTTATAGTAACTCAGTGACTTTCATTCCATTTCATCTATTTCTCGTTTCCGTCGCATTTCTTTCTTTCTGTTTTTTTTCTTTTCATTTTTTTCTTTTCCGGGGAGAGCGCCCTTCCCCCCGTGACGCCCAATGGTACAGTCAAGCACAAAGCAGTTATAAAAACACAAAAAAGACAATACTCTCTGTTAAAAAACTTGGTTTTGTCGAAGGATACGAAATTTTATGATCGAAGTGCTAAAACTAAACTGAAATGCTGGTCATGTATGTCAATCGGAGCATACAGAGTGATTTCGGACCTTCAAAGTTTTACTTGCTGATCAACGTGTTGTTTTTCTTTTAAACAGCCGAAATAAACGAAGGAAGTCCGGACGTCTGCCTGCCTTGATGAAAGGGGGGGGGCTTCCAGCGAAGGGTCCCGGGTTACACAGTCTTGAAGCCCTTTCCATTTAGGAATCTGTCATAAAGCCGTAGGGCTACGGCTGGACGTACTTATACGTTTATAAATCGGGGGAGCCAGCTGCTATAGCGGCTCGCTGCATTAATTTTCCCATAGACGCGTGTATCGTTTCCACCTGTAGCCAGATTAAATCGGATGTGGCCAGTGAGCATGCGTAAAACAGTGTGAAAGTACTGGTATGGCTGCTACCAACAGCGTCTCAAACTCTTCCATTTTGCTTGGTAGTCTCATCCCTGATCATAGAGTTAGATATAATATCCAACCATGTGTTCGATCCATCTTTCTGAACGAAATCATTTACTTTGCTACTGGTAATATGCGCACTGTTAATTTTCAATCCTCCCTTGCTACTGATGGTTTAAACACTCAAAATCCGGACTATAGCTGGAACTAGGAGCGTATAAACCAGGTTGCAATTTGCATACTTGAGTAGCTAGGGGACTTATAAGTGGATAGAAGGGGCCATGGTCTCCTCAAAGGAGCCAAAAGTGAATATTTTTTTATCGAATAATGTGAGAAAAGTGATTTGGAGGTCTATTTTATTCCCCTTGCTTTCAAAAGGACGCATATAAAACGTTCCAAAATGTATACCCCAAGAAAGGCCATAAAGGGTCATATTAAAGAATCCAGGAGCCTCAGGGGAGCCTCAGTGGATCTCGTCATGCTTAAAAGAACGCAAAACCTCTTGTCTATTCCCAAAGTTCTGAAAGGAGGTAAGTATTGCATTATGTAGGGGCCTCCAATGGGCGTACTATCTTCCCGCCCAATACCGGACTGTCCTTGCCCGGACACCACGTCGACTTTGTTCACGGGGAAGCCATTTTTTATCGCGTTCATATTTAGTGTAATCTGGTAAATGGGATGGTTCCTGATTATTTTGGTTTACAAAAAAATTTTTCAGATTTTTTTTTAAATATGGCTTGAAATATTTAAATATAATTTATTTATATTTATTTATTTGTAATAAATTTTACATCCAAGACAGGTAGACAGATTTCATGCGTTGTGATTTGTCAACGCGTTGCAAAGTCTTGGAGGCGCTCTGTTGTGAATCGTCTGTATTTTTGTATTTGCAATTGTAGTAAATATTACTTACCGTGTCGAATAATTTGCTTAGACGTTACATGTATGTCGTTCTTCAGGCCAAGATGCGTTCCGGCATCTCACCAGGGTCTTTTATCGCTCAGCCTCGGCGGCTGTGGTTATGTTCGACCTGACCTCACGGAGGTCCTTCGAACACGTCAAGGAATGGAAGCAAGATTTAGACGCCAAGGTCGCTATGCCCGACGGTAGTCCTGTTCCCTGCCTTCTTCTCGGTAATAAGGTACGAGAGCGAAAAAATTCTCCTGTGGCAGATAGACTTTCTCATTGTCCGAAACAAATTCCATGAAGTTGATGAACTCAATTAGGCCTACTGCATATCGAGACAAGTTCGAGAGACGACAGGGGTTATGCATAGTTGAACTAACGTCGCCCGAACGATGTAGCGGATGGACCAATCTAATTCAAGATTTTGAACCAGAGCTATTGCATCGCTGGTTATGCAAGTAGTAGGACCGAAAAGTAGCTGCAATCACTAATAACAAAATATGACTGACTATAGGTTCACCGTCCTTTGCGTGTTGGCACTGTCTTGCGCATGCTCACTGTCGATACCCTGTGGTCGAACCACAGTGTGCGTTCGAACCTGTTGAATGGTGAAGAGTAACCATCGCCAGTACAATGAAAATGCGCCCTCCATCATAAATGGAACAATTGGTCCTTGAAAAAAAAAACTCCTTTGATGGCGACGCCCACGACTGCAAGGCTGGGGGCAGATTTGGGCCATTACAGAACTTAGCACCCAAGGGAAAATCTATAAATCCAGTGACACAGCTCTCGTGCTTTTTTCAGTCGGACCTAGACCAATACGTTGTTACTGACGAAGAGATTACACTGATGTCCCAAGACCTGAATTTCGTGGGCTGGAGTAAAATATCTGTCAAAGACTACGTTAACATCGACCAACCAATGCTGTAAGTATGCAACTCGGAATGCAAAGCGCAGATGCAAAAAAGATAATACTATAACTAATACATCCTTTGCAAAACCGGACAAAATGATCGAACGGGACGGAGAGTTATTTCCCCGTATCAATTTCTGAAAGCAAGAATTTTGAAAGTGGCGTAAGCACGAGGGCGCACGAGGCATATCCCCCCCGGTGCCCGCTTACTCGTGCCCCGCCCCCCGGAAATTTGAAAGTGCGAAATGAAAAAAAGGATCTGCACAGCGCATTTCGTTATAGATTTGCCCCTGAAAACTTCTTAAAAACTAAAACACCAAGAAGAAACAAACAAGCAAATGTCTTTATTTTGATGTCAGCTTTTAAAAACACAAAGATTTCATTTAAAGTCACTGACATGATAGTTTTGCATGAGCTACCGGTATAATAAACGACTGTTACTTATACCTGTCGTCTAATTGTTGCCTATAGTATTTCAAAAATGACATGCTTGTAAAGGATAAAAAGAATCAAAAACAAAAAAGC